>NC_069385.1:74025000-74381500 GCF_027475565.1 Acinonyx jubatus
GCTACTCTATTTTCCAAATGTGTTCCAACAGAAATCCTTCATAACTTCTAGCATGGTATCTTAATAAAGAATAAAGTTCTTCTCTTTAAAAAATCTGCTCTAAGTAGATTTTTCCCCTGTTTTTTTAAATTAAGGATCCCAGCAGTGGTTTTCTGAAATATTCTCTTGAATTTGTGCATTTAAATTTTATTGCAGTGGTATAGATGAATGCCATTGTTGGTATCCTTAAATTTTATTTCTGCTCACCAAGGTTAATCATGATTGTCTATATCTTTTTTATAGTAATCACTTTTGAATTGTGTTCAGATATGCAGTTTCAGGTGTAATCATCAGAGCTGGTTAGTCAGGCATTCCAGATAGTGGTTCTTTTCAGAACCTTTTTTAAAGGGTTGGTTAACTACCTCAGTAGCAGAGGATTGAACTATACCCTGTCTGTACTGTACATAGAAAATCTTTGTAGATAAAAGCAAGGCTTGTTAAATGATATGAGGGTAAGATTTTAATATACCAAATGTAACATTCTTAGTTGCCTTTAGTTTCAGAGGCTTGTAAGACTTCCTCATGACCATCATAACAGGCCTTGCTTTTGTCGTATTTTGTGGCTGAAAAAGCAGCCTTGCTTCTTCAGATATTGTAGTTATTTGGATGTATAATAGTTTAGCAAGATGTTACTTTTGTAAGACATCAGATGTTCAAAAAAGTGCATCCGAACTTGTACTAAATACTGCAGTGTCCCTTTATAAAAAAGTCAGACTAAAACTGACAATTGTACAGCGAAGCCTGACATTTGGATATTTTGAAGTTTTTTCATAAATCATAGAAATTAGTATATGGCTGTAGTTTAGCTTTTTAGGTAAAAGGTATGTTTCATTAGTGCATTTCTTACTGCTGATCACTGCAAAAATGTGAATCAGCTTTCCATTTCTTATGCAGGTCATGATAACTTGTAGAATAGAGTACAATCATTTGTGCTATGTTTTTAATTTTCTAAAGCACCTTGATGACAGTGAGTGTTCAGTGGTGAAGCATCCTCTATTGAATCACCCTCAAAAATTTTTTGCCAAGTCCTAAATTGATAGCTTAAAGTCAAAAGTGAAATTATAATTTAATTAGGACTTGGTATAAAGAAATCCCTTTTCCCCTTCCCCAAAGGGATACTGCAGTTATATCACATACCCAATAGGCACCACGATGAAGATCAGAGCTTATTATACTTAATTAAGGTTTTATACACACCAGTTCCCCCAGTAAATGCAAATTTAACAAAATTAGACATGTCATATGTTCAAAATGCTCATGGCAAACAATCATTTTGCATTCCTGCAAATAAAATTGTTTTATACTGTAAGCTGGAGGCGAGTGTAACTTATTTTTGTAATAAAGTTTTTATTTTTTTTATGTGTCATTAATATAAATGTGTGTTAGTGTAGAAATATTCTGGTTTAAAAACTTAGAATTGCACACATTTCAGTATGTTTATTTGTACTTACATAATTTTAGAATAGTGGTTGCCAATAGCCTGTATGTTTCACATTAATTGGTTTTTTTATGTTACCTTAATAAACCATTTTAGTATGTTGTATGTCAGTTACTGGGATAGCTGGGACATAGAGTGTAATTTAAAATTTGTCAATAAGTATTCATTGGAATATATGTAAATGTGCCTTGCCGGTTATTGAAACTTACCTACAAAATGAGTATGGGGTGACAAAAATTAGTTCCTGGTGCTTAATGAAACTTTCTGCCACTGATTTTATATATTACCCCGTGCTTTTTTAAAGTACATCTCTTTCAAATCTTAGTGTAAGTTTGAGGGCTACACAAAACATTTACATTTCATTCTAACATATGAGTACAATAGGTTGTGGAAAGTGGGTAAACTAAATGTAGCCTTCAGTAAAATTGAATCTCAGTGTAATCTTTGGTGCTGGCGTTTCCCAGTTCCAAGGAATTAAATGATCCCATCAAAGAGGTCATTGCCATGCCTATTGGCACTTTACTGTCATACCCTTTTTTAAGGGACACTGTCAAGGTGTTTAAGTTAATTCTCAGAATTATTTGTTGGGATTTTAGGATGGGTTTGTTTGACTTAAGTAAGAACTGCATTGTCAGAGTTGAAAGATGAACATTTTTGTGAGTTCACAAATGTGTTCTTAAGAAAACATTAAAATATGGAGCTGTGGGTTTCCAAGACTATTTGGCATTCTTAGTTTGGGGATTTGGGAGGGAAACTGATGATAAAAAGAAATTGTAAGGAATTGATGGGTAATGTAAACAGTGGTGATGAAATCTATACACGCTCAAGTGAAATTACTTGACAGTGTTCATTTGAATAACTTTGAATTCAAGCCATTATAATTACTTTTAAAATTAAATATCATTTGCACTGTTCTGATAATGGGTGCAGTTTTTGAGCAATATAATCAGAGCTAAATATGCATGTAGTGATTAGTGATGTGAACAATTAAGTTCTGAGAAGAAATACTAACTGGTATTTTCAAACTTAAATTTCTGTAGTAAAATCAGCATCAAACTCTTATCAATAAGAGATCAAGGAAAACAGGCAATGCATATAAACATACTTTTGAATGTTGTGTGGCCTATAAAGCAATAATGCAATTTATATGGAATGTCATGGGATATGAGAAATGGAAATGCAAAAATAACTAATCCTTTAGTAAAAATGTCAACCTGTTAAAAGGGGAATGTTAACTAATGTAGGTTATTGCTATTTGTGATTTGTTTATGGGTTCTTGGCTTTGACAGCTTCAAAGAATGGACAGATAACAAGTCAAATTTTGTATATATTGTCAAGGAATGGGTCTTAAATCCAAGAGGCAAGTCCCTTCCTTGGGGTGAAAAATGTATCCTTAAAGCATTCTGATTGTTAAACAAGAAAACTTGAGTTACCTAAACAGACGCAAGATTTTGTTTCTGCAGACTACTTGGCAATCAAAAGTGATCATCAATTCCATTAACCAGTTTTCAGAAATTTGCTTTGTGAGAAAATTGTGTTCTGTATATTTTCCCAAACATGCTTTTTGTGGAAGATTTTCAGCCATTGCAATTAAATCAGGTATTAGATATGAAGTGGGGGTTGAGCACAAAAAAGAGCGGTTGCACACTCATGATGGCGGTTGTAGCATCATGAGAAATTTATCAATTGCAAATCTGATTTGACAAAATACAAACATTTCCTCATGATAAAATAGGAACTTAATAGGAATGGATTGATGGGGTGATCTCGGGTATTTACTCGGGTATTGTATATATTTGGGAAGACTTAAAACCAGGACGAATACATGCTAGATGGACAAAATTGTCACATGCAGGACAGCTTTTTTTGACTGCTAAGCCAAAGTCACTGTTGATCAGAAACAGCAAAAGATCACCTTGTTATTATAGAGTAAGACATGTTTCTATTTTAAGGGGAGAAATTAAATGTAGAAGACTTCATGCATTTAGGAGAAGGAGCTAACCCTAGAGTAAATGACTGTTCAGCAGATTCCTAATACCCACCATGACCATTTTCTCCCCAGTGATGTATTCCATAAAACCAAATTTTTATCTGACCATAGGAATTGATTGGTGGGTATAAAATGAATGAATAAAAAACTTTAACAATACATAAAATGAACAGACTTGAGAGGATGATGTTTTAAAGTGTAGCATTTACTCAGTGATACCACTCAATAGGGCATGCCACTACTTTTCTTAAGATGCTAATTATAAACCAATATTCAAAGACATTTTTAACTGTGGGCAAAGTAATAGATGGACTTTTTGGTCTGTCACTTTTTTAAAAAGTACTTAAGACATAAGTTCTATTAGCACCACAGTCTGCCTTCAGTAATATACATAAAATATTTTTCAGGACCAGAAGCATTCAGTTGGAAAAACCATCTTTTTTATGAATGCAAAACAGTATTATAACTAATGCTCTGGTCCAGGATTAGGTTTTTAATATTTTAACAGTAGTCTGATAAACATTTAGAAGTCTGGCATTGAGAAACAAAAGCTTGTACCTGACTAGTACTTTTATTTAAAAGAAATATTAGTTCTTTTAGCTTATTTAAATTGTCTCTTACATTTATTTATCCATAGAATTTATATTTATTTCATTCCTTTCATCTCACTGAAAACAACTGTCTGCAGGCTCTTTGATTTGGATTAGATGTGTGAAGTACTGTCTTTTGCCAAAAACCTCAACTTACCTGTTCTTTTAAACGTAGTGGGTTTGTGCTTGTTTGGAGATCAGTTCAAAAACTATCTGTACTATCTGTACTGCCTCTGATGTTAAGATTTTATGTATAGCATAAGGAAGCTAGCTCTGACTATATTTTCCTAAGAATAAAGACCTATTTTTGTAGCATGTCTTAGGATCTCCAGGAGTCCAAGAATTATTGTGGGTGTCCTCCATTTCATCTTTTTTCACTTAACAGCTTGTGAATAGACACTTGGAATCTTTAGAGCTCTTCGCCTTTTGATTATACATGCAAAGTGACTAGTCAATGGTAAAAAAAAGATTCCCCAAGATCCCTAATTCAAGCACATGATGGGGAGATGTAAACATAGAGTGTTGGTCTTCACTTATTTGGTGAAAATATTCTGTGGTCACACACATGCCAGTGGACTCAATGAAGAAGTTCATGGTAATTTGGTTCTGGTTTTCTGGGAACATACCCTATCATGCAGTGTTCTTCCATTCTCTATCACCATCTTTCTCTGAAGGGTTGGAAATGATTGAGGTTGCAAGTGAATCAGAGTGGAGTGAACAAATGATCTGTTTTAATAAAATGTTGCACATCTAGGAAGGTGAATTCAGCTTAAAATGGGTTCTATTAAGCTAGGATGGCAAATCATCAGAGAATGGGGAACTTGTAAATACATTGGAAGGATTTGGTTCATAGCCCTAGAATTTCTTGGAGGGTGAGGGCAGGTAGTGGTAGTTTTGCCACTTCATCCGGACAAAAATTGCTTTAGTAGGTCACTTCATGTGGATTTTAGTTTGTATTTAGGATAACCAAGATTTGTGCTAATATTTAGTGAAAAGAAACTTGTCTTTTCAGGGCAGTCATGGAAGTTTTATACCTGAAAAGTTCTGGGTACTGCTAGAGCATTTTAAAAACAATTTATGTTGCTTTATTTGACTGCCTGTGCAGAGACCAAACTAGTACTTTTTTGTTGAAATCAAGACTGCTGAGTAAGACTTGGGTAAGGAAGAAATCTTAATAAACTGTTTTGGAAATTAGTGTCTTCCAAGTGTTTCCTAGAATGTGTTTTTAACACATTTTAGAATAATTTACAGGCTTCAGTGAATATCTGATTTTTCACGTTGTAAAGTGGTTTCAAATAAGTTCTAATCTGAGGGGAGTTTAAAGGCAGTTATCTGCAATGTTCATTAAGTGTCATTGATTGATTTAGGCTTTCAGTCTGTATTCTGAAAAGATTGTTGTGACAAAATACTGTTTTGGAGAGAATTTTAGGATACCCAAGGAGATCAGTATCTTCTATATCATTTATGAACTACAGCCAAGTTTTACTTCAGGGTAAAAGGACAAGGGTTTTTGATGTAGACAGGCTGTTACCACTGATTAAAGGATATGGGCTTGTTCATGATATAAAATCTGTAGAAGAGTCTTTAGATTTCAAAATCGGGTCTAAGTGTAGAAACCTACAACATACCAGAAGAGTTCTAACATTACATCTGATGTGATGTGGCTCTTTTAATGTTGTTAAGTTCAAATGAGGTAAAGGAAATCTGAATAATTATGTCATTTGTGTGATACAATACTGCTTTTCAATTTAGGTGTCCCAGTTTTTTCCTATGGGAATTAGAAAATGTCAGTAGTGCATCATTTGAACACAAAGTAAAACTATGCATCTGTTTTATGTCATGAGTAAAACACTTTTTTTTTTTTTTTTTTTTTTAAGATTTTAAGTAATCTCTACACCCAACTCTGAGGTCAAACTCACAAACCCAAGTCACATTCTCTACTGACTGAGCCAGCCTGGCACCCCCTTATGACTTCATTTTTCAGGTGTCTTTAATATGTTAGTGTTTATGTCGCTTTAATTGGAAGGCTCAGGGATTAGGCTTCTGAAATTGCTTTAATTTCCTTAACGTGAAATATTTCAAAAGTATATATACTAATTGTGTATCTTGATATATTGTCAATATTTGGAAGGAGTTTGTAGGAAAACCAAAAGTAATGAACAGTATGTCAAAGGTCATCTATGAAAATTGGTAGATACGCTCTTTAATTCTCTGCAGCCACA
This sequence comes from Acinonyx jubatus, assembly GCF_027475565.1. NCBI lineage: Eukaryota > Metazoa > Chordata > Mammalia > Carnivora > Felidae > Acinonyx > Acinonyx jubatus. The sequence continues at coordinate 74,031,280 of NC_069385.1, forward strand.
TGCAAATGCAGTACATGTAGTTTGAAAAAAATACTTCCCTTGCTTTTTTCTTGAAATAGTTAAAATCCCCATGAATTTGCACAAATTGAATTCTTAAAAATCCTTCAACACTAATGACAGGTACTTTTTTCTTTAGGAACCCAGCTTCAGATTCCTTTATAAAATAGAATTAAAATGATGAAAAAAACATTCTAAAATTATATCAGGAAATGTTAGTTGATCTCTTGGTTTCCTGAGGATCCATTTAGCACTTAGGACAGCATCAGCCATAGTTAGGGCCCCAGCAGGACATAATTGTAGTTACTTCAGTTTATCTGGGCCAAGTGTCTGTCTTTTTATCAGTCTGTTTAAATTACCAGTGCTACTTATTCTTTGAAGTTAACTCAATTTCTTCTCTTTATGGTTTCTTTTGCCTCTTAGAATGGAAGCTCCTCCAAGGGCAGGGAAATCTGACTCAGAGGGGTTAGGCATTTAAAAATAGTTAAATATTTTTCAGTTTGGTAGAAATTTAGTTTATTTGCTGAATTAGGCTTAATTATGGCTTGCTAACTTGAAAAAAGGAATAAAAATTTGGAACCACTGAATATACATTAGAAAGCTTTTTAAAATGAGCATGTAATGCTAATGTTTTAAGTAAATTGAGATCATGAAGATTCACATTTAAATTGTACATCTGACATTAAAAAAAATCAAAATTGGAAGTTATGGGAACAGTTGGCCTTGTGATATATATAAAGACTGCTTTTTTTAAGTATTGAAGTTATAACCCAGCTCAGCAATTTTTCCTTTATGTTGATTTTTAGCTTAATTCCAGGTTGCTGAATGAAACGGCATTCCAACTACAAACCTCTTTATGAGGAAGGAATACTTAAAGATTGAATTCTTGTTTTGCTCATGAAGTATAGTTGGTTTTAAGTCTGTAAAATTTGTTTAGGCTTGTTTTGCAGAGTACTTTAGAGAGGATAAGTGAGTATACCTGAGAAAAGCATGAAGGCTAACCTGAAGTGAAAGACTTGAAAACAGTTTTTTTAATTAAAAAAAAACAAACAGGTATTTCTAACTAATTGCTACTTACTATATTTTACAATAATGAGCAATGATTGGTTGCATGCATATGAATAATTGTATTTACCTTTCAGTTGGTAGATTGTTGAAGTTAAATCACTTAAAAACAGAGGCTCTGAATTTAAGGCATCTCATATGATACTGTATCTCCTACTTTGAGTAGTGGAGAAAAGTGTTGTATATACTTAGTTGATAATTTAGCTGAATTGTATAAGCTATACCTGGAAAGCAGGAGCTAGTGCAGTATATGAAATAGCATTCAGATAGCACAGAAAGTCTGCATGTCCTCACACCATCCAATTTACAGACAGGACCCCTTCTGTAGTTCTTATATACTGGTTACTGTTTCTCTCACTTTTTTTTTTTTTTTTTTTAAGAGCATGAGTGGGGGATAGGGGCAAAGGGAGCACATCTCTCTTAATTACTAAATTTAGGTAGTAGTTACCCCTTGTGAGGAGTTTAGCTTAAACTAGTTCTATTCTTTTGCTGAACTATTTTAAATTCAGTTGATTACCTTTATTACTCAAACTACACTCTTAAGCCTCTACTTACACCAATTTTAGTATCTGTTTGATCCTCACTATATAAAGAAGCACACTTAATATGTTATTTTTTAAGTTCATTAAAAAAATTTTGACAGAGATCTAGTTCAATCAGGGGAGAGGGAGAGAGAATCCCAAGCAGGCCCCACTGTCCGTGCAAAGGTCCTTGGTCTCATGAACTGTGAGATACCACCTGAGCCTAAATCAAGAATTGGACACTTAACCTACTGAGCCACCTAGGAGCCCCTCGATATTTTATTACTTTTCCTTCCTCTCCTGGTTCCTGCTATCATTTTTCAGATTTATGGCACTTGATAACAGGTTGTCTTTTATTTTGCCTCTAGACTGAAGATAGACAAAACGTAGCATTTATAATGGTAATGTATTTAGATTCATAGATAACCCTATTTTGATAAAATTTGTGTCCTTGGGAAGGCAAAATTCTAAGGTAGAAATAAAATGAATTCTTTTAATGTTCCTTTATTTGGATTCATGCCATAGCTAAAATACAAACCATGACTTGGATTTTTTTTTTTTGAGTTTCTAATTACCTTTTTTTTAATAAGCTGTTTTGCTATTTAATCATATTTAGTGCTCTGTGTACTACTGTCATATTAGGATTCTTTTTTTTTTTTCCCATTCCATTGCTGGACTCCACTTTTCTTAGGTTCCATTGCTCCCTCTTAGATTCCCTTTTGTTCTTGCTGCAATATGTTCTCTGGTAATATTTTCAGGAAAGGTTACATGAACTGTAAACCGTCTTGCACACTGGAAAATGTTTCACCCTCACTGTTGGTTGACAGTTTGGACATAGGATTCTAGCTGCACTATCCTTTTCCATCAGAACTTTGGAGGTATCACTCCATTATTTGGTGTAACAACAGTTTTTTTCTTTTTAATTATTTTGAGAGAGAATGAGTGGGGGAGGGGCAGAGAGGGAGAGAGAGAATCTCAAGCAGGTCTGCGTTGTCTGTGCAAAGCCTGGTGTAAGGCTTGATCCCATGAACATGAGATCATGGCCTGAGCCAAAATCAAGAGTCTGACACTTGGGGCACCTGGATGGTTCAGTCAGACTTCAGCTCAGGTCATGATCTCACAGTTAATGAGTTTGAGCCCTGCCTCAGGCTCTGTGCTGACAGCTCATGCTCTTTCAAAAATGAATAAATGTTAAATAAATTTAAAAAAAGGAGTCTGACACTCAACTGACTGAACCACCCAGGCGCCCCGCCCTGTGTTATAATAGTCTTGATTTGAATGCAGTGCTTGCTTTGTAGGTAATTTTTTTTCTTACACATTCAGATTTTTTTTCATAACTTCGTTTTCTAAGGTTTGATGAGACTGCGTAGGTTTTCATTTATTTTGCTTTTTAACTGGAAGACTTAAGAGTTTTTTTGTTGCTGAGAATTTTGTTTTTCACTTTTTTCAGTTTTTCTGCTTTTTTGGAGCTTGGTTTGGAAGAATTGTACTGCATTGATTTCTCTTATATTTAAGCTATTTTTTTCATTTGTCACTGTAGCTTTTTATACTTTATAAGAAATATTACCTTTTATTTTTCCCTCTTCCAGAGCATACACTGACTTTAAGTTTGACCAACAGAGCAGTCTTTTTATTTTATGTATAGACTATCTCTCTCATTCTTCAATTTTAAAGGTTTTTTAAAAAGTGACCAGTTACAGGAGGCATTGAAATATTAGCTCACTTTAGTTATTTACTTTTTCTAATTTTTCTCAAATGTTTGGCGGTTCTTTATGAAAGAAGGATTTGATAAAAGTAGACTGGTTTACTATGCCTGTTCACTGACATGACTATGTGCTGTGCATATGAGAAAAACATACGCTTTATTTTTAGCTTCCTTGGGAGCAGGCAGGCAGGCAAGGTACCCCCTCATGCCTGAAAGAAGAGTGCCTGATTGCAGGAGTTTTGACTCCTTCCAGGCAGATTATTTGCTGTGAGGAGGTGGTTAGACCCTGAAAGCAGCTTTATAACCTTCAACTGCTTAAATATCTTCTTTTACTTGATACGCAGAGGTCTTGCCTTTTCCTTCCCACTCCTCTCAAGAAAAATGGCTCCTGTTTCTTGAATCCTTGTAAGCAAAAAATTAATATGAGCCTCAGTTCTTCATCGTTTGTACCTAAAGTGTGCAACTTAGTATAAAAAGTGCTACTTTTAAATGGATCTGGGTAGTAAAATACAACAATGTGTGTACATTATTTTGAATTTATTAGAAGAAACCATCTTAATCTGTATTTACCATGTTCATGTTGATGGCTCGTTTGAAATAAACAGTCCAGGGGAAGTTTGAATAAATCTTACTGGAAAAGAGAACATCACCTAGCATGTTAAAAGGGTACATAGAAGACATTTTGTGACTAAACATGCAAATTTAGTGACATTTTTGACTGGACAAAGCAGAGTATTTTGAAAAACCTTTGGGAATAGTAAAATAGGTTTTGTTTTAGTATTTAATTTCTGAACATTTAAAACGAAACCCATTGTGCAGCATTTTGTTTTTCCATTTATATTTAACACAGCTACCTTCATGTATGCTATTTTACCTGGTAATGTGACTACATTCTTTATTTTGGTAGAGATTTCTCAAACCTACCATACCCAGATTTGATGAGAATCCATGTTAATCTGGTTGTGGAAATAATGACTTTCGTCATATACTCTTTGCTGATTCCAGTCTAAGTCCTTTAAAATTTTTCCACATAAAGGCAATTTGAACATCTTAGGTCATTTTAGCTGTTCTTAAGGACTGCTTCCAGGTATTAAAACATTAAGTTTTATATTAAAATACCAAGGGAGAAACTGACTTGAAATTTTTGGTACCAGAAATCTTAGCTAATTTTTAATGGCAATAGTAGTATCTGGAAACACATGCACATACCCCAGGAAACTGAAGAAGAAAATAAATCTTATTAACTAAAATACCTAGACCCATTCATTAATGGACATAAGGCATGCTAATCTCCTATGGATCCCCATTCTACTAAGCCTGATGTGTGTGTGTGTGTATAGATTGTTCAACCAAATTTGTGTGCATTAATACAGTCACAATTTCAATGATTTAAATACTTCTTTTTAGTTTCCTAATAGTTCTAGGTGAAAACAATAATAAAAATATTTTTTCCTAATCATTGAGGCATTTAATGAGGGAACTATGTGCAAACACAATATAATCTCTTTGGTCCTGGGTGAAAAGATTATATTTTGGTATTTTTCTGTCTCAACATTCTATAAGGTACAGCTTATGTTTCTGGTAACATTCTGCCTAGAGGATTTTCTGTTTCTTTGCATTCATACTTTTGTGAAGACTTAGTTTCACAAAATAGGAAGTGTTACATTAAAAGACTTAATTCATACTGTAATCAATGTGTAATAGCTTACATGTATGAACATTTTCTGGAACATCTGTGATAACTTAGTTATTCTTTGAGGGGAGTAAGTAGGATGCTTATTTCTCTTGCAGTTAAGGAAACATTGGAACCTGTATATTCGGAAGAAGAAAATTGTATCAAGCCCATATAGTTCACAGAGCATTATTGAAGTTATCTCGACTCCCTAAATTACTGTGTTAATATTGCACTAGGTGGAAATCAGTCTGAGTAATGTAGACGTCAACTAATATTTGAGCAATATGGTTCTCCTTTTGTGGTAGTAACTTTTTTCTTTTTTTCTTTTTTTTTTTTTTTTGAGAGGGTTCATGTGTGAGTGGGGGAGGGGCAGAGAGCAGGAGAGAGAATACCAAGCAGGCTCTGTGCTGTCAGTCTAGAGCCCAATGTGGGCTCGATCCCATATACATCGAGATCCTGACCTGAGCTGAATTCAAGAGCTGGATGCTTAACTGACTGAGCCACCCAGGTACCCCTGTGGTAGTAACTTTTTTAATCTTTAGAATTAGTGTTCGTTTATCTCAAGTCCCTTAGTTACATAGTTCTAGGCAAAATTCAATTGGTATAATACTAATATAAATGAACCTGATTAGGAAATAAAAGATAGTCTAAGTGCTAATCCAATCTCTGAAATATGATTTATTACTAGTAGCTCAAATGTTTTCTCAAAATTATAGGGTTAGCATATAATCAATCCAAAATAGCGTAAGGATTCTAAGCACCAGCAAATCCCCTCCCACAGCTCCCTGCCCCAGTAAACTCTCTTTAGGTTGAAACCATGCGTTTTACATTATTAGGATAAAGGCATTTTATTCCACAGTTTCCTAGGTAGCTTGGCAGTTTTGGGATGATACTCCTTTAGGTTGATTTTCCTCTCTCCTCTTTTAAAGAGCTGTTCACAGGACACCAGTAGCCTGATATGAAAATAACATTTTTTAAAAAAGCTTTAACCTTGGGGTGCCTGGGTGGCTCAGTAGGTTAAGCCTCTGGCTTTTGGTTTCAGCTCAGGTCATGATCTCACAGTTGTGAGATTGAGCCCCACGTCGAGTTCTGCGCTAACATGTCGGCACGGAGCCTGCTTAGGACTCTGCCTCTCTCTCTCTCTCTCTCTCTCTCTCTCTCTCTGTCTCCCCCTCCCCCCCTTCCCCACTCACATGCCTACTCTCTCAAAATACACTTAAAACTTTACCCTCTAAGTCATTTGTTACATTGAATCTTTGAAAAGTCCTTTTTTTTTGGCACTTTGCTGGTTCTCTAATCTCTGACCACCTCGTTCTTATCTGTCCTTATTTCCCTTTTTTCATCTGTACTTGTCTTCTTGATCTCATCTACATTCATGGCTTCATATCACATCTTATGTGGATTCCTGTTTTACTGTCCAGGCTGGATTCTCTGTGTTATGTGCAACAACACAGAGTGCTCTGCTCTGTCAGTTAATGTGTCCTGTTAATTTCTCTTTTCACATCCAGCTACATTTGATCCAAGTACTCTACACCCTATGTGGGGGCTCAAACCCACAACCCTGAGATCAAGAGTTGCACATTCCAGCGACTGACCCAGCTAGGTGCCCTTCACTTCACCTTTTCGTTGTGTTCCACCTCCAGCCAACCCCTCAAAAATCCACTTAGGCCAAAAGAGTAAAGTCTTCTTGCTCTAGGTACTTTAAAACTATCAACGAAGTACCCCTGAGGAACATAAACAAGAGAACACCAAGATAAAAGTCCTGCCTGTGGCTTTTCTGGGGTATAAATAGTCTATTAGGTAATTTTTCTTCCTTGTGTTACGGGTTTGTAACTTAGCTATAGAAGTCAAAAACCAAAATTTATCAACCTCTGCTTAAAGGTAACTTAAGGAGCAAAACCATAGTTTTAAAACATCTGACCACATTTGAAAATCTGATGTTTCTATACTCTGTAATTACAGGAAGAATCTTCAGGATTATTTTCTATTTAGTATTGCTGCTACTCTTCAAATTCACTGTTAACAGTGTATGTGTTAATTGCAATTTCCCATCCTCCACCATGATCAGTAACAATTTCATATGATGGTTTACACTAGAAGAAAGCAAAGCTATGAAATTTGGCAGGGCTGATTCAATAAATAGGATTAAGCCAATTTAAGAATAATATATGATGTGCTATCAATGTGTGAAAACCTAGGACATTAAAAGGATTTTAGATAGGGATATTTCTTGGAGATTTCATCTTAGCCCCAAGAAATAAAGTGAGCTAATCTGTTTTATTATTATTTTAACTGAAAATAGAAGTAAATAGAACTGTAAAGTAAATAGGACATCTGGTACAGAGTTCTTAGTTACGTTGAATAAGTAAGGATATATCTCAAACTTAACACAATTGAAGAGTATAAGCAGTGCTTGAAATTCAGATTGTTTTAAAATCTTGTGTTCATGTTAAACCTGTAAATTTAAGGAAACCTAAATTTAAATGGTAACTGCCTTTCGATATACAGGGAAAATTTTCCAATAAAAATTTCCAAGATTACCTTATTAGTCAAGATTTCTATTTTTAAAAGAGCATTTATTTTAAGTAAACTATGTCCAGGGTGGGGTTTGAACTCATGACCCCAAGATCAAGAGTTATATGCTCAGAGCGCCTGGGTTCCTCAGTCAGTTGAGTGTCTGACCTTTGATTTTGGCTTGGATCATGATCCCAGGATCATGGGATCAAGCCCCATGTTGGGCTCCATGGGGTGTGGAGCCTGCTTGGGGTTCTCTCTCTCCCTCTGCCCGTCTCCCCGCAGCTTGTGCTTGCTCTCTCTCTAAAAAAAAAAAAAAGTTGCGTGCTTTACAGTCTGAGCCAGCCATCCACCGTGAACTCTATGTTCTTAGAACTACAATCAGGTTACTAAAATAGTTTCTTTTTCAGTAAAGATAAAAATTGATTTTCTTTGGTAGCAACCTTAGAATTAGAACTGAAGTACCAATATTAGTGATTTTCACCATTCTGAACCAAGCATACTTGCATAGTGGTTTATAAGTACCATATGAAAATTTGTTTTTCTGTTTTAGTGAATAGCCTACCTAGAGGTAAGGGGAAGGATGGCAAAGCCTTTCCAAAAATACTTTCAGAAGTTACTGAAGTCAGTTAAAAGCTATATTTAAACACCTGGATATAGGTAGCATTTTTCTTTTTATGAAAGGAAGCCATTGTCTGTAGTTAATATGACATAAGGCATAATGTTTTACTTATTTAAGAGGTAACTTTAAAAGATAGACAAGAGAAACATTGGCTGTCTTATACAAGATAGTGATGGTGTTAGAATTTAAGTGCCTTTTCCAGTCTTTAATATTTACCAACAGGCAGGTGAGTATATTTTCAGTTTCTTTAAAAACTTTTTTTTTAACAGTTGAGAGACAGAGTATGAGCAGAGGTGGGGCAGAGAGAGAGGGAGACACAATCTGAAGCAGGCTCAAGGCTCTGGGCTCGAACCCATGAACTGTGAGATCATGACCTGAGCCAAAGTTGGACACTTTCTAACCAACTGAGCCATCCAGATGTCCAGTATATTTTTAGTTTCTAATCAGTTATGAAATGATTGACATTTTCTGTAATTATGACCCATTTCCATGAAAGGTTAGAGAATGGTTATTCCATTGTGTTTAGAAATAAGATGACAAACAGTAAATGCTTAAATTGTTTGGTGCTAAGGTCATGAGACTTCCCAGAATTTCATGGTCAAAACAGTTTTTGTATCCAGAGAGGATCTATTTGAGCCACTGGTTGTATAAAGTTGTAGTCCTTCATATCTTCCCATTGGAGGTTTTACTTCATGGTCACTCAAAAAAGGGGTGTTAAATAGGAAAGTAATAGCTGCATTTTGAACATCTCAAATTCCCACCCATTAAAATCCCTTAATGTTCTTCCTTGAATTACATAGTCTCCATTGTAGTTCCTTTTTTGAAAAGGAAGCCAAGGAACATTTCCTGAAGTGAAGAAGACAGTTCTGTAGTTCCTTTAACAGATGTTATATCCTGAGATTGATGCACAGGGATAAGTTGTGGGGAGAAGAGGGCATTATGAAATGTAACATTAAAGATAACATTACGAATGCCACAAAGTTAAAATATGAAACTTGATGCTTTGAGACATAGTGGGCTGAAACTGGGGTTTAGAAATGCGAATCCTGTTACAGGAGAATACGTTCCATATTATAGTAGGCATCTGTGAGTGGGGTAGACTGAAATGGCTCCTAGGGGTAATGTGTATATATTCATCTATCCTCTTCCTGATCCGCTTACGCCATGCAGATCATGGCCCTCAACAGTTAAAATTTGGTGTATATTCTGGGTTGTCAGAGTTAAGTAGGCCACAAACAACTGGGATTCAGGTATTTCAACATCTTTAAATCTCCTGTACCAACATAAACAATTTGTATAGTGCTGGTGGAGTTGGGAGAATCAGGTTTAATTAGATGCATTTTAAATACTTAACATTGCCTACTGCTGCCTGACTTCTAAATATTAAGTGAAAGCAAAGAGATAAATCCTAGTCTTTGCTCAAATCATTGTTTTCCCAGATCCCCACTAGTTGAAAATTTTTCTTTCCCATCACTTGTCATTTTTTAAAAACTATTACAGCCTTTATATATAAACATGCCATGTATTCTACATTTTCATGTGTGATATGTCTCCACTAGATTGTAAGCCTTTGGAGGTCAGAAAAATGCACCTAAATCATTGTATCTGCCACCACATCTAGTACAGTGCCTTATATTTATTTGCTAATTCAATAAATATTCATTAAAATAATGGGAGATATTATTGTAGCTTGATATTTGAGCCCTTTAGATGAAAGCATAATCAATTATTTTTTTCTACTTCTTATAGTTTGAAAATGTACCCTGGCATACATAGTAATTGTGGCATTTATCAAAAAATTTACACATTTAATTGTACTGGCTCTCCCTAGCTAATGTTAGTCTGGAGCAGCACTGACTAGTAGAAATATAATGAAAGCCACATAATGTAATTTTAAAATTACATTAGAAGTTTAGTAAAATTACAAATAATGTGGCCACATTATAGAAATAAGAAACATGAGATTAATATTTTAGCTCATTATTTTGAGAATATTTAACATTTGTTTTAAAAATTCAGTTTACATTCTTGTTTTCATGTGCAGTCTGATGTCTACTTTACACTTATAGCACATGTCTATTCAATGTGGCACTAGCCACATTCTAAATGCTCAGTAGTCAGATAATGGCCAGTGGCTACTGTATTGAACAGTGCAGGTCTAGAAGAGCAGGCAAAGAACCTCTCTGGACCTGTTTCCTATTAGGTCATTGTGATTTTAGGTTATTATCCAAATAAAGGTATTGGCTGCTTTTGTCACACTCAGAAATTGATAGAATAATTTAAGAAAATTTTTGCATTAATCATTGTATAAAGACACTTAGTAGGTACTTTACACCCAATTTAAATCTCTAAAACTTCTTAAGAGATCTCTCTTTTAGAGTTGTGGATGCACAGGTTGAGGTAGATCAACTTAACCTTGCTCAATAAAATACTGCTAGTAGAAGGTGGAGCTGGTTTCAGAATTAGGATTGATTGTGGATATTCCATATTCCTGCTTTAAGTTCAAAACTTCTAATAAAAGTTTGGGAAAAAAGTTTAAAGCTCTGTGTGTGTTGATAACAGACCACAAGGTTAAAGAAAAAACATTTAATGAAATAAGAGTATTTTATTTTATGAAGTCTGTATCAACCATAATTTTTTTTTTTAAGTTTATTTTCAGAGAGAGAGAGTGCACATGTGCAAGAGCTGAAGAGGGGAGGAGAGAATCCCAAGCCCACTCTGCACTGTCGGTGCAGAGCCCGACTCAGGGCTCCATCTCACGAACTGTGAGCTGATGACCTAGGCCAAAATCAAGAGTGGGATGCTCAACCGAGTCACCCAGACACCCCAAATTTCTTTTTCTTGCTTTAGGCGTGGATTTTATTTCTGAAGTTATTTATTTAACGTTTGTTTATTTTTGAGGGGGGGGGAGGGCAGAAAAATAGGGAGACACAGAATCTGAAGTAAGCTCCACGCTCTGAGGTGTCCACACAGAGCCCAACACGGGGCTCAAACTCATGAACTATGAGATCACGACCTGACCCTAAGTCGGACACTTACCGACTGAGCCACCCAGGGGCCCCTCATTTATTTATTTCTGAGAGAGAGAGAAAATCCCAAGCAGGCTCCGAGCTGGCAGCCCAGAGTCCGATGCGGGGCTGGATCCTACAACCGTGAGATCATGACCTGAGGCGAAATCAAGAGTCAGACACTTAAAGGGATGAACCACCCAGGCTCCCCCAGCTGTGGATTTTCCTTATAGCAGAAATTTATTTTTAGTTTTTACTTTTCCTGAACATAATGTGAAGATTTAAATTGTCTAGGTTATTTCAAAATTTCCTCTAATAACGTCATATGGGGAAAAAGCCACCTTTAAGTTGGATGTTGTTAAGGCTAACTTGAAAATCAAACATTTTGCTTTTTAGGGGCGCCTGGGTGGCTCAGTCACTTAAGCGTCTTGACTTCAGCTCAGGTCATGATCTCGTGGTCCATGAGCTAGAGCCCCGCGTCAGGCTCTGTGCTGACAGTTCGGAGCCTGGAGCCTGCTTCGGATTTTGTGTCTTCCTCTCTGACCCTCCCCCATTCATGCTCTGTCCCTCTGTGTCTCAAAAATAAATAAACGCTAAAAAAAAAAAACAAAAAAACAAAAACATTTTGCTTTTTAAATGTTTTGGCTCTTAGTACAAAGTTGAACAGTAAATTCACAACAAGTCTTTATAAAGAATAAGATTGGCAATATAACTTCCCAGAAAAGTTTAATAAAGTAACTTGCACAAGTATTAAAGTACTGTACTCAACTACACCGTAGGCCCTGGATACATGTAGATTAATTTAACATATACCTTTTATTTATATTTCAGTGTAGTCCTAGGATGTTCATATAAACAAGGGGTTCTAGATAATTCAAAGACCATTAAAAGGCTGCAGAAGTGAAATTAATATACTAAATGTTTTCTCCTGTACTTCAAAACATTAAAAAAAGCAATTAGTTTTCCAGTGATGTTACATGGCATTTTAATAATTTAATCAGAAATGGTACAGTATGAGTATATTGTGATGTTAGTTTAAACCATCCCTAATGACGACCAGTGAAATACGGATGCTTTTATATACTACTGTAGATTGGTAAACCATTCTAGGAAGAAACTTGACAGTATGTATCATGTTCTTACCCTTGCGCAATTGTATTGATATTAATCCTTAAAAATTTATTAGAAAGGTGTACAAATTTAGGATAGAAAATGGTAATCATTATGTCAATAAAACTAGCATTAATAGAATAGGGATGATACATTCTGAAGGAAAATAATGCATCATTAAAGGTGGTCCTTGTATTTGGAGTAAAATGGAAAAATATTCGTGAAACCGCACATACCCCACTTAAACAATATATACTTTCTGAACGTATCTGTTTCCGCACTTTGGACGATAAGATCCTAAGGAAGAAAAAAATGACAGGCAGCAGTAGAGCGCCGGCTCTGGGGTTAGAACTGCTCCAAATCCCGGTTTTGCTAGCCTCCGTAATCTAGCTGCAAAATGGGAAAAACTGGAGTATCTACATCATGAGGTAAATGTTTGAAAGTTAAATGAAAGTGCTTAGCGCGCCGTCTAAATAAATTTTACTTGTTACGATGATGTCTTCTTGCATCTCTCCGACTGGCGGAAAATCATATATTAAATTTAGAAATGTGATGACTTAACTAAATCGAAAACTCCACGAGACCAGAGGGATTTAACCTAACCTGCCAACCTGCCTTGTCCAAACACTTGGATTTTGATTAGACCAGCAAGGCCATGGTGACCTGAGCTCTACCTTGCCTGTGAGCGCGCACAATGCACACTCAAAGGGGTGACGGCCCGGTGGGTTTGACTCCCGAATTCCAGGGTTTACTCACGCGTCCTCCCCTACCCAGCCCCCGCCAACTCCATTCTCTCCGTTGGGCGTCACGTAAAGCTCGACGGGTCCCCACCGAGAGGCGGGGGCCGGGACCACGCACTCCATCCCCCCGCCCGCTCGCGTCACAAAAACTACAGTCCCCAGAGGACCCCGCGAGCTCAGGATGTCCCGCAGACAGGGTCCGGCGGCTGTTCTGGGCTGTAATTTACCCCGTGCTCCGGCACAACCTTCTCTCTCTCCTCCGCGATACAGGCGAAGGTTACTGGGTGCTGCAACTTTACCCCCCGATTTCCAAAAGAGGCCAGTAGCCAGTGAAGTCGGGCCCTCCTTGGGAGGCCGGCGCGCGACCCTGACCTGGAGGGAGGAGCTGCGGGACGCGCTGGGCCTCCAAGGGGTGACGATCTCGGGGACGTCGTGCGGCAGTCCCCTTGGCCGGCTGTGGCGGGGGGGCGGGGGGGGCGGGGGGAGGAGGCCGCGCACGCGCGGCGGGGCCTTGGGCGGGGCTTTGGGCGATTGCAGCCGGCGGTCGGTCCGCCGGTCGGCGGCTGTGTGGGTAGCCGCCAGGTCGGCGGGGGCGGAGACGCGGGAGGTTGATGGGGGTCGCCTCAACCTCGGCCTCAACCTGTAGCACAGCTTCAGCCACGCAAACGGAGATGGTGCCCTGGGTGCGGACGATGGGGGAGAAGCTGAAGCAGCGGCTCCGGCTCGACGTAGGACGCGAGATCTGCCGCCAGTACCCGCTGTTCTGCTTCCTGTTGCTCTGCCTCAGCGTCGCCTCCCTACTTCTCAACAGGTAACGCTGCAGCGGGGAGCTGGAGGGCGGCTGTTCTGCGAGGCCGCAGGCGCAGGCCCGGGTTGCTTCACTGTGTGGAGACCGCCCGGGCTGCGCAGCTGCGGGACTTACGGCCGGCTCCGAGGCCTTGGGAAGAGGGGCCTCGGGGCGCCGGGCGGAGCGTCCGGGCCCGGAAGTGCGAGCGTGGGTGGGGTGCGTTCCAGTGCCCCCCTTCCTGAGGCCGGGTCTTCTGAGACACCTGGCCCCGATTCTTACCTAGTTTTCACCTGTTTCTTGTAACCTGGCCCTCCATCATCGTTGTTTTTCAGAGGAGTGAAATGTATATGTACGTCTCAATTAGAGACCTTGCAGGGGCGGTCCAGTCAGCTGACGAGAGGGTTCTAGGTGTTGTAGCAGCCAGTCTTAGGCCGACTCCCCTCGCTCTCACCGCGCGCGTGCGCGTACACTCGCACTCACACAGTCGTAGAGCCGCTCTGCGCACACTCGCACACGATTTTACAGCCGCTGCGCGCACACACGCGCACACATGCACGCAGTCTTACAGCCGCAGCGCGCACAGTCGTGCACGCATCCTTGCAGCCAGTGCGCGCGCGCACACAGACTTGCGGCCAAAGCACACACATATGTAGTCTTACAGCTGAGGCGCGCGCGTGCGCACACAGCTTGCATAAGCATGTACGTGTGCACACATACACATAGTCACGCAGCCGAAGCACGCGCGCGCCACACACAGCCTTGTAGCTGAAGCTTTCCTCAAAGTGTGGTTGGTTAAAACGGCTAATTGTAAAGATTTGTTGAATCGAAGTCAAAGTAAAATAGTCTCTGTCTTGACATCTCTAGAATATTCGAAAAGGGAAGACTGAAAGTTTAAAATTGGTAAATTCAGTTGACACTTTGAAATCGGAAAGTTCTGCCCCTGAAATAAAACTGATTTCCTTCAGTTAGCTATTTCTAGAAATGATGAAGTAGGTAGTGGAGGAGAACTTCAAATTATTTCCGGATTTGCTCTTGGCGGAAAGAAGTCTGAGACACTTGTCAGCAACAGTATCAACATGATGTTTTTTCTGATGTTTTGAACATGAAAGCATCCTTACCCTTTACCGAGGTAGTTGATCCCTAAAGAGAGGAATGGGAAAGCGTTCACCAGGAATTTGGTTATTTAATTTTGCTCTAAGGCAACCATTTCGTGTGACGGATCAGATTTTTTTCCCTAGCCATTTTGCTTTCTTGTTAGTGGACTCTGGGTTTATATAATACTAGGTTTACATAACGATTGATATTTTACTGGAAAATATCATTTGAGATCTAATGTGATTTGATTGTGATAGTAAGATGTTTGATTTCAGGAATACCTGAAGGAATTCTGTTAAGAATCCTTAGCAGAGTGGAAATTAATTATTAAGTACTTCGCTTTCTGTCATCTGGAAGGTATTCTAGATTAACAGCGTTAATATGAAAGGTTAACTTTTTGTGCTTAACTTTTGTCCAGGAATTTTTAACCTGTCTCCTTCAGTAGATGGGTCAGTTTAGGTGTCCAAAGTAGGACATGTAGGATCAGGTTGAACTAGATTTCTGAGGTTGTCTACTTAATTATAGCGTCTAGTGTTCTATGTTGTTAAGTCATAGAATACCATTTGATCTGTACCTGTATCTTTATTTGTATTATTCAAACAAAGAATTTTTTTTCAGACTGTTTTTGGTACTTTCCTTTGTTAGTGTTGAAACCAGCAAAAGTGATCTTAAACATCATAGAACTGTCTTTACTAAAAGAATGGTTAGGTACCCTGTGGTGCCTGGCTGGCTCAGTCCATAGAGCATGGACTCTTGATCTCAGAGTTTTGAGTTCACGCCCTACATTGGGGTACAGTTTACTTAAATAAGTAAATAAAATGAAAGAATGGTTAGGTACCCTTTTAACAGGAAAAAGCCTTTGGAAGGTGCAAGACAGTTTATATAGTGTGCTTTTCAGCGTATTGTGTGATTTTCATTAAAGTACGTGTGCACATTCACGGAGCACCTGGGTGGCTCAGTCGGTTGAACATCTGGCTCTTGGTTTCTGCTCAGGTCCTGATCTCATTGTCCATGAGTTCGAGCCCCACGTCGGGCACAGTGCTAATGGTGCAGAGCCTGCTTGGGATTCTCTCCCTGTGCTCCTCCCTGTCTCTCTCAGAATAAATAATTAAACTTAAAAAACTGAAAAAATATATGTGTGTACATTCATATTTACATATAAACGTGTGTTTATGTATGCTTTGGCTATCTCTGGAAGACTGTTACATAAGGAAATGTGGTCCCTTCTAGGAGTGGGGAATACTAGGCACATCTATTCAGAAATTAAAAAAAAAAATGTGTGTGTGTATGTAAAATATAAAAAATACCAGGGGCGTAATGATGGAATTAGAAGAAATGAGAAGATATACTTAATGCATACCTTCAAAAAGTGATTTTTACACAGGTATTTCACCAGTTAGTTTATAGAAATAACTTAAAAAAGAAATTTTCAGTTTAAAATCTTTAATGGTTAGTATGTAGATTTGGAGCTTTACCTCTATGTAGTAAAACTTAGAATAATACTCTTTCAAAATTAACTTTTTCTCTTATAACCTTGAAAGTATTCAAAGTATTGTTTAGTATATAAATTTTTCTTTTGATAGCAATTAAGGCTATGAATGTTATCTGTGGAGAGATAAATAGATATAACTTTTGGCTATTGTAAGTGATTTGTGGGAGGAATAGAGTAACATACTTCATATATTTCAAATTATTTGTGATATCACCTTTATGGTAGTGTTAGGGAAAAGTAGGAGCATAGATATAATTAGTAATCATAGTATTGAGTATTTGAGTGTTATACTAAGGAATATTTTAAGTTAATGCTACTAATAATAATGGTGATAGTAGTAATAGCTAACTAACACTTTGTGAGTGTTTTGTTTGGCCCAGGTATTGTATTAAGAATTTTCATTAATTATTGAGGCAATTTATGGTTGTGTGTGAAAGTTTTGAACCTAAGCGTGACTGTAAGAATTTGATTCTGACTCCTCCATTAATCAGTTATGTGACTTTGGATAAGTGATCTTTTACCTGTCACAGTCCTCTTGTCTGTAAAATAGGGATAATATTAGTACCTACATTATATGATTATTTTGATGACTAAGTGGTTAATACATGGAAAGTGTTTAAATTGGTGCTCAGCATATAGAACATACTCTTATTAAATGTTAGCAGTTATTTTTATCTCATTTATTCTAGCATGCCAGCAGACACCTTTGTGAGTAACCTCAGTCACCATGGATCAGTTTTGCTTGTTTTTGGATTTCATATGAATGTAATTATGTGGTCCTCTTGTATCTGGTTTCTTTCTCTCACTCTGTGTTTGAGATTTATCCATACTGTTGTGTATATCAGTACTTCAGTCTCTTTTGTTATTATGCAGTATTCCACTGGGAATATGACACACTTTGTTTATCCATTCTTCTGTTGAAGGGCATTTGACTTGTTTATAGTTTTTGGCTATTATTAATGCTATGAATATTCTCATATATATTTATTTTGGTAGACTTATTTATTTTGGGTATATGTCCATGAATGGAAATGCTTAGTTATAGTGTATGGGTTTGTTTGACTTAAGTAGATACTGCCAGATAGCTTTACAAAGTAGTTATACTAATTTTCACTCCTGCCAAAAACATTTGACTGTTCTGTCTGATACTGTCTGTGGAGTTAGTTTAGTCATTTTAGTGAATGTATACTAGTAGGTCGTTGTAGTTTTAGTTAATTGTAGTTTAATTGTTAGCTATAGTCATCATGGTGTACATTACATCCCTAGTACTTATTTATCTTATTCCTGAAAGTTTGTAACTTTTGACCAGCTCCCTCCAGTTTCCTGTCCCCTATGCTCCACCTCTTGTAACCACAGTCTGATGTCTTATTGTATGAGGTTTTTTTCCTTATGATTTTACATATAAGTGAGATCATACCCTATTTTTCTTTCTCTGTTTGACTTATTTTGCTTAGCATAATACCTTTAAGGTCCATCCATATTATCCCAAATGGTAGGATTTCTTCACTTCTTATGGTTGAATAATATTCTTTTTGTGTATATATACCACAGCTTCTTTGTCTATTCATCCATTGATGCACACTTAGGTTGTTTCCATATCTTGACTGTAGTAAAAATTTTACTGTGAACATGCAAGTGCAGATATCTTTTTAAGTTAGTGTTTTTGTTTCCTTTGGGTATATTCTCAGAAGTGGAGTTGCTGAATTATAAAACAGTTGTATTAATTTTTTAAAAATCCTCCAAACTGTTTTTCATAGTGGCTGTATCCATTTACATTCCCACCAACAGTACACCAAACCCTTGTTTCCTTTTCTCCACATCTTCACTAACATTTGTTATCTCTTGTTTTTTTGATGATGGCCATTCTTTCTTTTTTTAAAATTTTATTTTTTTAATTTACCTCCAAATTAGTTAACATATAGTGCAACAATGATTTCAGGAGTAGATTCCTTAATGCCCCTTACCCATTTAGCCCATCCCCCGCCCCAACCCCTCCAGTAACCTTCTGTTTGTTCTCCACATTTAACAGTCTCTTATGTTTTGTCCCCTTCTCTGTTTTTATATTATTTTGCTTCCCTTTACTATGTTCATCTGTTTTGTCTCTTAAAGTCCTCATATGAGTGAAGCCATATGATATTTGTCTTTCTCTAATTTCACTTACCATAATACCTTCTAGTTCCATCCACATAGTTGCACATGGCAAGATTTCATTCTTTTTGATTGCCAAGTAATACTCCATTGTATATATGTACACCACATCTTCTTTATCCATTCATCCATCAACGGACATTTGGGCTCTTTCCATACTTTGGCTATTGTTGATAGTGCTGCTATAAACATTGGGGTGCATGTGTCCCTTTGAAACAGCATAGCTGTATCCCTTGGATAAATACCTAGTAGTGCAATTGCTGGGTTATACGGTAGTTCTATTTTTAATTTTTTGAGGAACCTCCACACTGTTTTCCAGAGTGGCTGCACCACCTTGCATTCCCACCAGCAATGCAAACTCTTTCTCCGCATCCTCACCAACATCTGTTGTTGCCTGAGTTGTTAATGTTAGCCATTCTGATAGGTGTGAGGTGGTATCTCATTGTGGTTTTGATTTGTATTTCCCTGATGATGAAAAATGTTGAGCATTTTTTCATGTGTCGGTTGGCCATCTGGATGTCTTCCTTGGAGAAGTGTCTATTCATGTCTTCTGCCCATTTCTTCACTGGATTATTTTTTTTGGGGGGTGTTGAGTTTGATAAGTTCCTTAGAGATTTCAGATACCAACCCTTTATCTGATATGTCATTTGCAAATATCTTCTCCCATTCTGTCAGTTGCCTTTTAGTTTTGCTGATTGTTTCCTTCGCTGTGCAGAAGCTTTTTATTTTGATGTGGTCCCAGTAGTTCCTTTTTGTGATGATGGCCATTCTAACAGGTGTGAGGGGATATCTCATTGTGATTTTAATTTGCATTTCCCTGATGAGTAGTGATATTGAGAATCATTTCATGTACCTGTTGGTATTTCTTATAACTTCTTTGGAGAAATGTCTGTTTAGGTTCTCTTGCATTATTATTTATTAACTAATTAATTAATTATTTTTTTACCAGCAAAATGGGTTTATTCAGGAATAGCAGAACAATTGCAATTGCTATGGGAAAGCAAAGACAAGTCTGAAAATCAAACGAGAGGAATGTTAATAGAGAAAAGAAGAAGATGGCAGGGGCTTCTTTGAGTAAAAGTCCATTGGAAGAACTTGAGTGGTGGCATATGTTGTTTTTTTTTTTTTTTTTTGAAAAAATATACAAATGTTTTACTGTTTTTAATTTTTAAGTTTTGTTTAAATCCAAGGTAGTTAGCATATAGTGTAATAATGATTTCAGTAGTAGAATTTAGTGATTCATCACTTAAATATAACACCCACTACTCATCCCAAAAGGTGCCCTACTTAATGACCATAACTCTGTATTTGAGTCTCTTATGGTTTGCCTCCGTCTCTCTTTTTAACTTCTTTTTCCTTTTCTTCCCTTATGTTCATCTGTTTTGTTTCTTAAATTCCACATTTGAGTGAAGTCATATGATACTTATCTTTCTTTGACTTAATTCACTTAGCATAATACACTCTAGTTCCACCCACGTTGTTGCAAATAGCAAGATTTTATTCTTTTTGATCACTGCATAATATTCCGTTGTATGTATGTACCACATCTTCTTTATCCATTCATCAGTCAGTGGACATTTGGGCTCTTTCCATAATTTGGCTATTGTTGATAGTGTTGCCATAAACTTTGTGGTGTATGTGCCCCTTTGAATCAGAATTTTTGTATTTTTAATGGTTTTTAATTTTTGAATGGTTTTTAAAGTGGTTGTAAATTTTTTGAGCAACCTCCATATTGTTTTCCAGAGTGGCTGCACCTCTCCCAGTTTGCATTGGTTTGCATTCCCAGCAGCAGTGCAAAAGGGTTCCTCTTTTTCTGCATCTTGGCCAACATCTGTTGTTGCCTGAGTTGTTAATTTTAGCCATTCTGACAGATATGAGGTGGTATCTTATTGTGTTTTTGATTTGTATTTCCCTGATGATGAGTGATGTTGAGCATTTTTTCATGTGTCAGTTGGCCATCTGGATGTCTTCTTTGGAAATGTGTGTTCATGCCTTCTGTCCATTTCTTCACAGGATTATTTGTTTTTTGGGTGTTGAGTTTAGTAAGTTCCTTACAGATTTTGGATACTAACCTTTTATCTGATATGTTATTTGCAAATGTCTTCTCCCATTCTGTAGGCTGCCTTTTAGTTTGTTGATTGTTTCCTTCGCTGCGCAGAAGCTTTTTATCTTGATGCGGTCCCAATACTTCATTTTTTGCTTTTGTTTTCCTTCCCTCTGGAGACATTTCCAGTATGAAGTTGCTACAGCTGAAGTCAAAGAGGTTATTGCCTGTTTTCTCCTCTAGGATTTTGATGGTTTCCTGTCTTACATTTAGGTCTTTCATCTATTTTGAGTTTATTTTTGTGTATGGTGTAAGAAAGTTGTCCAGGTTCATTCTCCTACATGTTTCTGTCCAGTTTTCCCAACACCATTTGTTGAAGAGACTGTCTTTTTCCCATTGGATAATCTTTCCTGCTTTGTCAAAAATGAGTTGACCATACATTTGTGGGTCAATTTCTGGGTTCTCTATTCTGTTCCATTGATCTGTCTGTTTTTGTGCCAGTACCATACTGTCTTGATGATTACAGCTTTGTAATACAACTTGAAGTGTTGAATTGTGATGCCTCCAGCTGTGATTTTCTTTTTTAACACTACTCTGGCTGTTTGGGGTCTTTTCTGGTTCCATACAAATTTTAGAATTGTTTGTTCTAGCTCTGTGAAGAATGTTGGGGTTATTTTGGTAGGGATTGCATTGATAGAGTTGTGGTATATCCTCACTGGCTGGGCTTGCTGTACATGGAAACTTTCTCCCCCTTGTTGGAGTAGTAAGGTAGGCTTCTTTCTGTTGGCAGTGCGAGGTATTTCTCTTCATGTTGGGGTCTGCAATTAATGAGTGGTAGGCTGTGAGAGATCCCCTTTCTGACCTCCCAGCTTCATTTGAAGTGGTGTTTTCTTTATTCACTTTCATATTTCCCCCCCTTTATGATCTTTCTCTGACAACATTTCTGATAAATAGTCAGGTTTTCCATATTTAGTGGTTTTGCCTGTTGGTGCCAGAAAAGACCTTTCAACTTCCACATCAGAGAGAAAATACGTAACAGTTGAAAACCATCTAAGGCCACATTTGGGTAACAAAGTTAGGAGGGAGAGCTCTCAGGCATTTGTTATATAAAGTCTACACTTTATCAAGGTTATAAACACGGACAGTCATCTTGAAGCACTGAGCTAGTATCACTTTACTGGCTATATCATTTCTACAGAGTTTTGACATGCAACAGGTCCTCTGCACTTTTTTAATTGGGTTATTTGTTGTTTTGCTATTGAGTTGTATGAATTTTTTTTTTTTTTTAGTGTTTATTTTTTGAGAGAGAAAGAGCGTATGAGTGGGGGAGGTGCAGAGAGAGAGGGAGACACAGAATCCGAAGCAGGTTCCAGGCTCTGAGCTGTCAGCACAGAGCCCGATGTGGGGCTTGAACCCATGAACGGTGAGATCATGACCTGAGCCAAAGTCGGCCACTCAACCGACTGAGCTACCCAAGGTGCCCCTGAATTCTTTATTTATTTTAGATATTAATCTCATCAGATATATGGGTAGCAAATTTTTTTTGCATTCCATAGGTTGTCTCTTTACTTCATTGATAGTTCTTTATTACTTTTTAAATTACCACAACTGGCTTACATACACTTAACTTAGTATGTGACAGGCTATTCTAAGCACTTTTTTGATCTTATTTAATCATCATAATAACATTATGATTAGGTATTATTATTGCCACATTTTATAGAGGACCAGACAAGTCAGAGAGGGTATGTAATTTGCATTGTGTCATAGCCAGGATTTTAACCCAGACAGATAGACTCTAGAGTGTCATGTATTTTGTTACCAAACTTCATAGATCTTTCACTCCAAGTTCTGTTTCTTTTATTTTTCTCTTCCTATAACAGTAACAGATTTTCTTTTCTTTCCTTTTCTTTTTTTAAACAATACTGTTAAGTTTTACAGTGTGGTTTTATATTTGCTAGGACAAATTCTCACTCTTGGCCCTTCTTTCCCAAAGTTGGCATAGCTCTTTTTAAACCTTTATTTTCCCTATTCATTTTAGAATGAATATGTCAAATTTCTCAAAAGATTGAGCTGGAATTTTGAATGTAGTTTCTGTTTTGTTTATGTATTGTCACATAAACCATCCCTCAAATTTGTGGTTTAAATCAACAACAACATCTAATTTGCTTACAGAACTGTAATTTGGACAGGAGTTGGTCTGTGTTCACTGTGCATCAGCTAGGTATATGAAGGCAAGGGGCTAGAATAGTAATTTGTTGGCTTATTCATTCACATGTGTGACAGTTGATGCTTATCGTTGAGTGTGATCTTGGTGGGACTACAGCCCAGAACTTGTATATACAACCTTTACATGTGGCTTTTTTCCCCATCATGGTGCTGGCTTACAAAAGTGAGCATCCTGAGAAAGAGACCTTGTCAGAAGCCATATCCATTTTATGACCTACCTTTGGAAGTTAGGTAGTTGCATCTCTGCCCCATTCTTTTAGTTGAGGTGAATTATTAAAGCTAACCCCTATTTAAGGGGAAAGAAATTAAACTCCTGCTTTTTTTTTTTAAAGGAGGTTCCATGTCCAATGTGGGGTTTGAACTCATAACTGTGAGATCAAGAGCTGCATGCTCTACAGACCAAGCCAACCAGGTGCCCCTAAACTCCTGCTTTTTTATGTGAAGAGTGTCAGAGAATTTGCAGTCGTATTTAATGCCACCACAGTGTTACTTAATTTGTAACTTAATATGGATAGAATTGATATCTTTACTGTTTTTAAAGTTTTCATCCATGAACATCAATAATCTCTACATTTAGATCTGCTCTTAATGTCTTTTTTTTTTTTTTGAGAGAGAGAGAGAGAGAGCTAGTATGAGTGGGAGAGGGACAGAGGAAGAGGGAGAGAGAATCTCAAGCAGGCTGACAGGCTTCACACCCAGCTCTGAGCCTGACGTGGAGTGGGGTCTCCATTTCCATCTTAGGACCCTGAGATGATGACCTGAGCCTAAATCAGTCACCCAACCAACTGAGCTACCTAAGTGCTGCTGCTCTTTTTAATCGCCTTTTTTTTTTTCATTTTAAAAATCTTATTATGGATAATTTTAAACATATATAAGTAAAAATAGAATTATATAATGAAGCCTCTTAGAAACCATTGTCACCCAGCTTAAAAAATTATGAGCTCAAAGTCAAATATCTCCCCCATAATTATTTTAAAGCAAATCCCACATATTTTATTTATAAACATTAAACATTTCAGTATGTATCTCTAATAGACAAGAGTCCTTTTTTCTTACATAACCACAATACCACATCACATTAAAAAAAAATAGTTTCTTAACGTCATCAAATATCCACTAAATGTTCAGATTTCCCTGAATTTGTTAGAATTTCCCTCCAACATTTTATGAAAAAAAAAAAACTTTAAGCATACAGCAATGTTGGAATTTACAATAAATGACCAGTTATGTACTGCCTAGATTTTACCATTATTAATATTTTACTATATTTTCACATACTTTACCATGTTTTTGTCTGTTACTCTATCCATAATGAATCTTATTTGTAAACAACTTTTTACAGTTAGTCAAATCAAGATCCAAGTATGATCTTTTGATCTGAAAGCTACCTCCCCTTCACATACAGCCTACTTTGTTTTAATCTTGCAATTTATTTGTTTAAGAAACTGGGCCATATGTTTTTGGAGTTTTTTATAGTTTAGCTTTTGTTGTTTATATCCCTGTAGTGTTGTTGGGTATATTCCTTTCCCTCTCTGTTGTCTGTAAACTAGTGGTTAGGTCAAGAGGCATCACTGTTTAGATTTTTTTTTTCTCCTTTAGTCTGTGATGATATAGATTTAAAGGTAATGAGCTATTTAAAAACATGCCCTTCTTATGATGTATTATTATTCATTATGATACACTGCTAGTTTTAGTTAATATTTTACTTAATACTTCATAAATTAAAATAGACCTAATGTTCATCTTATATTGTCTTTATCTGATTTGGGAATTAAAATTATATTAATCCTTCTAAATTACCAGCTTTTTCTAATTTTTTCTTTCCTGAAGCCATCTGTATAGGATAGGGATTATCTCATTAAAGTTTGGTAAAACCATTTGGGTCAGGACCTTTTTTTTTTTTCCTTCAGCCAGATCTCTGATTACTGTTTTAATTTCTGTAATGATAGTTGGTCTATATAAGTTACCTAGTTCTTCACATAATAATTTCTAGCATTTTTGTCTTTTTCTAGAAATTTATGCCCTGCAGGTTATCCAGGTTATGAACATAATTATTCATAGTTTCATTTTTCTTTTCAGTTTTACCTGTGATTATTTCTTTTTTATTCTATACTTTATATATTTTGTATTTTCTCTTTTTCTTTTATTTTTTGGTCTTGCTAAAACTGTCTTTTTTATTGACTTTGGTTTTGAAAGTTTCCAAGCATACATAGAAAAAAAAGAGAGTCCAAGGAACTTCCAAGCACTCCTCACACAGGTTCAATAACCAGCAATATCTTGCATTTTTAGAAAAAAAAATCTGAACTTTCCCCATTTAAAAAATCACTTCCACACAAAACCATAACCTTAAAAAATTAATAGTGGTTAATATCTAATAACAAGTCTGTAATCAAATTTTCCTAATTGTATAAAAATTTATAGTATACTATACAAATCAGGATCTAAAATAGATCCACTCATTGTAGATCTACATCTACATCTCTTAAGCTTTTATAAATCTCTTATAATTTAAAACAAGAGTTGGCACAGTTTTTCTGTAAAGTGTCAGATAGTAAATATTTTAGACTTTTGGGCTGCATCAGGTCTCTGTCCCATATTCATTTTTTTTTAAGAACCTTTAAAAAAATGTAAAAACTTCTCATAGCTTGAGAGCCATACCAAGGTGGGTGGCATTTGGCCCACATGCCATAGTTTGTCAACCTGGATATAGAACACTCTTCATTACCTACTTCTTTCTCCTCTCCCCACCATTGACTTGTTGAAGAAACTGGGTCATTTTTTCACTTTTGCTAATAGTTTCCTCGTGGTGTCTTGGTTTGTTTTTTGTTTTGATTTTTGTTTTATGTCTTCACCTGCAATTTTTTTTTTGGAGACAAGGTGTTAGATTTATAAGTTCAATCATATTTAGATTTTTTTTGTGTGTGTGCAGAATGCTTTGGTGATGTTATGTACATCTTATGTCACCTGAGAGGATAATTCCACATCAGATGGAGTTGCCTCACTTTTTGTGGAATTGGGTAGTGACAGCTAATACTTTGCCCAACAAACCTTCTCTTTGGGTTTTTATCACTTATTCCCTGAATGAGTTACTTCATTATAGGTTGCAACATGATGAGTTACTTCATTATAGGTTGCAACATGATGATTTTCTCATATTTTTTATTCTGTGTATATTTTAAAATTTGAATTCTTTTTTTTTTCCCGTCTAGAATTGCTTTACTTCATCTGTTAGGTTTATTTAGTTACAATTTAGTACAGCTCAAATTGGAAAAGTAGGATAAATACTTACTCTTGTAGTTTAATTATCAATTAAAAATCTTTTTTAATGTTTATTTTTGAGAGAGAGAGAGAGGGAGGGGCAGACACACACACACACACACACACACACACACACACACACACACATATATTCTGAAGCAGGCTCCAGGCTTTGAGCTGTCACCCCAGAGCTCCAAGTGGGGCCTGAACTCACCAACTGTGAGATCATGACCTGAGCTGAAGTCGGATGCTTAACCAACTGAGCCACCCAGGAACCCGTAATTATCACTGTTTTAAGTTATAATTGGTGCCCTAGTAATCTCCACTAGTTTCCAGTTAGAGGTTTACTTATTTTATTAATTTTTCAAAAACCTAGCTTGTATTTTGTTATTTTTCTTGTCATTGTTGTCTATTGATTTTGATTCCTTTCTTTATTATTTTCTTCCTTTTTCTGTGTTTGGATCCTGATTTTTCCCCAACTTTCTGAGTGTTTAGCTTGTTGGTTTTAACATTTGTCTCTGATTAGTGCAGGATTTCTCAACCTGAGCACTTCTGATAATTTGGGTTAGATAATTTTTTGTTGTTGGGGGACTGGCATGTGCATTGTAGGATATTTAGCCGGAGCGTTGGCCTCTAGCCATTTGATGTCAATAGTGTACTTTCCTTTCCCCTCTCCCCACAGTTGTGACTATCAGAAATATACTGCCAAATGTCCCCTGGAGGACAAAACACTCTTCGTTGAGAACCACAGGGGTAATGCATTTAAAGATACAGATTTTGGGGACACCTGGGTGGCTCAATTGGTTGAGTGTCTGACTTTGGCTCTGGTCATGATCTCTCAGTTTGTGAGTTCGAGTTCCTGAACAGGACTGCTGCTGTTGGCGCAGAGCCCGCTTGGGATCCTCTGTCTCCCTCTCTCTCTGCCTCTCCCCTGCTCATGCTCTCTCTTTCTCAAAAAAATAAAAATAAAGATACAGATTTTTTTCTTAAATAATACCATAGTTATTGCTTGCCTTAGTTACAGTCCATACATTGTCTTTCAGTCTGAGTACGGGTCTATAATTCCTAATCTGTAATTTTGAAATCAGAAGGCTCTGAAGAAGTAACTTTTCTCCTAGATTTGACTGACACCAATTACATTTGATGACAAAACCTGACCTGAATAGACATGAGACTATTTATAGTATTTATTTCTGATTTACTTATTTCTTATAGTTCATATATTTTGCTGCAGAGGTATTAATATTTGGTTATGGAGTATTGCATTAGATCTCACTGGAGGTGTTAAATTATATATGAAATATGTACTGTTCAAAACCTAAAAATTCTGAATTCTGAGTCATGTCTGTCTTGGTCAGAATGATTTTTGGTAAGCAGCTGTGGACAAGAATTTCATAATTTCCTCTTTGAAATACCTCTAACGGGTGCCTTGGGTGGCTCAGTGGGTTAAGTGTCCAACTTCAGCTCAGGTCATGGTCTCATGAGTTTGAGCCCTGCATTGGGCTCTGCCCTGACAGCTCAGAGCCTGGAGCCTGCTTTGGATCTGTGTCTCCCTCTCTTTCTGCCCCTCCCCTCCATCTCTCTATCTCTCTGTCTCTCTGTCTCTGTCTCTCAAAAATAAATAAACTTAAAAAAAATTTAGAAATATCTCTATAATTTGGGTTAGTTTCCAAGCATAGGGTTTTTTTTGTTTTTGTTTTTTTAAAGCTTGATGTCAGGTATGCTATTTTGGTTAGAGTGAAGCTTTGGATAAAGGAATGGGAAGAGGGGTGCCTGGCTGGCTCAGTCAGTAGAGCATGTGAGTCTTGATCTCAGGGCTGTGAGTTCAAGTTCCATGTTGGGTGTAGAGATTACTTTAAAAAAAAAGGGGGGGGGCACCTGAGTGGCTCAGTTCATTAAGCGTCCGACTTCAGCTCAGGTCATGATCTCACTGTTCACGAATTTGAGCCCCGCATTGGGGTCTCCACTGTCAGCACAGAGCCCACTTTGGGTCCTCTGTCTCCCTCTCTCTCTGCCCTTCCCCTGCTCGTTCACATACACAAACTCACTCTCTCTCAAAAATAAATAAACCTTAAAAAAAAAAAAGGAATGGGAAGCTGTAAGAGTAGAAAGGTGAACTGGGGCCAGACTGAAAGGGACCATACAAGTTTAAGGGGTTTTTATTTTGTTCTGCAGCCAACATTAAGACCAGGCAATTCATTTGGTTTGGTGGCTGAGTCTTTGTTTCAGAGCTTTTATATTTACTTGGCCACTGTGTGTTAATAGGTAAGCACCCTCTAATCATCCGTCTTCACTTCTTACTACTTGGTGCTGTATATTTCCCAGTTCTGAGCTCCCAGGTCTTCTGTAATCTTTTGTATTCCATACTGTACTTGGGACATTGTTCCCAGTCAGAGAACTGGGATGGATGTGGAACTCAATTGTGTGCTTGGTTACAATCAGATTACAATCCTCTACTACCTGTTGTCCAGTGCCTGAAAGTTACTGCATATGTTTTGTCCTATTTTATAGTTGTTTATGGTTTGAAGGTAAGTCTGGTACCAATCATTCTGACAAGGAAGCAGAAGTCTCTTACTCCTTTGAAACATATGCCATTTGTCTGTTTTCTCATTGATACCAATCTCCAGGTCATTTGTGTTCGTTTATAGATGACTTTGGTTTGTGGGTTATAAACTTTCTCTCCATTTTAAATCTTATCATCATTCTAGGTGACTTCAGTGCTTGTGTGAATAACCAACCAAATAGTCTTTCTTGAGGTGATTCCTTTTCAGCCTTCCACTTGGATCAACATACAGTGGCCCTTATTATCACCAGAAAGAGCTTTACCTCCAAAATCTTAAAAAACAAGTATCCTTCTTGCTGACCATTGTCTACTTCTTTCATTCAGTCAGTCACATTGTACCTGCTCCTTGACTTCTCAGCCCCCTGACTCCTTTGTTTTCTTCCTATCTGTTATTTCACTTCTCTTGTTGCTTTCCTATGCAGTTTAGAGTTGGTCTAGCTTAGAATCCATGGTTCATCACTTCAACCACTCTCTTACCAGAATCCTTAACTCCTTTCTATGCACTCACCTGACAAAATTCAAATCTTGGATCAATGATGCTGCTTGCTTTTTTAGTGTTTATATCTTGGTCACTGAATGCTAAGAGAAAGTCCCAAATCTGTAAATTTAACTCTTCAACTTCAGTATTGTCCAGCAGTTCCTCAGAATACCCTTTTCTTTACTTTTCCTGAGCAGCTGTTTCAGAACTTCCCCAATCTGCTAGAACTTATCTTGCAACCTTTGCCTTTTCTCTGAGCATCTCCTATTTCACTTGAAGGCCACTATATTTTAATCCTCACTACTGAATTGACGGGTTTAACTGCATTCCCATCCATCTGTTCTTTGTCTCTAGTATTTGGGAAGAGATATCTCCCCCTCTTATTACTATTCTATTTAGGCTCTGAATCCCAACTACTGCTGTCTTCACTAGGATGTTATTCAATTAGTTCTTCTCTCCTTTTTTTTTTCTCTTTTCTTCTGCTATCCTGTCAACATTTAAATATGATTAGGTTTTACTAAACATTTTCACTCATTATCTTCCTCCAGCCACCACCTTAGCCCGTCATTCCTTTAAAAAGTGAATTCACCACATTTACCAACTTTACTTTTTTACTTCCATTTCACTCTGTAATCCACTGTGGTCCTTTGCCATTCTACTAAGATTGCTTTTGCCAGTTCATCAGTGCCTTTTTTTGTTGCTAAAACTTCTCAGTTGCTAAACTGTCTTTTACTTAATTTTACAAATATTTGATCATGTTAACTACTTTGTCCCTGTTGATTGATTGATTGATTTTTTTGCCTTGACAGCTTTTATGACTTGATCCTTGGTTTTCTTCCCAGCTCTTCTAATTCCTTTATAAATTTATCTGGCTCTGCTTATTTCTTAAACGTCTCTCTTCTTTTTTCATTCTGTAGCTTTTCCTTTGGTCATTGCATTTATTCCCATGACTTCAGTGACCTTTATGTGATAATCCCCAAAATCTTTTCCTTAGCCCATATTCTCTGCAGAGATTTAAACTACCCAATATTTAACTGCTCGTGAAGCATCTCGGCTTGCCATGTTTTAAGACACTTGAAATTTAGCATGTCCAAAGAGAACTGATTTTTTTACCTATTCCTTCAGCTCACATAATCAACAACTCAGTCCTCTTAATTCTTCCTCTTAGGTGTTGCAGAACAATCAGCTTTTTATCTCTGTATTGGCTATCCTTTTATTCCTGTGGATTACTGCAGCTTTCTAATTAGCCTGCATGTTTCCAGTTTAGGCTGCTATCTCTATACTGCAGCCAGAGTGGTTTTTTGATTATAGAGTCTAGTGATACCACTCTCCTTCGTAAAACTTTGAAAATTCCTAAAATCTTCTTAAAACTCTTCATTGTCTCCTAGATATTACTTGTGGTAGATGACAGAAACTAAACTCACACTAGGTTTGGCAAAGAGTGGAATCCTTGGAAGTTTTTGTAAGTGCAGAAAGAACTGGAGTTGTAGTAGCTAGGCTTCAGAGACACGTAGAACTGGAATTTAAAATGCAACCAATACTTTCTTCACTTCCCTTTTTCTCTTTCTGTGGCCTGGCTTCACTCTCCTCTCACCACTACATAGTGATTTGTGGACTGAAGAACTAGCACCACAGTTTGTACCTTATACAGTTATCAATTAATAGACATAATGTGGTAATTGGGATTTGAACTGTGTTGTTGGGGGACTGGTGTTTCACAAAATTGTGCTAACAAAAATTTGTGCATATCAGGACTGTGCAGTATGAGGACTGCCTGTATTGAGACATGTTAAGATGCCTTATTTTATGACTCCATATCATCTGGCTTCTGTTTCTTTTTTTTTTTTTTTCTTTTTAATGTTTATTTTTGAGACACAGAGAGCATGAGCAGGGGAGGGGCAGAGAGAGACGGGGACGGAGGATCCTAAGAGGACTCTGTGCTGACAGCGGCAAGCCTGATATGGGGCTTGAAGTCATGAACCATGAGATCATGACCTGAGCTGAAGTGGGACTCTAAACTGACAGCCACCCAGACACCCCTGTTTTGTTTTGTTTTGTTTTGTTTTGTTTTGTTTTGTTTTAAGATTCATCTTAAAGCCACTTTGTCCTTGGAGCTATGCTCAAATCTTAGTTCATGTGGTTTTCCCAAGTTTGAATTCCCCTGTCTCTTTCCAAGTCCCTCATTTCTCTACCCTATTCTTTTCTGTTGGGTTTCTGCTACTCACTCTTTTAAGCTTTTCCATAGATACTGCTTTCTTTGAAAAAAGCTTTTTTGTCCTTTTAAATTTGGGTTATATATTCTGCCTGAGGTGTTCCCATATCATGTATGCTTTCTCTTGTCATAATATAGAACACATGATCACACTGTATTGTGCTCATTTACTTACCTGTTACATCTACTAGATCATGTTTTCCATGCATGTAAAGATCATGGCAGTGCTGTTCCCAGTTGTCTCCCTAGAGTGTAGTACTGGGTAGCACAAAATATTAGTCAGTCAGTAAAGTTTTTTTTGATTTAATGAAAAATAATCAGAATTTTGATGGTGTATTAATACTACCAATATTATTGGAAGGTCTTTTGGAAAAATATAGACTAGTCAAACCTAGGTACCAAATTACAAAATACTGAAAATTTATACTTTCATATACTTTAAATGAAATGTACATTTGATAGCATGCATTCTGTGATCCTTAGAGTTAAATAAATATATCAGAGACATGACAATTGGAGATTTGTCTTCAGTCTCATATGGTAGGTGCTTAATAAATACTTGTTGAATCATTGAAGGAATAACTTAAATTTTATACTTTTGTTTGGTTGTAATAATTATTTTCATTTATTTCTAAGGTATCTTCATGTTTTAATGATCTTCTGGTCATTTGTTGCTGGAGTTGTTACCTTCTATTGCTCATTGGGACCAGATTCTCTCTTACCAAATATATTCTTCACAATAAAATACAAACCCAAGGTAAAATTTTTGTGTTCTTATTTTTGAAAGAGTCAGCATGTATTATCTGTGCTGTTTAATATTATTATTGAAAGCATGTTAAAGCAGTGATTTAAAAAATCCATCTGGTATTATTTAATAGTGGAAGACATAAGAACATATTCAAAATGAAATTTATGTGTATATTTTTGAAGGTATATAGTTCTACAGGGAGCTATGAAAAGAAAATACAAAATTCTCAAAAAGTTGAGATCCATAATTTTATTTTATTTTTTAATGTTATTTATTTTTGAGAGTGTGAGAGAGTGTGAGCAGGAGAGGGGCAGAGAGAGAGGGAGACACAGAAACCAAAGCAGGCTCCAAGCTCTGAGCTGTCAGCACAGTTCACGAACTCATGAATGTGAGATCATGACCTGAGCTGAAGTTGGACACTTAACCTACTGAGCAACCCAGGTGCCCTGAGATCCATAATTTTAGAGTGTCCTCTAACTGCATATTAACCATGAAGACAATAAATTAAGACAGAGGTTCCCAGATTGGTTGTATAGTAGAATCACCTGAGGAATCTTTAAAATAGAGATTCCTAGGCCTTCCCACCAGATTTTGATGGAATAGTTCTTGGTTAGGACCTCATAGTCAGTATTTGTTAAAGGCTTTCCAGGTGATTCTGAGGCACAGACACAATTAGGGAACTCTGGATTAAATGATCTAACCCTGTTAATTTCCTAAATCTCTTTTTGCTCCATAAAAAGAGACAGAAATAATTAGGAAGTTTGCTTAACCAAAATAATTTGTGTATCTGAAATTTCATTAGGGTGGTAGTGTACTGAATCTATGTCGAGTAGGCAAAGTCACTAGTATGTAGATATCTTGAAGTCTCACTTAATAATTCTTCAAGTTAATTCGGTCCCTCTTTTTAGATTTGTTGGTATTTCTACTAAGAAAAAAACACAGAGGAAGGGGGTGCCTCATATTTGAATGATTATTTATTTTGAGAGAAAAAGACAGCATGTGCACATGTGTGCATGAGTGGGGGAGGGTCAGAAAGGTAATCTCAAGCAGGCTCCCCATGCTCAGTGTGGAGCTAGACACGAGGCTTGATCCCATGATCATGAGATCATGACCTGAGCCGAAACCAAGAATGGGACACTTAACTGACTGAGCCACCCAAACACCCCCAGTGATGCCCCATATTTTGTCAGGAACATTACTTCTCTTTCTCCTAATTGAAGTTAAGGTTTTAGAGAAATAAAAAATAGTTTTTTCTTACATTTTTTCAGTAGAGTATCATTTTCAAATATAGATCGATTTTTCTTTTTTTAATAAGTGAAAATAACAACTGTCCTTAATTTTAAGCTTGGAAATTTGGCTTAGGTATTATAATGCATTTCATCAGGTATTTTTTCTCTTTGATTTGGCAGTTTAATTTAGCCAGCAGTATTTATTACAAGGAATGATTTCAGTGTTACAGCATACAAGTGATAATTTTTTTAAAAATTTGCTGAATTTATACATTGATAAGCTTTTGAAAAGATTATTCTCTTTAGTAAAGATTAAGTGTAAAGTAAAGGCAAATCTCTCCCCTTCCTCATTTCCCTTTTTTAGCAGTTAGGACTTCAAGAATTATTTCCTCAAGGTCGTAGCTGTGCTGTTTGTGGTAAAGTGAAATGTAAACGACATAGGTAAGTTAAACATTTTTTATGTGTTGATCCTTCCAATTACCTTTTGGATTTCAAGCATTTTAATTGTATGATTTTCTTTAGGCCTTCCTTACTACTTGAAAACTACCAGCCATGGCTAGATTTGAAAATTTCTTCCAAGGTTGATGCATCTCTCTCAGAGGTAACAGATTTATTTAATATTGTCAAATATACTCAAGCGGAAAATATGAAATACTATGGAAACTTTAGTCAAGGAACATCTTAATATATGCCACCTAATCAATTCTTGACTAGATAGTTGGTTATTATGAAATATGCAACTCAAATGGTAAGTTAGAAATGTTTTTGGATCCTATGTCTAATTTAAATGGACATTTTAGCCAAAGAAGGCACTGTTTTACCTAGATATTGCTTAACTTTATAACAATAGTCATCTTTATGGTAAGACAATACTATTTTGTAATTCCAAAAGGAGACATGAGCTATAAGGAGCAAGTCTGTCCTGCTGAATTATGATCCCAGTTTTGACACTGGCTGAAGGGTAGAGTGGAGGACAGGATACTTGTCACGGTTTCCACATAATGTAGGAATAAAATGCTCCCTTTTCTTTGTTGCAGTCACATTTTATATGTACCTTTTGGGTAACATATATTTTAGTTATTTCTTTTAGAGACTTTTTTTCCCCATTGATCTGAGAAAACAGTCAAGTCCTTGAAGGCAGAGAGTAGGGTCCCATTTGTTCCCAGCACTAACCATAGTGCCAGATATTTTGTTGGTAGTTGATAGATATGTACTGAATTAAGTTGAATGCTAATTAGTTGAAGAATAGCATTAGGCTCCTGAATCCTACCTAATTATCTTCTTTTCCCATTTGTATCCTTCGGCTACATAAATGCCAAACTGTTGGCACTTTTCTTTTTCATTTCTTCTGTAAGTCCTTTTTCATCTTCAAGATTCCTTGATTTAGGACTATGCTATCTAGTATGGTTGCCACTAGCCACATGTGGCTGTTAATAAACAACTTGGAATGTATTAGCCCAAATTGAGATGTGATTTTGAGGATTTAGTAAGAAAAAAGGAAGGTAAAGTATCCTATTATATGTTTTATTGATTACATGTTGAAATGATAATATTTTAGATATATATTGGTTTAAATAAAATATATTGTAAAATCAATTTCACCTGTTTCTTTTTACTTTTTAAAAAGTGTAGGTACTAGAAAATTTAAGACTACATATGTGGCTCACATTACATTTTTATTGGAGAGTGCTGATTTGATGAGGTCTGCTCAAGATAAGACCTCTAATAAGAGTATTATGTGTCTTTGGCACTTCATTAATTTCTTAAAAAAAAAAAAAAAGAAAGAAAGAAAGAACTTAAGGGAAGCTCCTGGCTGACTGCCTGGCACTTATTGGTGTTCAGTAAATGTAAGCTCCAACATTTAAAAACATTTTTTGAGATTTTACTATAGGCAGGAACTGGACTTGGCTCCAGGAATAGAAGGAGAAATAAGATATGGTCACTTTCTTCTAAGAATTTCAATCTAGGAGGGGAGGTAGGCATATAAACAGGTACATACAATATAATGTAAATGCAGGCAATAATGGAAGAAATGTGCAATGTATATTATTAGTACAGAGGAAGAAATGAATAACTGTTGAGAGGGGCAACCAGAAAGTATAACTAGAAGTTATACTTCTATACTTCTATAACTGATAGTGTGTGGAAAAAGGTATTTCATGGTTTAGGAAGAGCTTTTGAAAGGAAAGAGAGGCCTTGAAACAAGGTGTTCAGTAAGCTGGAGGGCAAAATGTGAGGGAGGATGTGGGCAGTGAAGATACTTTATTGTAGCAGCTAATATTTATTGGTTATTGCTCTGTATTAGGCATAATACTAATTACTTACATTATTTTCTGAAATCACACAACCTATAAAATAGGTGCTATTATTGATGAATTTACCAGAACTGGACTTTAGAGGGTTTTAATAATTTTCTCAAGTTCATAGCTGCTTGGTAACAGAACTCACTCTAAAACCCGAGTCTGGCTTAGTTCTTAACCAGTTTATATTTATTTATTTTTTAATTTTCTTTTTAATGTTTATTTATTTTTGAGACAATGCGAGAGACAGAGTGCAAGTGGCGGAGGGGCAGACAGAGGAAGACACAGAATCTGAAACAGGCTCCAGGCTCTGAGCTGTCAGCACAGAGCCTGACGTGGGGCTCAAACTCACGAACCATGAGATCATGACCTGAGCCAAAGTAGGACGCTTAACCGACTGAGCCACTCAGGCGCCCCTTAACCAGTTCTTATATGGCCCTTTAGAAATCAGATCATCAAAAGACTAAAAGGACTTTGCTGAAGGAGTGTAATTGATCATGGAAGCCAGTGATTTTTGAACTGTGTAACTGGAGTTTTCAGATGTGACTCATAGGATGTAGTGGGAGGTGAAAAGAAAGTAATGGTCACAGCTGCTGGCAGACATCTTTCTCCCACCCCTTTAAAATTAGTGCAGCTCCACTTTTCTTACTTTGATATATTGTGGTTTGAGAAATTGAAGGTTTATACGGGTGGGGGGGATAATATGTTCAAATATATGTTTTAGGTTACTCTAACAGCTTTGTGGTGGGTAGAAGGGAGCTAGCTTGGAAGGAGACTAGTTTAGAGGCTGTTGCTACAATTTAGGAGTGAGAAAATAAGGACTGATCAATGGAGCTGTAGAAGAGAGCTACTCAGGATGTAAAATCAATAGTAATTAGTGATTGGAATTGGGAAATAAAATAAGACCAGATGTTTAATGGCAGACTTTCTAGTTTCTGTGTCATATCCCTGCTTATATGTATTTTATTTTCCCACTTGATAATCACCAGTGCTTAGTTTTTCTAATTAAAAAAATCAAATCTTGCCTTAATATTTAGAGAATCTGTAACCTTTCTTATTGCTGCCAGAGAAGGAATATAGGCATATAGTCAGATTAGATATATTGTTTCATTCTCTCCTTACTGCTTTTAAAAGTTACTGCCCACTGTTGCAAGTCTTTATTATTTTTTATTATTTTTTAAAACTTTTGGTTCTACATTTGCAATAGACACATTAAAAAAATGTTTATTTGAGAGAGAGAGAGAGCATGAGCAGGGGAGGGTCAGGTGGTGGGGGGGACATAGGATCTGGAGCAGGCTCTGTGCTACTAGCAGTGAGCCCAATGTGGGGCTTAAACTTAGGAACCATATGATCATGACCTGAGCTGAAGTTGGATGCTCAACTGACTGAGCCACCCAGTCACCCCGTTGCAGGTCTTTTTAAAAATTAACATACTGCTACACCCAGACACAAGAAATGGAAAGTTTTTTTTTGTTTTTGTGTTTGTTTTAATGTTTATTTATTTATTTTGGGAGAGAGAGAGGGAGAGAGCAAGCAGGGAAGGGGCAGAGAGAGAGAATCCCAAGCATGTTCCACACTGTCAGCCCAGACAGCCCAATGCAGGGCTCAAACTCCC
Organism: Acinonyx jubatus; assembly: GCF_027475565.1. Taxonomy (NCBI): domain Eukaryota; kingdom Metazoa; phylum Chordata; class Mammalia; order Carnivora; family Felidae; genus Acinonyx; species Acinonyx jubatus. The sequence goes on from NC_069385.1 coordinate 74,068,435, forward strand.
AAACTGTGAGATCATGACCTGAGTTGAAATCAAAAAGATGCTCAACCAACTGAGCCACCCAAGTGCTCCAAGAAATGTAAAGTTTGACACCTAGGGTTTCTTTAGTTTTGTTACTTTTTACTTATAATTTATATACTGATTATAAATTTACAGCCTAAAATTTTCACAAAGTAAACATATCCATATAACTAGCACCCAGATCAAGAAACAAAGCATTATTAGCACCCCAGAAGTCCCCCTCATTGTTTCTTTAGTCACAATTCTCCCTTCTGAAGTAATCACTTATACCTAAATTTGACCCCTTATAAAAGTAATCACTGATCCCTAAATTTGACCCCTTATGTAAGTCTTACCTACTTGTTTCTTCATTTTATTCAAGGAATACTGATTTATAGAGAAAGTTAGGAATCTAAAAGGCTAACCTATATTTTTCTTCTTTCCATAGAACTTATAGTTCAGTGACTCTTCAGAGAAGTCAGGAAAAATTTAAGTGGTTTTTTTTTTTATTTAATTGTAGGAATATTTAGAAATGTGTGTATATCATTCTAATAGCAATTTTTCTTTTTATGGAGTTTTACGGCTTTCACATATGTTCTTTTTTTTAATGTTTATTTTTGAGAGATAGAGCATGTTTGCATACAAACAGGAAAGGGCAGAGAGAGAGAGGGGAAGAGAGAGAATTCCAAGCAGGCTCCTCGCTGTCAGCATGGAGCCCACCATGGGGCTTGGACTCAGGAACCGTGAGATCATGACCTGAGCTGAAATCAAGAGTTGGACACTTAACCAACTGAGCCACCCAGGTGCCCCTCATATTTTGTTTTTGATCATCACAACAACCATGTAAGGTTGACATACACACTTTGTCATGTGAAAGTATGATATTAGATGTCAATATTTAGGATAATAAAATTGGTTCTTGGTGATATATATTATTCAGTAGTATGGTTTATTTTCCTAGAATTAGTTAATTAATTTGATTTTTCTTTAAAAAATAATTTTTATACAGGTTCTTGAATTAGTGTTGGAAAACTTTGTTTATCCGTGGTACAGGTATGTTCTTTCTATAATACCTTTTTTCTTTACTGAATACAATGAAGTGTGCTAATGAAATGTTTTCAGTGTAGGCCGGGATTTCTCAACTTTGTCACTATTGACATTTTAGGCCAAGTAATTCTTCTTTTGGAGGGGCTGTCCTGTGTATTATAGGATGTTTAGCAGAACTCCTGACCTTTTTCCATTAGCTACCAGTAATACCCCCTCATCCTCTTATTTGTGATCATCAAAAATGTCTTCAGAGATTGCCAGATATTACCTGGGAGGCATAATTGGCCCTAGATAAGAACCATAGACATAGGCAATCAATTAACAGTTTAGTGGCAGCAAAGAAGAAAAACCTAGGCTGCTTTTTGAAGGAAAATCAACTTAGAGAATTTCTTATCACTCCTGAATGTAGTAACTTAATATTTTGTATGCGCTTTTTACATTTGAAATAATTGTACATTTAGAGGCAAATTTATATTCAGATGTTTCATTAAATTGAAATATAATTTTAATAGTATTTTCCTAGAATATTAATGTTTTTTTCCAAAGTAACTGTTTTTAGTATCTGCTATGGATGTACAAGCAACCTCTGCCTTGGAAGGATATAGAAAATACTCTAGATCTAAAAAATTAATCTAGTTTGAGAATCAGAAATTCAAATTATATACTTAATAAATGTTTCCTTACAAAAACATCGTGTATTTAGTTACATATTTGAACACTTACACCTATATGACTTACAGGTGTAATATTCAATGACATCTGTCTTAATTTTATATATTTTGAATTTTCTAATTAAAAGCCGCTAGTAGGTGAGATGCTCTATATGTATTAAACTTAATATCCAATTTATATGCCATATTTTCCTGAAAAGCTATGTAAATTAATATTTTTATGTTGGATTCTGTCTTAAATATGGGGCATTTGCCATTTAAGTAAAGTTGATGATAAGTCTTTTTGTATAATGAATCTTGTTGTGAATATTCCCCTCACTCCTGCCCGTGTTATGACTCTTCATTAAAGCTGGCTGTATTTCTAAATATTAAAGTATGTATTTTCTCTTCAGTGTAGTTATTGATACTGAAATAGCCACTTTCCTGGGATTAATAGTAGGAAGCGTGGTTAATACAATTATCTTCTTTATTCTGCCAAGGGACTAAATAGCACCATCTCCAAGTTCAGGATATCACCATTATACATACCTTTCTCGCTTGCTTTGATTAGGGAAGTGACCTAATTCTTCTAGGGACCTCAAGACTTCAGGAAAATGAAAAGTAGCTTCTCAGAAGAAAGTTGTTAAAATTTCCGTTTAAAAATGTTTGAGTTTCACTTTATTTTCTTTTTCAAATAGAAATATTATTTTTTACCCTTTACAATCAGTTTATAATATTAATCTATAAATATTTTAAACCAAATTAAAATTTTGTATTAATTTAATTCTGTTGCTCCTCTCATATTATTCTTTGTTTTGTTTCTTAGAAATTTCTTTAATGATGTTTAGAAAATGATTGTAGTATTGTAAAAATATAACTTTGTATATGTGGTTGTCTACAGGGAAATATATACTACAGTTTACTTAGTAATGATTATGTCTTGGTACTAGAATTATGGGAGATGCTTATTTTTTCATTGTACATTTTTATCTTTTATTCTGTAATGTAATGCATTGTTTAAAAAGCAAAGGAAAATAGCATAATTAAAAGGAAAAAAAGAGGAAGTTCTGAACTTTCCCGGGTTTGTGGAAGGAGTAATGGTGTATTTCTCTGAGCTCTTAAATGCTTGCTTTTCTCCTTAATTGAAGGGATGTAACAGATGATGAGTCCTTTGTTGATGAACTGAGAATTACATTACGGTTTTTTGCATCTGTCTTAATTCGAAGGATTCACAAGGTATATATTTATAATGAGAAATTTGGGAATTTGGGGTTTTATTATTCCTAAAAAGGTGTTTTTTTTTTAATCTTAGTTTTACTTTATCCTATACTATAAGTATTTTTTTCTTCACTTTAATTTTTTTAGATTAAAAGGTAAATGGGTCATTTTTGATTTATTGATAAGTTTTACTTTCTTTAATGCTAATGCACCTTGGTTTGTAGTAATTAGAAATAAAAAGACAACTAAAGACAACTGTAGGAAAAAAAGTCTCGTTCTAGTTAGATGAATTTATTGAGTAAATGGCGATGATTATGATCTACTTTTTAAAAAAATGTTTCAAGTCATATGTTTGGGTCTTTGTATGTAGTTACAGTATGTTGGCTATAGACACACATGCTTGTATACTGCCTTGTCAGTTTGATAGAATTGAGCACATTGACAATAAACTGGTATATATCGTCTCTCTACAATTACTAAATAAAGGTAAATCTTGTTAAATGTTTCTATACTTTTTTGAGAAATTAACAAAATAGTCAATCACTGTAGAAAAGATATGCAAAAATATGAATAAGCAGTTCACAAAAGAAAAATAAAAATGGCCAATGAACACTTGAGACTATGTTGTCTCACATCAAATAAATACAGTTTTTTGATGAGATGCTCTTCTGTTGCCTATCAGATTGGGAAAGAATGATAATGTCTAGTAATGGTCATTGTGGGGAAACAGGCAGAACAAGTACAAATCCAAATTGGTATAACTCATATACTGGAGGACAGTTTGGTAATCTTTAACAAAAGACTTAAAAACGTCTATACTCCCAAATTTAATTATATTTTTGATAATATATTTTAAATAATCATGAGATGTATGTAAAAATGAATGCTCGAAGATTCATGGTAGTATAATTTAAGAAAAGGAAAACTGAAAATAAAATCTGATGTCTAATGATAAAATTGTTGATTAAAATATAGAACATGCTAATTATAGAATCCTGTACAGCCATGAAAAATCGTTTTGTAGAATAGTACTTATTTACATGAGAAATTATTTTCCTTATATAATCAAGTGGAAGAGGCTGGAAAATAATATATGTGGTATTTTTCCACATTGAAAACAAAGCTTACATATTAAAGCTTGTTAATATGTGTATTAAGTACATATATATCCTTATTGTTAACTCTTACCAACATGATGGGTTGATGCTGATTTTTGGTTCTTACCATGTACTTCTTTCAGTTCATCTTTATTTTTCTTCATATTGAACTTTTACCATTTTATAAATAGAAAAAAGTTGATAAATATTAAACACATTGTCTACTTTTTAATTAAATTTTTTTTAATGTTTATTTTTGAGAGAGAGAGAAAATGTGAGTGGGGGAGGGGCAGAGGGAGGGAGACACAGAATCCATAGCAGGATCCAGGCTCTGAGCTGTCAGCACAGAGCTTGATGTAGTACTCGATCCCATGGACCGCGAGATCATGACCTGAGCCGAAGTCAGACACTTAACTGACTGAGCCACCCAGACGCCCCTTAATCGTATTGTTGAAAAAATTCTAAGGCACATATATAGAGTTTAATTGGAATAAAAGATTTAGTAAGAAATATCAATTGGTTGATAGTAAGTCACTTAAATTACAACTTAGAGAAAGTCAAATAAAATCAATTGGTCAAAAAGCTGATTCATTACAATAAATTTATAAGTATTAATTTAGAAGAATAGCTCTGCTGTGTTAGGCTTTGAGAAAGCCTAGTGATTTTATTTTATTTATTTTTTTAATTTTTTTTTAATTTTTTTTTTTTTAACGTTTATTTTTGAGACAGAGAGAGACAGAGCATGAACAGGGGAGGGTCAGAGAGAGGGAGACACAGAATCTGAAACAAGCTCCAGGCTCTGAGCTGTCAGCACAGAGCCCGACGCGGGGCTCGAACTCATGGACTGTGAGATCATGACCTGAGCCGAAGTCGGACGCTTAACTGACCGAGCCACCCAGGCGCCCCAAGCCTAGTGATTTTAAAATCATAGTACCTCATACTTGGATTGCTTTATATGTACTTTTTGGTAACAGCTTTATTGAGGTCTACTTTGTATACCAGACAGCTCACTCATTTAAATGTTCAGTGTTTTTTCAGATATTCCTGGAGTTATGCACCATCACAGCAATTTTATACTGTTTCTATCGCCCAAAAAGAGACCTCATTCTTTAGCCATTAATCCTTGTTCTTTCATCCTCTTAGCTCTAGCCAACAACCAATCTACTTTCTGGCTCTATAGATTTGTTAATTCTGGATATTTCATATAAATGGAATCATGTAATATGTGGCCTGTTGTGATTGGTTACTTTCACTTGGCATAAAGTTTTCAAAGTTCATTCATGTTATAGTTGTAGCATGTATCAGGACTTCTTTGTTAGGTCTGAATAATATTTCATTGTGTAGATATGCCACATTTTGTTTATCCATCCATCAGTTGATGGACATTTGGATTATTTCCACTTTTTGGCTATTTTGGATAATGCCATAGCATTGTGTACAAGTGTTTTTAATGGTTTTGGGGATATATATTTTAATTTCTTTAGGGTGTAAACTTAGGAATATAATTGTTGGGTCAAACAAGTAACTCTCTGTTTAATTTTTTGAGGAACTACCAGACTCTTTTCCAAAGTGGCTATACCATTTTACATTCCCACCAGTAGTATATGAGGGTTCTGATTTCTCTACATCCTTGCCAGAACTAGTTATTATCTCATTTTTGGATTCTAACCATGCCTAATGGATATGAAGTAGTAACATTGTGGCTTTGATTTACATTTCCCTGATGACTTGTGGCATTGAACATCTTTTCATATGCTTATTGGCCATTTGTATATCTTTTTTTCAAAAATGTCTATCCAGATTCTTTGCCATTTTTTAACCGGGGTGTCTATTCATTATTGAGTTATAAGAATTCATATATATGATTTGCAAATATATTCTTTTGTTTTTTGGATTGTTAACGCTATCTATCCTTTTCACTTTTTTTTAAATGTTTATTTTTGAAGGGGGTGGGCAGAGAGAGAAAGGGAGAAAATCCCAAGCAGGCTCCACCCTCAGCACGGAGCCCGACATGGGGCTTGATTTCACGACCATGAGATCATGACCTGAGCCCGACATGAAAAGTCAGATGCTTAGTCAGTCAGATGCGACTGAGCCACCCAGGCACCCCATCCTTTCTTTTCATTTTATCTGCATCATTATCTGGGGAGATAAGTGGGTCATTATCATACCCATTATATAGAAACTAACTTTGATGAAGTGTCAGAGGTAGCTAATGGGTCAAGGATTATGCCTGGGTCAACTTATTCCTAGTACAGTGTTCTGTCCTTGATACCATTGCTTAAATAATGTAAACTGGCAGTTTGGGGGTAATGAAAACAAAGAATCATTTAAGGGTACACAATAGTGGTGTATTTTTTTTAAATTAAAGTTTAGTGACAAACCCATTATTTTACCATTTTGATTGTGACCTCAAGTCTTTAAAAATGGAACTTATAAATGAAAATTTTCATGAGTATTCTTAGAAGATTTTATATAATATTTGAAAACAAACATCCTGTTTCATAAATATTATAGCAATTTATAATCACTGAGGGCAAGAAATGAGGGAGAAATGAAGAGTCGTGTTATTTTGCAACAAGAAAAACTACTAATAAAAATATCCCTTCTTATTGAATATGTTTTATCTTATACAGCCAAAAGATATCTATTAACTGCTCTGGGTTTTACTGGTAGATCACTAAAAATTGGGGGTTTATGATCCATCACAGTTATTAGATTTATTAGCCTGGGATTTTCCCCCCTTCCTTAATGTAGAATTTAAAAAGAAGAGTTAACACAAAACTTTACTATGATGCAATATTTTCATGCCTTTGATAAAGGGAAAAATATAATGTGTTGAGTATTGTGGTAGAGGATAAACCTGTTGAAGTCAATAAACATGTTTTTGGTGATTCATTTTATTTGCAATTCAGTCTTATTTTTTTATCTCTTCTGTGCGTGCATATAAGCCCTCCACCTTTCATTGCTAACCTGCAATAATCACAGTTTCCAGCCTTTAAGCTGAAAAATGTCTGTGGGGAATGATGAAATTTAGTGTTATTCCAAAATAGAATGCTTCCATATAGCCTAAAACCAGGATTTATCTTGTAAGCTGAATGGAAAACTTCATTTTTAAGTAGCCTTAATAAACAGAAATTTATGGTCTCAAAGGGATAATGTTACTTGCGATTTTTCTTTGTGTTTAAAAGAAACACATGAAAGAACTAAGAATAAAGATATATTTTGTGAAAAATATAGTATATAGTGTATGCATGTTAATATACATTTTCTTTAAAAATTTTTTTTAATACTTATTTATTTTTGGGAGACAGAGAGACAGAGTGCAAGGAGGGGAGGGGCAGAGAGACAGGGAGACACAGAATGTGAAGCAGGCTCCAGGCTCCAAGCTGTCAGCACAAAGCCTGATGCGGGGCTTGAACCCACAAAGCGTGAGATCATGACCTGGGCCGAAGTCGGACGCCTAACTGACTGAGCCACCCAGGCACCCTTAATATACATTTTCTTTACCATGGTAGAAAACTGTCTAAAGTTACAGTTAGTATGATCCAAGAAAATTATTTTTGAAAGATTTCTAAATAATATCTCTAACTTTTAAGATCACGTGTTCCAGCATCTTAAATATAATATTCCTGCCGTTGTAACTCACTGGTAATTATTTTATTTTAATGTTATTTTATTTATTTTGTTTATTTTAATGTCGTTTTATTTTTAATGTTAAAAAGTATTATTTTAATGTTAAATTTTTCCAGGTGGATATTCCATCTATTATAACCAAGAAACTGTTAAAAGCAGCAATGAAGCATATAGAAGTGATAGTTAAAGCCAGTCAGAAAGGTAATATAGTTTTCTACTACAAAGTTTGAGTGATTTTTATATACCAGCTTTCACCTTAAATACCTAAGTATGAATACTGATGCATTAACTGATATTCACAAATGCTGTGAAAGTATTCCTTTAAACTGAAATCTTTTTCACTATTTTGTTTTACAATGTAAATGATTGCAAAAACACAGTAATCTGTGAAAATTAAAATACAGTTAACTTTTGGATACATTATTGATGACTTTCATCTTTTTTTTGAATAAGTCTTGCCTTCATTACTTCCTCTGAGGTACCTCACATAATCTCTTCCCCCTTTCTTTTTTTCTTAATGATTTCAACAGTTTTGACCTATTCCAGCCCATTGTATATATCACTACCATTTAATTTCATAGTACTACAATTATCATGTTCTCCCTCTACTAAAATTAGTGACTCTGCTATAGAGGCTAAATTGTATACTTAAATACTTTCTTGTCTAGTCAGATATTTTAATCTACTTTTGTCTTTAACTGTGTATTATGCTTTGGTTAGGATCACCTATTTGCATTTTTTTGTGTAGGTCTTGGCCTCTTTATACTGTCATGATTTGCACATAGTAAATGTTTTCTGATTAATGAGTGAAATCTTCATTTGGGACTTTTCTTGCTCTTCGATCAAACTGGAATTTTTCTTTAACAAAATCACTTCTGTGTTATAGGGTTGATTCTTTACAAAACTGATTTTCCTTGTGTTTGCATTTGGTATTCTTTGTCAGTGCTTTCCTAATGCTTTTGGTATTCTTTATCGATACTACATACTACTCCATGTAGATAACCATGTGGAAGAGGTTTCATGGTCATATTTTCTGGTAATTACTATATATTATATTCCCCTTCTGGAAATTCCCAGTAAATACTAGCATACCAAAGTTTCTGAGTAGTCCTACAGCAAAGAAATAGCTTTGACTACTTAGTTTTTAACTTACCACATCCCAAATTCATCTGAACACAGAACCAATTTTCTGTCTCTCATAATATCAGTTATATAATCAGTTCGTTTGGGGAAATTATGTTCTCAGCAGGGTTGAAGTAAAATTAAATCGAATCATTAGTTTGTTTTTTGCTGAGTAATTCCTCAGGTATGAGAAGCGTTTTAAATTCTATATTTGAATTAGTTTTCTGTGTTCATCTTATATCATAAGAACTAAAATAGTTTTACTTTCAACATGTTCAAAAAGTAGAAGAGTTTGAATATGTGTAATTTAATTGAATAAAAAAATTAACTTAAAAATCATCATCCTGTCACTGGCAAAAACAAACTGATTGTCTTTAGCCATTTTGTCAAGGCCAAACCGTCAGGAAAAAGCATAGGAAAAGTGTTTTTTTTTTACTGGTAAATTTCTTTATTATTTTTTTAAACGTTTTATTTTTAAGTAATCTCTATACCCATTGTGGGGCTTGAACTCACAACCCAGAGATCAAAAGTCACATGATCCACCAACTGAGCCAGCCAGGTGCCCCAGTAAATTTTAGTTTTTAGAGCAGTTTAAAGTTTACAGAAAATTGAGCAGAAAGTATAGAGAGTGCCCATCTCTCTTTCTTTTCCTCTATTAACATCTTGTATTGGTACATTTGTTGCTATTGATATACCAATATTGATACATTATTATTAAAGTCCATAGTTTTCATTAGGGTTTACCCTTTGTGTTGTACATTCTGTAGGTTTTGACTAGTTTCACCTACATCTCTCCCTCTTTCCTTCATGAACCTTCGGCAACCCTTGATCTTTTTACTGTCCATACAGTTTGCCTTTTCCAGAATGTGATATACTTGGAATCATAATGTGGCCTTTTCAGACTAGCTTCTTTTATTTAAAAATAATGTATTTACGGCTCCTCCATGTCTTTTCATGGCTTGATAGCTTATTTCTTTTTTTGTTTTTTTAAAATTTTTTTAACATTTATTTATTTTTGAGAGACAGAGAGATACAGAATGTGAGTGGAGGAGGGGCAGAGAGGGAGACACAGAATCTGAAGCAAATTCCAGGCTCTGAGCTGTCTGTCAGCCCAGAGCCCAAAGTGGGGCTCAAACCCATGAACCATGAGATCATGACCTGAGCCAAAGTCGGATGTTCAACCAACTGAGCCACCCAGGTTGCCCCTGAATAGTTCTTTTCTTTTTATTGCTCAGGTATATTCCAGTGTATGGATGTACCACAGTTTATTTATCCACTCACCTATTGAAGGATATCTTGCTTGCTTCCAAGTTTGGGCAGTTATGAATAAAGCTGCTACAAACATTTGTTTGCAGGTTTTTATGTGAGAAAGGTATTTTTAATATAGTCTTTGTTCTATTTTTTCATTAAAAAAATTTTTTTTCATGTCTATTTATCTTAGAGAGGCAGAGTGTGAGTGGGGGAGGGGCAGAGAGAAAGAGGGAGACACAGAACTTAAAGCAGGCTCCAGGCTCTGAGCTGTCAGCGCAGAGCCCGACGTGGGGCTTGAACCCACGAGTTGTAAGATCATGACCTGAGCTGAAGTCAGACGCCCAACCAACTGAGCTACCCAGGCGCCCTTTTTTTTCTTTTTTCATTTAAAAAAAATTTTTTTTTTTTTAATTATAGTCTTTGTTTTAAAGACAAACACTTTGAACTCAGGCTTTGAGTAAATGGATGCATCTTTTTTTTTTAAACTTTATTTTTTATTTTTTAAAATTTACATCCAAAGTAGTTAGCATATAGTGAAGCAGTGATTTCAAGAGTAGATTCCTTAATGCCCCTTACCCATTTAGCCCATCCCCCCTCCCACCCCCTCCAGCAACCCTCAGTTTGTTCTCCATATATATGAGTCTCTTTTGTTTTGTCCCCATCACTGCTTTTATATTATTTTTGTTTCCCTTCCCTTATGTTCATCTGTTTTGTGTCTTAAAGTCCTCATATCAGTGAAGTCATATCATTTTTTGTCTTTCTGTGACTAATTTCACTAAGCATAATACCCACCAGTTCCATGCACGTAGTTGCAAATGGCAAGATTTCATTCTTTTTGATTGCCAAGTAATACTTCATTGTGTGTATGTGTGTGTGTGTGTGTGTGTATATATATATATATATATATATATATATATATATATATATATCACATTTTCTTTATCCATTCATCCACCGATGGACATTTGAGCTCTTTCCATACTTTGGCTATTGTTGATAGTGCTGCTATAAACATGGGGGTGCATGTGTCCCTTCGAAGCAGCACACCTGTATCCCTTGGATAAATGCCTAGTAGTGTAATTCCTGGGTCATAGGATAGCTCTATTTTTAGTTTTTTGAGGAACCTCCATACCGTTTTCCAGAGTGGCTGCACCAGCTTGCATTCCCACCAGCAGTGCAGAAGAGATCCTCTTTCTCCGCATCCTTGCCAACGTCTGTTGTTGCCTGAGTTGTTAATGTTAGCCATTCTGACAGGTGTGAGGTGGTATCTTATTGTGGTTTTGATTTGTATTTCCCTGATGATGAGTGATGTTGAGCAATTTTTCATGTGTCAGTTGGCCATCTGGATGTCTTCTTTGGAGAAGTGTCTATTCATGTCTTTTGCCCATTTCTTTACTGGATTATTTGTTTTTTGGGTGTTGAGATTGATAAGTTCTTTATAGATTTTGGATACTAACCCTTTATCTGATATGTCATTTGCAAATATCTTCTCCCATTCTGTCAGTTGCCTTTTAGTTTTGCTGATTGTTTCCTTCGCTGTGCAGAAGCTTTTTATTTTGATGAGGTCCCAGTAGTTCATTTTTGCTTTTGTTTCCCTTGCCTCCGGAGATGTGTTGAGTAAGAAATTGCTGCGGGCAAGATCAAAGAGGTTTTTGCCTGCTTTGTCCTCTAGGATTTTGATGGCTTCCTGTCTTACATTGAGGTATTTCATCCATTTTGAGTTTATTTTTGTGTCTGGTGTAAGAAGGTGGTCCAGGTTCATTCTTCTGCATGTCACTGTCCAGTTTTCCCAGCACTACTTGCTGAAGAGACTGTCTTTATTCCATTGGATATTCTTTCCTGCTTTGTCAAAGATTAGTTGGCCATATGTTTGTGGGTCCATTTCTGGGTTCTCTGTTCTATTCCATTGATCTGAGTGTCTGTTCTTGTGCCAGCATCTTTTTTTTTTTAATGTTTATTTATTTTGAGAGGGAGAGCGCAAGTGGGAGAGGGGCAGAGAAAGGGAGAGAGAGAATCCCAAGCAGGTACCACACTGATATGGGGCTTGATCTCAAGAACTGTCAGATCATGACCTGAATCAAAATCAGGAGTCTGACACTTAACTGACTGAGCCACCCAGGTGACCATTTTATTTTTAGTTGAACTAATCAGTTTAATAAAATTCCCAAATTATTTTGTCTCTAAGAGAGTGATAATTTGAAATTTATTGTTGAGACTACAAGAGAGGGGTTGTTAATTTGCTACTATTAATGCAAAAAGTGATTCCCAGTTATAAAATTGTCATAAAATGCTAGATTAGATTCATTAATAATATTGTAGTTAATGAGATCCATAGAAGTAAAAGGCCAGAGCTTAGAAGGACTTTCATTTTATTCAAAAGTCCTGGTATTCTAAATATTATGACAGGGAATTAGATAGACTTGTAAAAAAGGTTTTCAGATTTTTGAATTTTCATTTCTTTAATGCGTGGATTTATTTTCTAAATTCTTTGGCCCCACAATTGTGCATAATTCAGAAAGTAATTAAATGTTCATCTCTTCATCCATATTCCTTTTACTCTCGGTGTTTTCTCTATAATCTGTCTTTTGAGAATAGGGTTTATATAGATGTTTTCTATGTAAGTACTTTTATGGCTCTTAGAAATACTGAATGTGTACACATTTAGAAACACTGGTTTAATTTAAATTCAGTAATAAACTGTGCAAAAGGACCTTACTCTCTAGTCTTTCATCCTAAAGATATCCCTTTGTCATGAATTCTGGAGACCTTTCCTGCTTTGGTCTGAAAACTACTAACTACTGATGATTAGTGGGGATTAGTCCATGCTCTGTTTTCCAGCATCTATATTGTGTTTACATTCCCAATTAAGATTTTCCTCCCTGTATTCTCTTAATGTTTTGCATGATTTATTTTCTCATTATCTTGAACTACAAAAAACTTTCAAGTCTGACAGATGTTGAATAGATTTCAATCTAGTGATTCAATTTATATTTTATGTGTAAATGCTTAATCACATTGACTATTATAATTACTTACACATTTTGCATGATGACTTTTCAGTGTTAATAACTACTTAACTATTTACTGATGTGGGAACTGAGACTTACAGGGATTATATCATTTGTTCAAGATCATATCAGTTTGTTAACGAAGTAGAGTTGTAATTTAGCATGGCTTAGTCTTATTTTAAATTCCGGCTCATGACAAATTTTTAAAAACCTGTGTCCCAAATTCTTGGAGAAAATGCTTAGCAAATAATTGGATAATTATGAAATAAAATGCATTTCTTGTAAAAACTACAGCTGCCTTTGCCAGTCCTTTTGTACCTCAGGCGCAGATGGCCTTCATTTATCTTCTTAGTATTCACACTAGTAGTATGCATATATTGACTTTTTTGGGTAAATGTGCTTGCATTCTCTTTTAATAAAAATAGAAGAAAATAGTGAAAAATACATGCCATTGAATTAGATTAAGATTCCCTTCATAGAAGCCATGATTTTGAAACTAGGCACAGAATGCAAATAGGGGAAAACATGACTTGTTTTTCTTCTACTCTTTTGAGGTCTGTAAAAAACAGTGGCAATACTATTACCTTTAAGTTAAAATATTTAGTATTTGACCTTTAAAGAAAACTTTCTGTTAATATAAGTTTTATCATCAGTTAATATTCATTAAGTAATGTATCTATTCATGGACTTATACAGTTCTGTACCTCTTGTGTCCTATATGCTGGGCAGAAGGTACAGAACCTAATCAAAAAAGCCAGTTTCTATACCATAAGTGCTTTAAAAGATTACCTGAATTATTTTGATGTTGAAAGCAGAGACAATAAAGAATTTTAACAGGGGTTTTGTTTTGTTTTGTTTTTTATTTGCAAAGGATGAACAGATGTAACATTTGATAGCAACAGCTTTGTATGTGCTAGAAATTTTCTGTAGTTTTTCCACTTTTTAAAATAAATATTTGCTTTTGTTAATATAATCTGTGTTTTTTTTAAGTTTATTTTTAAAGAGAGAGAGAGAGAGGGAGAGAGAGAAACCTAAACAGGCTCTGCACTGTCAGCACAGAGACTGACGCAGGGGTCCATCTCTTCAATTGTGAGATCATAACCTAAGCTGAAATCAAGAGTCGGACACTTAACCGACTGAGCTACCCAGGCACCCCTGTTTAATATAATGTGTAAAATAGTGATACAAGTTAAAATTCTTGCTTGTATTGGGAAAGGGTCTTTTTATCAAATTTTTGCAAAATTGAAAAACTGGCAAGGAGGGAATTATTCTTTTTATATCCTATTTGTGAAAAATTTCCCAGTAAAATACATATTGGAAAGAAAGGAGGGTTATGAAAGGAATAACTGTGTTAAATGATTTTCTGTTTGTGAGTGGATATGGGTGGAGTTAGTTAATGTTACTTAACTTCTTTCAATATTTATTTTTTAATCTCTGTAGTAGAAAATACAGAGTTTTTACAGCAAGCTGCTTTAGAAGAATATGGTCCAGAGCTTCATGTGGCTTTGAGGAGTCGAAGAGATGAATTACACTATTTAAGGAAACTCACTGAACTACTTTTTCCTTATATTTTGCCTCCTAAAGCAACAGACTGCAGGTATAAATAGACTGGAAAATGTCATAGCGGTATTTGCATACCATGCCATATGTGTATTGATATTCTTTTTTTTTTTTTTTTTTTTAAGTTTATTTTGAGACAGAGAGCAGGGGAGGGGCAGAGAAGGAGGGAGAGAGAATCCCAAACAGACCCCACACTGGTAGCTTGGAGCCTGATGTGGGGTTCAAACTCATGAATCATGACATCATGTCCTGAGCTGAAATCAAGAGCCACCCAGGCGCCCCTGTATGTTGCTATTATTGATCATAATAGGAGTACACTAAAACTTGAGATTAGGCAATGATGTGAATAACTTTTCATTTTTAAAGAAGTACGGTTTGTCCGGTCTTAAAATGCCATTTTAGGTACTAAGTATTTGGATGTGTTGTGTTGCTTAGAAGGTTTTTTTTTTTTTTTTTGGAAATTCCCAAGGTAAATATAGATAAAATCAGTTTTTTTTGAGATCATTATACTTTGTTCATTCTTAGTGTTCCATTTTAAAGACATATACATTGTGACTTAGTGGCAGAAACACTTTGAACAAACTAAACTGATATGTTTGTATTTTAAGATATATACCTGAGAAGAATAATTAGAATTCATCTAGATTGTCCTTCCTTATTCTGGCAGGAACATGTTTAGATTATTGCATAAAGTTACCTCATTACTCTTATCTTAATAATTCTTAGAAGAGAAATTATGGCTTATTTTTAGTGATGTACTTTATTTTATTTTATTTTTTATTTTTTTTAGATTTTATTTTTAAGTAATCTCCACACCCAACATGAGACTCGAACTCATAACCCCTAGATCAAGAGTTGTATGCTCTACCAGCTGAGTCATCCAGGTGCCCCTAGTGATGTACTTTAAATATTACTTTATTTATGACCTAAAATTTGTATTAACATTTTTTAAATTTTAAACATTTTAATGAAAATATTTTTATTTTAAAGAAATTAATATATAATGTTATTTATTTTTTTAAAAAGTTTATTGAGAGAGAGAGAGAGAGAACCAGCGGAGGAGGGGCAGAGAGAGAGGGGGTCAGGATCCGAAGCAAGCAGGCTCCTTGTTGACAGCAGAGAGCCTGATGTGGGGCTCGAACCCACAAACTGCGAGATCATGACCTGAGCTGAAGTCGTATGCTTAACCGACTGAGCCTCCCAGGTTCCTCTATAATGTTAATTTAAATATTATAATTACAAAGTAATTATACTGTTAAAAGCCTATTAGTTTTAAACATTAATTTCGAAATATATTAAATATTTTAAATATTCCGAGATGAGTATTTTCTAGTGCTCACCCAAATCCTTCCTGTTAAGGAAATGCTGTTTTCTCTTAAATAGTACTCTCTCCTGGTCAGTACAGGACTCCCAAGTGTGGTCTGTGAACCACTAGCATGTGCATTACTTGGGAACTTTTTAGAAATGCAGAATCTTGGGACATATTTATTGAATTAGTCTGCATTTTAACAAGATCCCCAGGTAAGAACTGATGTAAATCACTGAATATGTCTAATACTGTTTATTTTTCCAGATCCCTGACCTTACTTTTAAGAGAGATCCTGTCTGGTTCAGTGTTCCTTCCATCTTTGGATTTCCTAGCTGATCCAGTAAGGCTTAAAAAATGGTTTTGAATTGTGGTAAAATATATACAAAATTTATCATCTTAAATGTTTTTATATGTATAGTTCAGTGGTATTAAATACATTCATTGTTGAGCAACCGTCACTACCACTCATCTGTAGAATCTTTTCATCTTACAAAACTGAAACTCTGTACTCATTAAATAATAATTCTCTATTCTTCCTTCCTCCTAACCGCTGGCAACCATCACTGCACTTCCTATCTCTATGAATTTGACTACTCTGGGTACCTCATATAAGTGGGTCCAGTCAGTATTTGTCTGTTTGTGACAGTCTTATTTCCCTTAGCGTGTGATGTCTCCAAGATTTATCCATGTTGTAGCATATATTGGAATTTCATTCCTTATTAAGGATGAATAATATTCCATTGTAGGTATATACCACATTTTTCTGTTTATTCATCCATTGATGGACACTTCAGTTCCTCTTACTTGAACTAGTAAGATTTTGAAGAAACAGGAATAATTTATAAACACTTTATTTTTACATGTATGGAGTATTTACATTATGCCAGGTGTTGTTTTAAAGTTTTTTTTATTTATTGTGTATTTTTGAGAGAGAGAGAGAGAGAGAGAGTGAGCACATGTGTAAGCAGGGGAGGGGCAGAAAAAGAGAGGGAGACAGAAGATCTGAAGTAGGCTCTGCACTGACAGCGCAGAGCCTGGCATGGGGCTTGAATGCACAAACCGTGAAATCATGACCTGAGCTGAAGTCAGACATTTAACTGACTGAGCCACCCAGGCACCCATATAAACATTTTGAATGCCAAAGTCAGAATAACTTTTCTTTGCCCACTTTCCTAAAAGTGAGGCCCTGCATCACAGATTTTTTAAAGTCCCTCTATATTACATATGTGTAGATGCTTTGCCACTGTTCCATATTTTCTTCATTTTTCTAGAAACTTCCACGATATGAAAAAAGCTTTGAGAATTTTGGGAGAAGATGGTAATGGAATTATTTTGACCTATGTGTATTATTTTCTATTAGGATACTGTGAATCATTTGCTTATCATCTTCATAGATGACAGTCCAGTGAGTATTGTATTAGAAACATTCAGATTGCATTTAATTTTTGATTTATATCTGTCCAGTCACATGGCACTTGTATTGAATTAATAAATTCTCTTTCTTCAAAGCCTGAAAAAGCAACTGAACTGCCTTCCCCTTTGGTTCCATTCTTGCAGAAATTTGCAGAACCTAGAAATAAAAAGCCATCTGTAAGTATTTTTACCAATAACATATATTATTTTTGATATAAACAATTTTATCATGTGTTTATATGGCCTTAACTTACCCTTCTCTCATATTGTATCAAGGTGCTGAAGTTAGAATTGAAGCAAATCAGAGAGCAGCAAGATCTCTTATTTCGTTTTATGAACTTTCTGAAACAAGAAGGAGCAGTGCATGTATTGCAGATATGTCTGACTGTGGGTGAGGCTTACCGTGCACTTTAGCAAAGTCATTTTTATACTTTTTAATACATTAAATATTTTAAATATATTTGAGTATTTAGATCAGATTTGATGTTGTTGTAGGGTGTCATTGTACTAAATTTCTTTTTACTAGGTATTCTAAGATCACCTTTGAGTTGTCTCTGGTGTCCACTCCTTTCCACATTGTAACATAATCTATAACTGACCTCGATCAACTGACTTCCTCTTTATTTTTAAAAAATTTTTTTATACTTACTAATTTTTGATAGCGACAGAGCACAAGTGGGGGAGGGGCAGAGAGAGAAGGAGACACAGAGTCCGAAGCAGGCTCCAGGCTCTGAACTGTCAGCACAGAGCCCGACACAGGGCTCGAACTCACAAACCGTGAAATCGTGACCAGAGCCAGAGTTGGACGCCCAACCGACTTAGCCACCCAGGCACCCCAACTGACTTCCTTTTTAAATATAACTTTAAAAAAATTGAGGTGTAATTTACAGTGAAACTCATAGAACT
Organism: Acinonyx jubatus; assembly: GCF_027475565.1. NCBI lineage: Eukaryota > Metazoa > Chordata > Mammalia > Carnivora > Felidae > Acinonyx > Acinonyx jubatus. The sequence continues at coordinate 74,086,649 of NC_069385.1, forward strand.
TAAATGTACAGTTTGGTCAGTTTGGAGACATCTGTACATCTGTGTAACCTACTCCTTTATCAAGATAACAGAACGTTTCCATCACTCCAGAAAGTTGGGGTCCTTCCCAGACGAGCTACCCCTGCTCCCACTCCTGCCAGAGCCAACACAGCTCTCATTCCTTTCCCCACAGATTACTTTTGCTTGTACCGTTTCCTGATAGAAGTGGAGTACATCGTGTGTACTCTTTTGTGCCTGGCTTCATTGATTTAAGATTATGCTTTTTAAGATTGATTCAGGTTGTTGTGTAGAGGAATAGTTTGCTCTTTTTTATTGCTAAGTAATACTCTTTTATATGAGTGTACCACAGCGTAGGCTTTTTTTTTTTTTAATTCATTCTTGTGGATGGGTATCTGGACTGCTTTCATTTTTGAGCTATTATAAAGAATATTGCTATGCATATTCTTGTCTAAAGATTTCTGTTGGGCATATGTTTAATAACTGGAAGTAGAATTGCTGGGTCACAGGGTAGATATATATTTTGTTATATGAGAAATTACCAAATTGTTTTCCAAAGTGGTTGTACTATTTTTGAGTGGTTGTACCCTCCTTAGCAATATGTGAGAATTCTGGTTGCTTTACATCTTTACAAAAATTTGGTGGTATTTATTTATTTTTTTAATTTTAGCCATTTTAGTGGGTGTGTGGTGGTATCTTATTGTGCTTTTAACTTGCATTTCTCTAATGACTAGTGTTGAACACTTTATCATATGCTTATTGGTCACTCGAATATCTTGGTATGTGGAAGTGTTTAAGTCTTTTCCCTATTTTTTATTGAATTGTTTTTCTTGTCATTGAGTTATAGGAATTTTTTTTTTAAGTTTATTTATTTATTTTGAGAGGGATGGAGAGAGAAGCAGGGGAGGGGGAGAGAGAGAATCCCAGGCAGGCTCTGTGCTGTCAGCATGGAGCCTGATGCAGCGCTTGATCCCATGAACTGAGATCATGACCTGAGCTGAAATTGAGAGTTGGACGCTTACCTGACTGAGCTACCCATGTGCCCCAGAGTTCTTTATATATTCCAGATGCAACTCTTTTGTCAGATATCAGACTATGACTTGTGTTTTCATTTTCTGAATAGTTTTGATGAGTAGAATTTTAAAATTTTGATGATAATTCAGTAGATCTATATTTACGGGTAGTGCTTTCAGAGACTTCCATAAGAAATGTTTGTTACCCAAAGTCAAGGTGATATTATCTCTAGATGCCTGTTTTTCTCTACATGCTTTATAGTTTTATATTTTACATGTAGGTTTGTGACCTTGAAATCTTTTTGTATTGGTATTAGATAGGAGTGGAGTTTCATTTTTTCCCCTCGTATGGTTATGGATATCCAGTTTTTCTGATACTCATGTTTTTTAAGTTTATTTATTTATTTTGAGTGAGAGAGAGAGCGCACACAAGCAGGGATGGGGCAGAAAAGAAGAGCGAGAATCCCAAGCAGGTTCTGTGCTATATCAGCATGGAGCCTGATGTGGGGCTCAGTCTCGCGAACTGTGATATCCTGACCTGAGCTGAAATCAAAAGTTAGACACTTAACCGACTGAGCCACCCAGGCACCCCCTGATACCCATTTTCTGAAGAGTCATTTCTTTCCCATCTTGAATTGTTAAATTATTTGATCATGTATGTGTGTTTCTGGATTCTCTTCTGTTCCATTGATCCATATGTCTGTTTTTTTGGCCAGTACTACAGTGTTGATTATTTTGACTATATAGGATTTTTTTTTTTAATGTTTATTTTTGAGAGAGAGAGACAGAGTGTGATCAGGGGAGGGGCAGAGATAGAGGGAGACCTCTACCTCTATCTGTCTACCTCTGTCACTGCCCCTCCCCCACTCGCACTGTCTCTCTCTCAGAAGTAAACAAAACATTAAAAAAATTAAAAAAAAAATTTTTAATTGTTGCTAATATACAGAAAGAGAACAATTTTGCATATTGACTTTGTATCCTGTGCCATTGCTGCAATCATTTATTAGTTCTGGTAGCTTTTTCGTATATTTCCTTAAGATTTTCTACATATGTAATTGTGTCAACTGCAATACAGTTTTACTTTTTGCTTTGTAGTGTTTATGCCTTCCTTATGTTTCTTTCTCTTGCCTATTACAATGGCTAGGCCCTTTACAATAATGTTGAATAGAAGTGGTGAAAGTTGATATCCTTGGTTTTGTTCCTGATCTTATGGGGAAATCACTTAGTGTTATACCATTAAGTATGGTATTACCCTGGGCTTTTTTGTAGATATCCCCTAGATGATTTTACGATTTCCTCTTTATTTTTGTTTCTCAGCAATTTGACTCTACTATGTAGTTTTCTTTTTATATGTTCTTCTTGGGTTTTACTGAGAGTCTTGGATATGTTGCCTTGGGATTCTCACTCTCCTTCTCTGCCCCATCCCTGCTTGTGTGTGCTCTCTTTCTCTCTCAAAATAAGTAAATAAACTTAAAAAAATGGGTATCAGAATGGGTTGTTGTCTTTCATCCTTTTTGAAAATTCTTGGCTGTTATCACTTCAAATCCCAGGATCATATATGTGGTGTTCCCTTTTTTAAAACTCTTTTCTTTCCTCTCTGTTTCAGTTGGGTAATTAAGAATTAGGGAGTGAACTCCATATTACTACCTCTTCTAATAAGAAAAGGCAGTTAATATTTTGTCTCCTACTGCTGTCATCTGTCATTAAAAAAAAAAAATGATTCATTTGTTTACGTACTCAGCTCCATCAGTAGTCTGTAGTCTCCATGATGGAAGGAAATATTATTTAAAAACATTGGAACTTTAAAAAGCCTTAAGTTTCACTGTTATTTAGTGAATTAGATTTCAAAATATTAATGACCATTGGTATAAGAAGTCAATCAAATATGTTCTTTAAATAAAAGTTTTAGAAATCTGTTTACTATTCTGAATTTTAGAAATTTGTATTGCTGTGCAAGTGTTTACATATTTTATGTTAATATAGAAAATATTTGGTTAAAAGTTTTTCTTTCATCTGGGTAGTTATTTTATTTCCAATTAAAATTATTTTAAAAGCTTAAAATGAATAGATTGTAATTTCTGTTTTTAATATTGATTACAATTAGACTGGGAATAATATATTATGTTTTATATTGTATTGGGTTGTATTGAAAGAATTCATTTTTTCTTACTTTTTCCTAATTTGCTAGAGGAATTCAATGATAGAATTTTGCGACCAGAGTTGTCAAATGATGAAATGCTGTCTCTTCATGAAGAGTTGCAGAAGATTTATAAAACCTATTGTTTGGATGAAAGTATTGACAAAATTCGATTTGATCCCTTTATTGTAGAAGAGATTCAAAAGAGTAAGTCAAAGATGTTGATGAGAATATAGCCCTTTTACCACTTTTAATGTTTTCAGAGTTTTCTCCTGTATTCATCTAACAAGATAAAAGCTTTGATGAGAAATTTACTCACAATTCACATAGCTAATACTTGCAGAACTTGTTCTGATTCCTCATCCTAGTGTGATTTCTGTACCTTATAAGTGGATTTTCTGCAAAACATAATTTTACGACTGTTTGAATGTTCTTTCACTGTCATTTTAAACTAATATATAATGTATTTATGGTATTCATAAACAATTTCTACAATATAATTTTTTTAATAGTTGCTGAAGGCCCTTATATAGATGTTGTGAAACTTCAAACTATGAGATGCCTTTTTGAAGCATATGAACATGTACTGTCTCTCTTAGAGAATGTGTTTACACCTATGTTCTGCCACAGTGATGAGGTAAGTCAAAATATTAATCTTGTTTGAGAATTTTCCTTCAAAATTTAATAATGGCTTTCATATCAGTAGGTGAGTGATTCAAAAAGCAAAATAAAAATAAAACATGATTAACTAAAAAAGTGAATACTATGTTTCACTACATACATTAATGGAGATTAGAAGTTTATTGTAAAAATGATTCTCAATACCAAAACTGTATTTGTATATATATGATTAGGTAGATGACTATGGCCAAATAGATCCACCTGATGTGCCATATGCCTCAGTGGCTGTGTAATGCTGTGGTGATGCAGAAACTCCATTCTTCTTTTACGTACATTACTACAGACATGTGGAAATTAAATGGCCTGAATATCTCTATTTGCAATATTTTAATCCTTACTCTATTTGTCTATGGTTGTTTTCATTTGATTTAAATTTTGTTTTCTTTAACCTGGAAAGTAGTAGGGTAAAGTAGCATTTTTAAAAATAAAATAGTTTAATAAATCATAATTTTTTGAAGTATTTTAGGCAACTTTTAAGAGGTGCAGAATCACCAACACGCAATTCAAAATTGAACAGGTGAGTATACTAAGTCATCTGTGTGGTGTGGTTTTTGTACTTGTTGATGCTAATCATTCTTGTGATACTATCTTTGTCTTTATTAGCTCTTTTTCTTTGTGTGGTTCCATTGCTACATAAGTAGACATTTTATTAAGTAATTATATAATTGTACTACATATAGTAACCTGAAAATGCCTGAAGTTATTTTAGAAAAACTTAACAAGATACACACCATTGCCTTGCTAATATCATAATTAATACATATTAGTGCTTGATCACCTGCTTTATTAGATCCTGTGAACTACTTGCATAAAAGAAATCTATAGATAAGTCAATTTTAGACAGGTTTTTTTTTTTCCTCAGAGAATATTTTATGTTAGAGTACTTATGGGTTACAAATGTGGAGGGTTTTTTCTTTCTTTCCCTTCTCACCTTCTGTGCAGTTAAATAACCCAAAGAAATAACAGAAGAGAGTGCTTTATCCATTTATAAACTGGATAATTAATACCTTGGTTTTTCCTTACATTGTTATATGTACAAAATTGATACAGGTATCAAATGTATAAATCCACAGAATAGATATTCACATTGTTCTCAAAACCTTCCAGTTTGAGCAAGAATCTAGTAAATACATAAATAAGTTGGAGATGTGGTACAAAGATAGAGGTAGATAGGTTAGAAACTAGAGTAGTTTTTTAGATAGTACAAGGAAAAATGTGAAAGCCTTAGCTATGGAGAAAATGTATTGCATTTTTTGATACAACCAAGGGATGTACAAACAGATTGGAATTTCTTGATTGTTGAATTTATATATTACAATCATGAAACATTGATTTAACAAAATTCCATCATGTTATTTAAAATAGCATACTTTACCCAATCCAAACACTTCTTTGATTTGAATACTTTTTTAAGACTTTTATCAAATTTTCCAGTATCATTTGAGAAACAGGTGGAATTTATTGCTGTTTATAGATATAGGATATTTGGAGTGCCACAGTAGGATATTAAGCTTAATCGCCTTCCTCTACAGGACGATTTAAGGGGAAGTGGTTCTTTGATCTCACAAGCCTACCGAATAGCTAAGTCATAACTTCAGAGATGGAAAGCTTTCTTTGCCACTTTGAGATCATCTAGTTGTCTTCAACCTATTACATAATTTTGCTGTCTCTAAAATATAAACAGGAACAAAATATGGGTTCTTTTCATTCTGGGTACTGATTATGGTCTTTAAAAGTATGTTTTTCTTTATATTGACCTGATTTTAATATTAACTATGAGTCTTGTCAGTCCTCTGCTTCTGTGATACTTACTCATTTATCTATATAGAGTAAGTAAAAGATTTACTTAACATTCTCTCATTGAAATTTAGAGTAACATTGCTAATTTGCTAAGTGACTTAAAGAATCTAAAGTATTTATTCATGTATTTTATCTCTGAGTTCTATTTAATTGTATTTTAAAAATAACATTTTAATGCATTAATGTTAACCTATTGTTCTGTTTCTTCCACACTCAAAGAATAACTTAAAAAACTATATTTAGAGATCTTTTGTTAGCTTTGTTTCTTAGCCTAAAACCTACTTTTCAAAATACTCAAACTAAAGATGTGTGAAGGACACATAATTATATCTAATACAAACTTGGATTTCATGTTGGAAAACATTGAATTTGTCTTTTGTGCTAAGTTTTTGGTGGCTTAGTCTCTGCATACTTTCCACGATATCAAGCAAATGGTATGCCTAAATGAAGGCAAAAAATACAAAATTATTTCCTGACATACTTGTTTAAGAACTTTTTTTTAATAATCTAGAATTCATACTCACAAAACCCCCCAAATGAGCCATTGTGCTTTTTCTTTCCTTTATTATGTTATAAAAATTCTTTCTCTTTGCAGAGATGAATGCTATCCACCTGTGTAACTTTTAAAGCTTTTAAATTTTGTTTTGTGTTCTGAAGTGAAACTTGTTTAATATCTGGGCTTTCTCTCTCTCCTTTCCTTATATAATTTCATCTATCTGTTACTGCAGAGGTAGCCTAAGTTTGGATGATTTTCGGTAAGTCTTGAGACAGCATGTGATTTTTTTCTGTATAATTTGTCTGTTTAAGTTCAGATAGTATACCCAAAACAAAGTACAACACAAAGGAAAAAGGAAACACTGCTATTACTACTGCCTTTATATCAGCTATTTGGGATATCCTTTTAAAATTAACCTCTGGGGCACCTGGGTGGCTCCGTCGGTTAAGTGTCTTGACTTCTGCTCAGGTCACTACCTCACAGTTCGTGGTGCTAGCCCCGCATTAGGCTCCATGCTGGCAGTGTGGGGCCTGCTTGGGATTCTCTCTGTCCTCTCTCTACCCCTGGCTTGTGTGCATGTGCTTCTCTCTCTCTCTCTCTCTCTCTCTCTCTCTCTCAAAATAAATAAACTTAAAAAAATAATAAAATTAATCTCTAATTTGATTTTAGATATCTCTTTTTTGAAATAGCATGATATATGTCATAAAATGTCAGTTTAAAATAAAATGAAAAGTTAGTACCTAGCTGTTCAAGGCTATTGACTCATTTAAAAAAAATTTTTTTTTAATGTTTATTTATTTTTGAGAGAGAAAGAGAGAGAGATAGACAGACAGACACAGAGCATGAGGAGGAGAGAAAGAGACACAGAATCCAAAGCAGGCTCCAGGCCCTGAGCTGTCAGCACAGAGCCTGACATGGGGCTAGAACTCACAAATTGCAAGATCATGACCTGAGCCGAAGTTGGCTGCTTAACTGACTGAGCCACCCGGGTGCCTTGACTCAATTTTTTGTTATTGGTTTTGTTAAATTACTTGTATTGACTTATTAATTATTTGAGAGAGAGAGAGAGAACATGAGTGGAGGAGAGGGACAGAGGGAGAGAGAATCTTAGGCAGACTCCATGCTCAGCAAGGAACCTGATGGGGGGCTCGATCCCACAACTGGGATCAGGACCTGAGCTGAAATCAAGAGTCAGATGCTCAACTGACTGAGCCACCCAGGCACCCCCTAAATTACTTTTAGAATTACTTGTGTTTAAGGAACTTTATTTTTCAAAGCAAGAAGTATAATATTTCTGTATTTCTGGGGATAATTAGAAATGAGATACTTTAAAAAATATTTCAGATTTTAAAAGCCCAATTTTTTATAATCTGTCTAGGTTCTAGAAACTAGAATAATCTATCTGGATTCTAGAGGTTTTAGTAATACTTCGTTAACATTTTCAAAATTGGTTTTGGAAACATTCTATCAGAGAATTGTGTTTACAGTCCTAGATTTTTTTTAAAAAACAACATATGCTTGTTTAAATAAAATAATCTTCTAGTTTACCCATTTTACTACTATTTATTATTAGAGTTTTTCCAGTTTTAAATTAGGTTTGATTTTCTCCTTGGACGTGTATAAAATGCACATGTTACTAATGTACCAGATATATTTAAAACTTGATCATATTATTTTTATTTTTGTAATTGTTGCATTATTTCAATAAATAAGTTTTGCTTGTAGGAATAGTAGCTATCCATTAAATTAAGCATTCAAAACAAACTTTTGAATTTTAAAATAGTAATTTTTATTTGGGTATCAGTTGTACGGGCAGCATTACATGGAGAGCATGAGTGAGTTTTAAATTGAATAAAAGTTCTGTTTTTATTTATTGAAACATGGGACAGTGGACTGTAATGGAGGAAATTTTTGCTGCTTTTTGGCTTATTTTTTGTTGTTGCTCTCCAACTATTTCTGCTTTTAGAAATTCACTTTTGAAAAAAAATTACAAAACCAACATTTAGTATATATGGCAGAGCAGGCTGCTTCCTTAGGCTACATTTGCTTTTGTCCTTATGTTTATTGCTAACCCTTCCCTTTGGCATGTTTTTTCCATCCCTTGGGCATGTTATCTTTTTGTTACTTTGAAGTCAGGTAAGATACACTTTGTACTTCATTCCTTATAGGAATATAAAGTCGATATTTGCTTAAAAATTTTTAGTCATAGAGGACAGAATTTTTTTGTTGTTAATTTCTAAAAATGGGGCACCCATGGGCACCTGGGTGGCTGTTGGTTAAGCGTCTGACTTGGGCTCAGGTCATGATCTTGAGGTCTGTGAGTTTGAGCCTGGCATTGAACTCTGTGCTGACAGCTCAATCTGGAGCCTTGCTTCTGATTCTGTGTCTCCCTCTCTCTCTGCCCCTCCCCTGTTTGAGCTCTCTCTCTCTGTCTCTGTCTCTCTCTGTCTTTCTCTCTTCTCTCAAAAATGAACAAACATTGGGGTGCCTGGGTGACTCAGTCGGTTAGGCGTCTTGACTTCGGCTCAAGTGATGATCTCACGGTTTGTGAGTTCGAGCACCGCGTCAAGTCTGCTGCTTCAAGCCTGCTTCGGATTCTGTCTCCTCACTCTGCCCCTCCCCTACTTGTGCTCTGGTCTCTCTCTGTTTCTCAAAAATAAATAAATGCAATAGAAAAATTAAAAATGAACAAACATTAAAAAAATTCAAAAAATAAAAATGAAGGACTGAGAAGGTCATAGTTTTATGTATTTTTCTGTTATATACTATGTTATTTTAGTGGTACAGTTCTAAACGGATACATTGTTTTGAATGTTGGCTCAACACATTAGTTCAAAATATGTATGGCAATAAGAACTACATACCACTAGGGGGCTCTAATTTTCATTCTAGTTCAGTTAATGTTTTAAAGTTAAATAGGTAAATTCCAAATTTTTATTTTTTTTATTATGTTTTTAAAGTTTATTTATTGTTATTTTGAGAGAAGACAGCATGAGTTGGGAAGGGGCAGAGAGAGAGGGAGAGAGAGAACTCCAAGCAGGCTCTGGCTGCCAGTGCAGAGCCTGATGTGCAGCTTGAATTCACGAAATCATGAGATCATAACCTGAGCTGAAACCAAGAGTCAGATGCTTAACTGACTGAGACACCCAGGCGCCCAATTCCAAATGTTTATTGATAAATATTGTCCCATTTATTCATACCCCCAAATTTAGACTTTAAATGTCACTTTTGGCTTCTGATATCCTGGGACTTGATCTAGATGACTAAGAACTCCAAAAAGTTATGTTAGCTGTACCTTCAGTTTACTCTTTTCACACATATTTTAATTATTGTTAATAAACTAGAATGTTGTGATAATTTGCTGTGTACTTGATACGTTTTTGTTTAATATTTAGGAGCACACAGAAGAGAGGAGAATCATTTGGAATCAGCAGAATAGGTAGCAAAATTAAAGGAGTATTCAAAAGTACCACAATGGAGGGAGCTATGTTGCCTAATTATGGGTTAGCCGAAGGTGAAGATGACTTTGTAAGTAAAAATTTTTCAGTTTGATGTATGTATAAGTTCAGACCTACAATGGCATAAAAAATGATATGCTTACTTTCTATTTTCCCTCTCCTTTATTTTACTTATTTCAGACTTCAATGCCTTATTTTTTTCATTAGTTATTATAGTTTTATGATGCTAATTTAATTGGTAATGTTCCTGAGCACTAAGTTAACTTCTTGTTAAGGCCAGAATGGTTTCTGTTGAGCTGTGATAGTTATAAAAGTCAAACAATTTACCATCCTTTGGTTAGGCTTTTACTTTGTTTCCTCATCTTATCGCTTTCCAGCCATATGGTCCAGGCAAACAGAACTGTTGATAAATGTCCTACCCGCAACATGGGGCTCTAACCATGACCCCTTGCTACTCAAACTGTGATTGGTACGTCAGCAGCGTCAGCATTACCTGGGAGCTTATTAAAATGTAGAATGTCTGCTTCCATCCTAGACCTACTAAATCAGTTCGCATTTTAACAAGATTCCCAGTTGATTTATATGCACATTAACCCACCATACTATTTTATTTTTGTGATCTTTGCACATGCTGCTCTTAAAATGCCCTACCTTTATATGTACCTAGAAAGTTCATACTTAACTTTCATAATCCAGCCTCTCCCATAAACCTTTATCTGGGTCCCCCAGTGGAATTGAACATTCTCTCCTTTGTGCCCCTTATTAGATCTTATGTTAAAACATGTACTATATAGTGTATTTGAAATGATATGTTTATGATTGTTTTCCATACCAATTAGTTCTATAAAGACAGATACTGTCTCATTTGTGCTTTTTATTTGTTTAATAAATCTTTATTAAATAGAGTCCCTGTATCTTTATTTTGCCCATTAATGACTCTGAGCACTGGAGATAAAATGATTAAGACAGAGACTTTCCCCTTAAGAGATTCACTAACCTGGATATAAAAGGGATGAATAATAGTGATTGGATTGGCAGTGACCTAGAAGAAGGAATGGGGGAAGAGAGGAGTAAATTAACCCATTTTTTTCTCTGTACTTCTTCCTTTTGACCTCTGTCCCATTGCAGTGATGAATTATCGAGGACATTTATTGCTTTTTCATAGTTTAAGTGGAAAAAAATTTAATTCTTTTTTTTTTTCCTTCTTAGGTAATCTAAATACAACATTTTTTTTCTGTTTATACCCCCCCTTTTTTTTTTAAGTTTGTTTATTTTGAGAGAGTGAACATGAATAGGGGAGGGGCAGAGAGAGAGAGAGAGCGCGAGCGAGAAAATTCCAAGCCCGACATGGGGCTGGATCACACAAACTGTGAGATCATGACCTAAGCCAAAATCAAGAGTTAGATGCTTTAACTGACTGAGCCATGCAGGTGCCCCTGCCCTTGTTTTTTCTTAAAAGTGTGGGTAGAAGAAAGACAGTAAACCAGAGGAAGCAGTCATTTTTCAAAATGATGTTTATATATTTTTTAATTTTAAGTATATTATAGTGTCAATTTTTTAATAATATGCAAAAGTGGAAACAAATTTAAAATACCACTCATAATTGTAACACCCAATAACTCACCTCTATTAACATTTTGGTGGTTTTCTTTTTTAAAAAGTACCTTTCCTTTCTCATCCACATAGATTAGGGTACACCATTATATATAATGTATATGTATAGTATATAGTTTGCTATCCTGCTTTGTCCCCTCTTAACATTACAACAAAAGCATTTACCCATGTTATTGTGAACTTTTTAAAACATAATTTTTGTTCAGGAAGACGTACTTTTTCGTTCTGCCCAATTACTTGTTCTGCCCAATATAAGCTCATTTTTTTGTTTGTTTGTTTTTTTGTTTTGCTTCAGGAATAGGAGGATAATCTTCAAAAAGGTGAGAGAGTTCTGTTTTGTAGTGGTTCAAGGAAGAAGAAAATTCTTGATTTGGAAGCAAAGATAGTGATAATGGAAAGTAGGAAAAGAAAGCAAACTAATCTCTAATATTCTGAAAAGAAAAGGTAGGGGCAAAGAGGCTGTTGGCCCAGACCAAGACAGTACTACTTAGGATTTAGAGAGCACTGTGCTAGTTTCGTTTCGTTCCGTTTCGTTTCGTTGTTTTTCTTTTCTTTTCTTTTCTCTCTTCTCTTCTCTTCTCTTCTCTTCTCTTCTCTTCTCTTCTCTTCTCTTCTCTTCTCTTCTCTTCTCTTCTCTTCTCTTCTCTTCTCTTCTCTTCTCTTCTCTTCTCTTCTCTTCTCTTCTCTTCTCTTCTCTTCTCTTCTCTTCTCTTCTCTTCTCTTCTTTTTTCCCTTCCCTTCCCTTCCCGTCCCGTCCCGTCCCGTCCCTTCCCTTCCCGTCCCTTCCCGTCCCGTCCCGTCCCGTCCCGTTTATTTTTTTAAGTAATCTCTACCCCCAGTGTGGGGCTCCAACTCATGACCGTGAGATCAGAGGCACATATTCTTCCAACTGAGCCAGCCAGGCTCCCCAGCACTGTGCTAGTTTTTAGCTATGGGACCTTAGAGAATTGTCTTTGTCTTGTTTAGGAAGTTTAGAGGAAACTCTCACTACCGCAACTAAAAAGTACTTTGTGATTCAAATATGGGAACTGGAAGACATTTTCTTTTACTTATTTTATTTTTTTAAATAATTTTTTTAGTGTTCGTTATTTATTTTTGAGAGAGATGGAGACAGAGCACAAGCAGGAGAGGGGCAGAGAGAGAGGGAGACACGGAATCTGAAACAGGCGCCAGGCTCTGAGAGTGCGATGGGGGGCTCAAACCCATGAACTGGTGAGATCATGACCTGAACCAAAGTCGGACACTTAACCAACTGAGCTACCCAGGCGCCCCAAGACATTTTCTTTTAGAAACATTGATGTGATCATTTGGTGGCAATATTGCCTTGCTATGTGACCTTGGGTAAATTGCTTAATTTTATTGTGATTTAGTTTCCTCACATGTGAAATGGGGATTATAGTATCTAACTTACTTAAGGGTGTTGTGAGGATTAAATAAGTAGTATGCATAAAGTGCTTAGAACAGTGCCTAGCATATGGTAAGCATAGTAATCAGTATACAGTATTAGAATAGAATTAGTTTTCATAAATATATGAATGTAAATTGTGAGATAGACATATGTATACTAGCCTGGGAACCAAAGTCCACTGCATAAGATTGAATCTGTATGAAAATATATGTATCTGTCCCAAGTTCAGAACTGATTTGCAAATAGACTTCTGGAATATAATATGCCCAATGGTATAGTGGTAGTTAATCTCCACATAGGAAAATATAATAGTGAGACTGTTAATACTTCTCAAGGAAATAGGGGGACATCTTTTTGTCTTTTATCTTCTGCTGCCCTTATTCTCTATTCTCTTTGTAGAGGGAACATCTATTTGAAAACAAGAAAGTACTTGGTTTTCCTTTTCATAAAATTTTGGTTTATAATATTTATTTACTTTCAAAAAATATCATATAACATCAAAATTCTTTGAAGAAATAAATATTTCTCTAACTAGAATAATTATTCTCTGAATAATCTAGAGATTATTCATTAACCTCTTTTGATAAAAACACCTTTTAAATGGTAGCAGTAACAGTAATACATTTTAAAACGTCCTTTGTTTCATTGATATTTTTATGTTGCTAAGAATTTTGTTCTCCCATTTTCTTTCTTAGATTGATTTTGGGGAAGTTCTTTTTATTTAAGAATGTCTATTTTTTGGGGGTGCCTGGGTGGCTCGGTTGGTTAAGTGTCCACCTCGGCTCAGGTCATGATCTCATAGTTCATGAGTTCAAGCCCCGTGTCGGGCTCTGTGCTGGCAGCTCAGAGCCTGGAGCCTACTTCAGATTCTGTGTCTCCCTCTCTCTCTGCCCCATCCCCACACATGCTCTGTCTCTGCCTTAAAAATAAATAAAACATTAAAAAATTTTTAAAAAAAGAATGTCTATTTTTAAAAATTTTTTAAATTTGTTTTTTAATATTAAATGTTTTTATTTATTTTTGAGAGAGACAGCCAGCGTGAGTGGGGGAGGGGCAGAGAGCTAGGGAGACACAGAATCTGAAGCAGGTTCCAAGCTCTAAGCTGTCAGCATGGAGTCCAGTGTGGGGCTTGAACTCATGACCTTGAGATCAAGAGTTACATGCTCCACCGACTGGGCTAGCCAGGTACCCCAAGAATGTCTATTTTTTAGCATTTAGTCAACTTGTTAAATTATCTATCATTTTATTATTGATTTACCCTTCTTATATCTCAGAAGCTGAATCCATTGACAAAAATACAGTTGTAATAACCATGGAAAATGCTGCCCTGTACCTCAGGCTCCAAATGGTGGAGTGGGCATTTCACTCACAAATTCTCTCTGTTTTTGTGTCAGGTGTGTAAGGAGATAGCCTAATCCCAAAAAGGCAAAACCCAACACATATTATCTGTTTTTATGGTTTCTTTTCCTTCCTTTTTAGGAATTGATGACTTTGTTTTCAATAGAGTATTAAGAAGTCCTCCTAAGATCACCAACAGTCTTATTAGGGATTATGGAAAGCCATTTTAGAACAAGAAAGAAAAGAATAATTGCGGGGCGCCTGGGTGGCTCAGTTGGTTGAGTGTTTGGCTTCGGCTCAGGTCATGGTCTCATGGTTTGTGAGTTCGAGCCTTGCGTCGGGCTCTGTGCTGGCAGCTCAGAGCCTGGAGCCTGTTTCAGATTCTGTGTCTCCCTCTCTCTGCCCCTCCCCTGTTCGTGTGCTGTCTCTCTCTCTCTCAAAAATAAATAAACATTAAAAAAAAAATTAAAAAAAAAAAAGAATAATTGCTAAGGGACTTTGTGGGAGAGGAGAATTCACTTAGAAGAGAGGTGGCTGAGGCACCTGGGTGGCTCATTCAGTTAAGCATCTGACTTTGGCTCAGGTCATAATCTTGTGGTTCATAAGTTCAAGCCTTGCATCAGGCTCTGCCCTAACAGTGCAGAATCTGCTTGGGTCTCTCTCTCTCTGTCTCTCTCTCTCTCTCTCTCTCTCTGCCCTTACCCCACTGTGTGTGTTCCTTCCTCTCTCTCTCTCTCTCTCTTTCTCAAAATAAATAAAACTGGGGCACCTGAGTGACTCAGTTGGTTAATTATCTGACTTTGGCTCGGGTCATGATATCATGGTTCGTGGGTTCGAGCCCAAAGTCTGGCTCTGCTGTCAGTGTGGAACCTGCTTTGGATCCTCTGTCTCCCTCTCTCTGTCCCTCCACCCACTCAAAAATAAATAAACATTAAGAACATGAATAAAACTTAAAAAAAAAAAAAGGTGACTGCCAGGTGTGGGAAGAAGTAGAATTGAGAGTGAAAGTTAGGGTGCTAAAATTGTGGAAATAAATCTCTCTCCACTACTGGTTTTCTCAGAATAGACTTTTCAGATTTCTTGTTAAGTACGAGAAATCTTTGACTCATTGCCTTAAAAAAGTATATCCAAGATGGATGTGTTTTATCTGTAATATTTGGCTTTCTTTAACATGAATTTTAGATGTATAAGTGACCAGGTGTTTTAATGTGCCAATTCAGAGGTTCTCTTCTTCTTTTTTTTTTTTTTGCCAATTTTTTAAAATTTTTATTTATTTTTGAGAGAGAAAGAGACAGAGCACAAGTGGGGGAGGGGCAGAGAAAGACGGAGACACAGAACCCAAAGCAGGCTCCAGCACAGAGCCCGACTCAGGGCTCAAACTCACAGACTGTGAGATCATGACCTGAGCCGAAGTCAGACGCTTAACCAACTGAGCCACCCAGGCATCCCAGTTTTTCTAATTTTTTAAAAATGTTTACTTGAGACAGAGAGAGTGAGCGAGCAAGCATGAGCAGGGGAGGGGCAAAGAGAGGGAGAGAAAGAATCCTAAGCAAGCTCTGCACTCACAGTGTAAGCACGGTGCAGTGCTCGAACCCACAAACTGTGGGATCATGACCTGAGCCAAAATCGAGAGTGAGACACATAACCTACTGAGGCATCCAGGCTTCTCTAGAGGATTTCTTCTAATTTAATTAAGTTGAGACAGTTTTTCCTCCTTTCTGTATGTGTAGTTCTAGAACATGTTTAAAATTTCTTTCTAGGGGCGCCTGGGTGGCTCAGTCGGTTGGACGTCCGACTTCGGCTCAGGTCATGATCTCGTGGTCTGTGAGTTCCAGCCCCGTGTCGGGCTCTGTGCTGACAGCTCAGAGCCTGGAGCCTGTTTCGGATTCTGTGTCTCCCTCTCTCTCTGACCTTCCCCCGTTCATGCTCTGTCTCTCTCTGTCTCAAAAATGAATAAATGTTAAAAAAATAAATAAATAAATAAAATAAAATTTCTTTCTAAAAATAATTGTTCTTCATGTAATATTTTAAAATATTATTTTAGACATTTATATTATGGAAATTTTAGAAGCCAAGAGATGAAAAAATAACCTTAATTCTATGAAGGTGGATCCCTTTCAGGCCATTTTTCATTTTTGACATTACTTAAGCTGTAGTGAATATATTTATACTTGTATCTTTTCCACAGTTTTAAAAAGATTGACTTGGAATAAATACTTTCATTAGACTGCATTCCCAGAAAGGAGTTAAAAGATCTTCTTCAACTTACAATGGGATTACATTCTGATAAACCCATTATAAGTTGAAAATAACCTACTTTAAACAAGCTCTGAACACTTAACATTAGCCTACAGTTGGGCAAAATCATCTAACTCAAGGCCCATTGTATCATAAGGTGTTGACTGTCTTATGTAATTTATTGAATACTGTACTGAAAGTAAAAACAATGGTTGTATAGTGTATTGGTTGTTTACCTTTGTGATTTATTGAATACTGTACTGAAAGTAAAAACAATGGTTGTATAATGTATTGGTTGTTTACCTTGCAAGTCCCACATCATGCTCCATGCTGACAGCTCAGGACCTGCTTGGGACTCTCTCTTTCTCCCTCTCTCTCTGTTCCTCTTCCTCCCCCGCTTGTGCTCTTTCTCTCTTTCAAATTGAATAAATAAATGTCAAAAAATTTTTTAAAAATTCAAAGTATAGTTTCTGCTGAATGCATATCGCTTTTGCATCTTGGTAAATTTGAAAAATCGTAAGTTTAACTATCTTAAGTCAGCGACCACCTGTACTTAGTTGAAACTGTGTTATGGTTCTTTCTAAATACATATTGTCGGGGCGCCTGGGTGGCGCAGTCGGTTAAGCGTCCGACTTCAGCCAGGTCACGATCTCGCGGTCCGTGAGTTCGAGCCCCGCGTCAGGCTCTGGGCTGATGGCTCAGAGCCTGGAGCCTGTTTCCGATTCTGTGTCTCCCTCTCTCTCTGCCCCTCCCCTGTTCATGCTCTGTCTCTCTCTGTCTCAGAAATAAATTAAAAAAAAAAAAAAAAAGGTTAAAAAAATACATATTGTCAAAACGAAAAAATATCAGTACATTAATTTTTTCTTCTTATTACCAAAGTTAAATATTTTTTTATACTTGTGTATTTTCAGTATCGTTAATCTCTGAAGTGCCTATTTTCTCCTTTCTATGGAATTTGCACATACAGGTGATACGACAGAACCTGGAGTTGATGCTAGTAACTTGATAGTTTTAATTTATCTTTATATTTTTAGTAGAAAATTTAGTATCTTTTAATTTCAGAAGTAGTAGAAAATTAGGAATTTATATGGGCACATTCTTTATAGTTGTATCTTGTATGCTATAGGTCTGAGGACCTGGAAATGTTAAATTTTTTTCTGATGATTTTTTTTCTAGATTGAAGAAGGTATTGTTGTAATGGAAGATGATTCTCCAGTGGAAGCTGTGAGCACACCTAATACTCCCCGAAACCTTGCTGCATGGAAAATTAGCATTCCATATGTAGACTTTTTTGAAGATCCCTCCTCTGAAAGGAAGGAGAAGAAGGAGAGAATACCTGTGTTTTGTATTGATGTTGAAAGAAATGATAGAAGAGCAGGTAGGAAGTTCTCTGAATACATTTCTTAAAAGGCGCCAGTTAGTCTATTTGTCAGGAATGGTAAACATTTTGCCATTTGTAACTATTGAGTATGACCGCATGTCCAAAAGATAAGTGTCTGGGGGCGCCTGGTTGGTTCAGTCAGTTGAGCGTTCGTCTTTGGCTCAGGTCATGATCTCACGGTTCATGGGTTTCAAGCCCTGCATCTGCTGTCAGTGCAGAGCCTGCTTGGGATCTTCTGTCTCCTTCTCTCTCTGCCTCTCCTCCTCTCTCTCTCAAAAATAAGCAAACATTCAAAAGATAAGTGTCCGAACAGAAAATTGAATGAAAACTTAGGCTTTTCTAGGTTATCTCTAGTACCACTTAACTAATTAGTTTGTTCAACCAATGCATATGCCACCTGTGAGACACGTGACAATGCAGCAGGGCATTTTATGTAATGTTCTTTTAATGGTTTTGCTACCATCATTAGCCATTATACTTATTATTAGTAACCCACATAGCACTATATCGGGTATTATACCAATTTCATTAAGACAGCATTTCTCCTCCTCCATTGTTTTGGGCTAATTAGAATTTATAAAAATGTGATAAAACACAATGTGAGAAGTTTTCATCATGTTTTCCTGTCTTCTTTTGGTTGTTTCAGGTGTGGACTAATAGATATAGGTGTAAATAGTATCCATGATGAGATAACAGACACCACCCTGGCTTTTGCCCAAGAAGTAGGGCATTCAGTGTAAACAAAAGCACATCAAACTTGTGCACATTTTGGGAATGATGAACAGAAAGATAAAATTGAGCTCAGGAAGAGGGAACTGTTTGTGGTGAAAGAAGGAAAGAAAATGGCAGTGTTAGGAAATGGTTTTGAGAGAGGACTGATGAAGTATTACAGCATGAAGGTCAGTGCTAATAATTCCCCTTATTTGTTTTTCTTTTTTTTTTATTTAAAAATATTTATTTGTTCTTTTTAAAAAAACTTTTTAATGTTTATTTATTTTTGAGAGAGAGAGACAGACCGAGTGTGAGCAGGGGAGGGACAGAGAGAGGAGACACAGAATCTGAAGGAGGCTACAGGCTCTGAGCTGTTAGCACAGAGCCCGATGTGGGGTGTGAACCCACAAACCACAAGATCATGACCTGAGCTGTAGTTGGACGCTTAACCAATTGAGCCACCTAGGCGCCCCTATTTATTTGTTCTTGACAGAGAGAGAGAGAGAGAGAGAGAGAGAGAGAGAGAGCGAGGTAGAGGGGCAAAGAAAGAAGAAGAGAGAGAATCCCAAGCAGCCTCCATACTCAGTGCTGAGCCTGACACGGGGCTTAATCCCATGATCCTGAGATCATGACTTGAGCCAAAATCAAGAGACAGATGCTAAACTGACTGAGCCACCCCAGCGCCCCACTTATTTTTATTCTAAGCAACTTAAGGCACAGTGAGGTTATTTGTTCTAGTTCACTTAATAAATGGGGAAGCTGGGATTGGAATAGGCAGTCTGACTCAACTCATTGTGTAAACCATTACTTTGTGCTATTCAGTTTGGTAGCCACTAGCTTCATGTACCAGTTAAAATTAAATTATATTAAAATTTTAGTTCCTTACTTACAATAGTCACATTTCAAGTGATCAATAACTACATGTGGCTAATATCTACTATATTAATGCAGATAATAGAGAACATTTCAGAATTGCAGGTAGTTCTGTTTGATAGTGCTGTTCTATACTGTATTAGATCAGGACAATTGGTAAATATTTGAGGGACCCAAAATTGATTACAAGTTTTTATGAAATACATAATTTATTTCTGTGACACTTAAAAATCTTGACTGTATAATTGTTTTAAATTTCTGTCAGCTCTGTGATTCTTTTCTAGAAAAATGTGTTTTGAGATAACTTCATAAATAGGTGAAGTTTATCAGTCCCTTAAGAAATTTAAAATTAAGATATGGGATAAAATATGTTAATAATGTGATGTTAAGGAATAATAAATCATTAAGACTGGAAGAGTTTCTGATAGTAGTTTATAAAATTATTTATTACTTACTGTGTATCCATTCAATTTACAGTTGGGCATGAGCCTGAACATTGGTCTGTCTATAGAAGATATCTTGAATTCTATGTACTTGAATCAAAACTAACAGAGTTTCATGGTATGTTGTCCTTTTTGTATAAAACATTACATTTTAGTATTAGCTTTCTTGAAGAAGCTGTTGAACTAGATTCATTTTTTTATTTTAAGTAATTATGCAAAGAAGTGTAATACTTAACACTTATGTACACTGCTGTTAATATAGGAATGTACTGTTTTTATCTTATTTCTGCTTACAAATATTTTTGAAGTTTTTACAGTATACATGTATTACTTATTAATTTTTTAAAAAATATTTATGAGAGAGAGAGAGGGAAAGAGAGAGCACGAGCAGGAGAGGGGCAGGGAGCGAGGGAGACAGAATCCAAAGCAGGCTCCAGACTCTGAGCTGTCAGCAGAAAACCCAACACCGGGGGCTTGAACTCACGAACTGCAAGATCATGACCTGAGCTAAAGTTGGACACTTAACTGACTGAGCCACCCAGGCACCTCAATAATATTAAAATTTAAAAGATAGCTATTGTTTAATTGTATTGTAGAAAAGTTTCTCTCTCCAGTTTAATTTTTGTTTATTTCCATGTGGCAGAGAATTTAAACCAGGCATTTTAGAGTTGCTCTGCTCTTTTACTACCATCTTTCTTGATAAACATGTTTGCTCTGAATCATGACAAATGTTTTGATTTAGCTCTTAGATTTAGATATGAAGACAAAACTTGTAATATTTCTTTTAAGGTTAGATCAATCAGAAAAGGGGAGCACTTTCCTTTTTTTAGGTATTCTCTTCACCTCTCAGTCTGTCTTATCTATTTTAGTTAATATCAAGGATGTAGTTATAAAGTATTTCCAGTCATTTTTGCATGTAGATTGGTGAGTTCTATTTGTGTATTCTGAATCTTTTTCTTTTAGACCAGCTTTGTGGAGTGTCCCTGATCCAAATTCAGGTTGGTTCTCTATTGAGGACAGGAACCTTTTTTACCCTTCTTTACTAAGTGCTCTAAGTAAACCACTTGATAAAGAGACTACAGGAAGGTAAAAAAAAAATACAAGGTCCCATTCCAATCTTTTTGCTTAGATTTTGAATTTGTACTTGTCTTTAAATGGTTTTCTCTTGGGGCACCTGAGTGGCTCACTCGATTGAGCGTCTGATCCTTGATTTTGGCTCAGGTCATGATCCCAGGATTGTGGGGTTGAGTCCTGCATCAGGCTCTACACAATTAAGATTCTCTTCTCTCTCTTCCTCTGCCCCCCTCCGCTTGCTCTCTCATAGATAGATAGATAGATAGATAGATAGATAGATAGATAGATAGATGAATAAATAAATTTAAAAAATGGTTTTTCTTTTTCTCTGCCAGTTTTGTGCAATGTCATTCTTGTCTCATTCTTTCTCTGAGAAATTTTCCTTTGGGTTTAGAGTTGAGAGAAGATAATTTATTCTATACTTTAAAGTCCTGGATCAACCTAAGTTGATTGGATTCCCAACAATATTTTTCTTTTTTGGTATTTAAATTTCTAGTCAGCCCTATTTGAGAAAGCAAGTCCATGTTTTTTGTTTTTATTTTTTTTTAATTTTTTTTTTACCATTTATTCATTTTTGAGAGACAGAGACACAGTAAGAGGGGGCAGGGCAGAGAGAGAGGGAGACAGAATCTGAAGCAGGCTCTAGGCTCTGAGCTGTTAGCACAGAGCCCAACACGGGGCTCTAACCCATGAAGCATGAGATCATGACCTGAGCCGAAGTCAGATGCCCAATCAACTGAGCCACCCAGGTGCCCTGAATGTCCATGGTTTTTAAATTTTGTTTTTTTTAAGTTTGTATAGTATTAACAGAATGCTACCTTTTCTCCCATGATAGAGTAGGTATTTCTTTGTAAGATTTTGTTGAATAGAATCCCACCAACTTCAAGATAATCTCATGATAAGTTTTTGAAGCTTTTTTACTAGTATCGAAGGCTAAATAAGTCTTTGTCAATGAAGAGTTGGTGAAATTTTGGATATCTGTATATTCAGGTTCTTTGGTTTGGACTTCTGAAGTGAAGCTCATGGATTTTGTCAAGATTACTCTCACATCTCTGTAAGAGCATTGTGAATCTGATTTTGCCATAGTGAATTATAAATTAGGTTTTAAAGATGGTAGCAGAACATAGTAATAACTTACATGTATATTAATTTCAGGCACATTTCCTGATGCCCAGCTTCCTTCCAAGAGGATCATTGGCCCCAAAAATTATGAATTCTTAAAGTCAAAGAGAGAAGAATTTCAGGAATATCTACAGGTATAGTAGTAACTTAATTTAAAACATTGCTAATCCTAGCATTCTCTAATCTTTTTTTCTCTTGTATATATATATTTTGCTTTATAAATACCTGTCAATGTGGACTTCTAAAATTCTTTTCTTTTTAAGTTTATTTATTTTTGAGAAAGAGACAGAGAGAGTGAGTAGGGGAGGGGCAGAGAGAGAGAGAGACAGAGGATCCCAAGCAGGCACTGCACTGCGAGTGCAGAGCCTAATGCCAGGCTCGAACCCACGAACTGTGAGATCACGATCTGAGCTGAAACCAAGAGTCAGATGCTTAACCGACTGAGCTCCCCCTGAGCTACCCAGGTGTCCGAATTTTATTTTATTTTTTAGTGTGTGCACATGGTGTTATATAAACAATGTAATTGGTATGTGTTTTCCATTGTTGATGCAGTCAATTTAAAAGTTACTTACTTGAGGGGCACCTACGTGGCTCAGTCAGTTAAGCATCTGACTATTGGTGTCGGCTCAGGTCATGATCTTACGGTTGTGAGATTGAGCCCTGCATTGGGCTCTGCACTGACAGCCAGAGCCTGCTTGGGATTCTCTCTCTTCTTCTCCCTCCATCCCTCTCCTTCTTGTGGATGCTCGCTCGTGTGCTCGCTTGCTCTCTCTCAAAAAAAAAAAGTTGCTTACTTGAGACTAATATAAAATTAATGACCATCTTTCTTTAATCAAGTGCCTAAGACCAAAGAGTGGATACTTTTTACTTTTTTTGTTTTGTTAAAAAAATCTTTTTTTTTAATGTTTGTTTATTTTTGAGAGAGAAAGTGTGGGGGAGGATCAGAGAGAGAGGGAGACAGAAGATCCCCAAGCAGGCTCTGTGCTGACAGCAGAGTCCAATATGGGCCTTGAACTCATGGGCGGTGAGATCATGACCTGAGTCAAAGTCAGATGCCTAACCAACTGAGCCACCCAGATGCCCCCTAAAAAAACCTTTTCTTTATTTGGCCATGAAATTTTTTAGATTTTATTAAGTATTCAGTTAAATTTGGATGCCTCTTTGCCCAAAGTAAGTATTTTAATAAGTTAAAAAAATACTCAACAGTATAAAGGAATATTTACATTTTATTTCTTGTGTTTAAACTGTTGAATACTTCAGCCCAGAAAATATTCATTATATAAGTTTTTGGTGGTGTGAAAATTGAAATATGAAATATTTTATTATTATTATGTTATTAACTTTAAATTATTAACGTCTGCAAGGATATTTGAATGCAGCATATAGGAGTGTTAACCTTTGCCTTTGTTGATACCATTAACCCATTATTTGAATGGACTAAATCTTTCTAAGAATTGGAAGTACTGCCTTCTAGAAGAGTATTTTCTGGTGATATGGAGCTAAAGGTTGCTATTACTGGTATTTCATTTATACAGATTTCTGCTCATAAAGTTTTGCAACTGTTTCAAGTTACAAAACAATATTAGGTAAGACTGGGTTAATTTTGGCTTTAAAAAGTCAGTTTATCTTGTAAGAAAATAGTGTTGCAAGAAGAACAGACAACAAATTTTTCAAGTTCACATTTCTACATTTAGTTTTCTTCAAAACCCTTGTGCCAACTTCTTTTAATTATCAAGATATTGTAGTACTTGTTTTATAGTTGAGACACAGAAATAATATTAGCTAATGTTTAATCTTCCTGTGTATCAGGTACTGTGCTAAATGCTTTATATAATAACGTTATAAAGTAAGGAGTAGTATTATCTTCATTCTACACTTGTAGAAACTCTTAGGTAGTTTAGGAACTTTTCTAGGGATACCTCACTGGTAAATGGAAGAGAGCCAGAATTCAAATTCTTTCATGTCTGACTGTAGAGGTTGAAGTCTTATCTGCTATGTGATATATTCTTTCTACAAATGTAGTTTTGTTATTCTGCAGATAAAATAGCTTTTGAGGATTTATAATTGTTTTTTTTTTAATCATTTTAATATAGTTTTGATCACCCTTCTGGTTATTAAGCTGTTTTTTCCCTTTTTTTTTCCTTTTTCATTTAAGAAACTTCTGCAGCACCCAGAACTGAGTAATAGTCAACTTCTGGCGGATTTTCTCTCCCCCAATGGCGGGGAAACACAATTTCTTGATAAGATACTACCAGATGTAAATCTTGGTAAGTCAGTTTAAAGAGTCATGTATGAGAGGATAAACTGAGAGGTGCCTGGGTGGCTCAGTCAGTTAAGTGTTTGACTGTTGATTTCGGTTCAGGTCATGATCTCACGGTTCATGAATTTGAGCCCTGCATCAGGCTCCATGCTGGCAGTGTGAAACCTGCTTGGGATTGTCTCTTTCTCCCTCTCTCTCTGTCCCTTCCCCATGGGTGTGCTCTGTCTCTGTCTCTCAAAATAAATAAACATACTTAAAATTTTTTAAGAAGTGGATAAACTGAAATAATCAGCATTTTCAGATTAATGAAGCAAGAGTGTTTATATAGTGAAACCATGTATCAAATTCTAATAGACTTATTATACACTGTTAGTAGGAATATAAATTGGAAACTAATTGGGAAAACAGTTTGATATAGAACTGAATGACCCAGTAGTTCCTCTCTGAGATATATACTCTAGAGAATCTTATATTCATATTAAAGAATGTTCATAGCATTATTGTTTATAACCAGTCACTAAAACTGGAAATAATACAAATGTTCATCACCAATAGAGTAGACAGATAAATTGTGGTAGATTCATAAAATGAATACCTATAACGTGTAGCTATTTGCAACAACATTGTTAATCTTAAAAACGTGATGATGAATGACAAGCAAGACACAGAATATATGCAGCATGGTTTCTTTTACATAAAGTTCAGTATAGACCACAGAGATAAAGGCAGGAAAAATTTGGATTGTTAAAGATAATAATGGAGGTAGGGGCACCTGGGTAGCTCAGTTGGTTAAGTGTCTGACTCTTGATCTGGGCTCAGGTCATGATCTCATGGTTTGTGAGTTCGAGCCCCACATCAGGCTCTGTGCTGACAGTGCAGGTACTGCTTGGGGATCTCTCTCCCCGTCTCTCCCAGCCCCTCCTCAGCTCTCTCTCTCAAAGTAAATAAATAAACATTAAAAAAAAGAGATAATAATGGAGTAAAGCAATATTTCTAAATATATTTTATATAATATAATCTGAAGCATATATAGAAGTAAATAAATGAATTAAATGTTGCAAGTGGGCATTTGGCTTTCATCTGTATCTCTTCAAATTAGTACATTCGGTCAGAGCCAAAATACTTGGTATTTGTACGTGGAGGTTTTCTTATCAGGGGAAAATGGGAGAACGTTTTATATTTGGTTATATATGATGTTTAGAAGACAGAATTGGGTAGACTTGGTTGCCAACTAGGATTGACTAAAGAAGAAGAAATGATCAGAGATGTGACCCAGATTTTCTATTTAAACATTTGGATG
The DNA here is from genome assembly GCF_027475565.1 of Acinonyx jubatus. Classification (NCBI taxonomy): domain Eukaryota; kingdom Metazoa; phylum Chordata; class Mammalia; order Carnivora; family Felidae; genus Acinonyx; species Acinonyx jubatus. The sequence continues at coordinate 74,111,993 of NC_069385.1, forward strand.
GATGCTGTTACTTGCTGAGATAAGGAATAAATTAAGGGTAGTTCTGAACTTGTTGAGTTTATAGAATCCAGTGAGAGGTTTTGTAAGGTAGGAGAGGCCAGGAGACAGGCAAGCAGTAGAGATTTGAGTGTTATATGAAGTCAGATTGAGCACATAATTTGACTCAGGAAGAGCATGTAGAAGAGACAGAGAAGCAAAGAGAATAAAGCTCGTCGTTTAAGGAACTTGGAGAAGTCTAAGAGAGGAGTAGTTAATGGGGGTAGAAAGGAGAAATAGTCTGGTGGGAGAGGGTTAGGTGGTTTTCATGTCATAAAATAATCTACATTTTATTTTATTTATTTTTATTCTTAAATGTTTATTTTTGAGAGGGAGAGCACAAGCAGGGGAGGGGCAGAGAGAGGAGGACAGAGGATCCCAAGCGGGTTCTGCGCTAACAGCAGCGGGCCCGATGTGGGGCTTGAACTCAAAAACCATGAGATCATGACCTGAGCCAAAGTCAGACACTCACCCAACTGAGCCACCCAGGTGCTCCCAACAATCTCCATTTTAATTTCTTATTAATATGTGTTCTGCTATTGCCATAAGCCTACTTTTTTCTAAATTGAACTGAAAGAAATTTAAGTCGCATTTATCAATTTTGACTAATTTTTAAAGGCATTTCTAATGTTTGAGAAAATCTCAAGGTGTTTGATATTTTAAAATAAGGGAACCTGGAGATAAGATCAAGAGGAGATTTTGGCAAACGGGATTAGAATATGTATTCTTAACCTAAAATTCAGATTATAAACTATTTAACCAATTTAAATGTTGTAGCAATTCTTAAAATTTTTTTGACTTTTGTATACTTTTAGATATCTTTATATATTCATCATTGTTTAAAATCTTTTGAAAACATTTCTTATGGAAAATTTCAAATATACATAAAAGTAGAGAATTTTGTATAATAAACTTCTCACGCTATTGCAACAGTTATCAACACTTGCTTTGTTCAGTCCTTCCCGCACCGCCCCCCCCTCCCCAACACTACTGGATTATTTTAAAGTAAATCCCCACAGGTTCCTGAGCCCCGCATCCGGCTCCCTGCTGTCATCACAGAGCCCACTTCGGATCCTCTGTCCCCTTGTCTCTCTGCCCCTCCCCCTCTTGCTCACGCACGTGTGTGTGTGCTCTCTCTCTCAAACATTAAAAAAAAAAGAATACCATATTTATTGTAAATTTCTGTTGAGTGTGAAATAGTAAGATATATTTTTTATTGTTTTACTTTTTTTACTTGGCTTTTGAGTATTTAAAATTACCTAGTGAAAAAAAAATTACCTAGTGAAGTATTCATGTGAGCAATTTTGCAGTATATTATGCTTTCATAAAATTAATATTTTACTTTTAATTGCAGGTAAAATTATAAAGTCTGTTCCTGGAAAACTAATGAAAGAGGTGAATAACTGATTTACGTATATTCTGTAACATGATAGTTATAACCGTATTTAAATATCAGTGAATTTTAATGCATTATATGATTATTAAAAATCATAGTCTTGATTTTTTATTTTCATACCATGATTTCTATGTCACAACAGAAAGGCCAGCATTTGGAACCTTTCATCATGAATTTCATTAATTCTTGTGAATCTCCAAAGCCTAAACCAAGTAAACCGGAACTGACCATTCTCAGCCCTACTTCAGAAAACAACAAGAAGGTACTGCATATTTATTGTTTGACAGAATCATAAGGTTTGAAGTTACCCTACTTGGAACAGCTTTTCCATTGTAGGGAGAATCATGTGTTAATGAAATGAATGGGACTTATTTCCTTTATATGGAAATCAGTTGTACAGTGTAAGGAGGGTATTTTATGTAGTTGCTTGCATCTTTGCTTTTAACAGGTAAATTTTTCTTTATATAATTGCATTTGCAAATTTCTAACATTTACGTATTTGGGGGATTTTTTATTTTAAGTTTATTCTTTATTTTGAGAAAGGGAGAAAGAGAGTGAGGAAGGGACAGAGAGGGAGGGAGAGAGAGGATCCCAAGCAGGCTCCACACCGTCAGTGCAAAGCCTGATATGGGGCTTAAACGTATGAAGCATGAGATCATGACCTGAGCCGAAGTCCAATGCTTAACCAACAGAGCCACCCAGGTGCCCCTTGGGGGATTTTTTAAGGTGGTTTTCTTAGGTTGTAAATCACCAACTTCTAATACTCATGAAGTAAATTGATACAATGTAGTCATGTTGATTTGATGCTTATTTTATCTAATCTTAATGGCTTATATAATATTTAATCCATTAAGCAAGTATTTTAACCTGTGCCAACACTGGAATATAAAGATATATTTCCTGTCCACAGGAAGCTCAGTTTAGTGCCAGAATAGTGCTCAGCATGAGGAGCTATGTGAGCTCAAAGGACAGCCTTCCCCCTTTAACCCCAAAACTCACGTTTTTGTTATTACTATAAAAGGTGTCTTTAATATTTTTTTCACTTTATCACTTTCATTTGATAAATACAGTTAATTTTTATGTGTTGACTTTTTTTAAATTCAGTAACTTTGCTAGACTTGTACTAATTTTAGTAATATATCTATTAATTCTTTAATACACATTATCTGCAAATGGTGGTTTTGTTTCATTCATGGCTAGGACCTGTTACACAAAGAGAATCATTTCAGTATTTCACCATTAAATAGTGTATAGTGCAGCTTTTTTCATAGATATTCTTTATAAGGTTAAAGAAGTTTACACCATCTTTATGGGTGGAGTTGGTCTATACTGGAATGAATTATGCTTGCAAACCAAGGTTTTTACTGTAATTTTTCTTTCTCATTCTATCCTTGCCAATTTTTTAAAAAAACTTATTTATTTATCTTGAGAGAAAGAGCACAAGCAGGGGAGCAGCAGACAGAGAGGGAGGGAGAGAGGATCTCAAGCAGGTTCCATGTTCAGTACAGAGCCGGATGCAGGACTTGAACTCACAAACCATGAGATTATGACCTGGGCCGAAATCAAGAGTCGGACACTTAACTGACTGAGCCACCCAGGTGCCCCAATCCTTGTCAGGTTTTGGTATTAAAGTTACATTAACCTTTTTCTGTTTGCTGGTAAAATTATAATTGGAATTATTAGTTCTTTAAATAATTTATATGATTGGTTGTTAAAGTCCTCTAAGCCTCAAGTTTTGTTTATAGGAAGGTTTTCTTTAAAAACCAATTTCGGGACGCTTAGGTGGCTGAGTCGAGTGTCTAACTTTGGCTCAGGTCATGATCTCGTGGTTCGTGAGTTCGAGTCCTGAATTGAGCTCTCTACTGTCAGCTCGGAGTCAGAGCAGAACCTACTTCAGATTCTCTGTCCCCTCTCACCCTGCACCTTCCCTGCTCATTCTCTCTCAAAAATAAATAAACATTAAAACAAACAATTTCTTTAGTGATTATAGTATTCTTCAGATTTGTTTTGTGAGCCCGTTTTGATAGGTTATATTTTTCTTTAAAAAAAAATTTTTTTAACATTTATTTATTTTTGAGATAGAGACAGAGCATGAACAGGGGAGGGGCAGAGAGAGAGGGAGACACAGAATTTGAAACCGGCTCCAGCCTCTGAGCTGTCAGCACAGAGCCCGACGCGGGGCTCGAACTCACGGACCGTGAAATCATGACCTGAGCCGAAGCCGGCCGCTTAACTGACTGAGCCACCCAGGCGCCCCGATAGGTTATATTTTTCAACGCATTTTTTATTCAATCTAAATTTGAAAATTTTTTGTCCTGAAGTTGTCAATAATGTCCTTTTAATTTTTTCTAACATCTGTAGTTATATCCCCTTTTATTTTTTATATTATTTGTGTCATTTTCTTTTTTATTTTTTTGATCAATCTTGCCAAAGATTTTGTCCTTTTAATCTCTTGGCTTTGTTGATCTTTTCTAGCATACTTTTAGTTCCTTTATTTCTGCTGTTTCATTATTATTATTATTATCAAGAATAGACTTTTTTTGCATAGTTGGGAGTAAGTAGGGCTGAGATTTCATTGCATTTCATCATTTTTACTATAAGAAGTTTTTTGCATCTTTTTTTTTTTCACATTTTCAGACTATGACTGTTACTGTCAAACTTTGGTTAGAGCTCAATGTTCACCTCTAAACACCCTTTAATTAACTAGTGAATTATAATCTTTAAGTCATGTTAGTTTTAAAATTAGCTGTCATTAATATATTTATACATCTTTATATGTTTATTTGCTCATTTTGGTATAAAAAAGCAAAGGGGTTCTTCCTATGGGTAATTATCTGTTTTGTCTTAAATGAATGGAGACTTTTGTGTACTACTTTGGGGAGAATGTATTTTTTAATTCAATTTTGGATATAAATGTGGAATTTTGGAGACAGAGCTTAACCTATCTAATGCTCTGTTTTGATTAAAAAAGGTTTAAATGCCTGTGTTCTGTTGTCACTTTAGCCTTAGTGTTTGTTTATTAGCAGGTGTAATAAACTATGCATCTCTTTACTATTTCAATTTTTACTTCAGCTTTTCAGTGATCTATTTAAGAATAATGCAAACCGTGCTGAGAATACAGAAAGAAAGCAAAATCAGAATTATTTTATGGAGATGATGACTGTAGAAGGAGTCTATGATTACCTGATGTATGTAGGTAAGGTCTGTCTGGTTATATTAAAACCTATTTTTCATTCATGTGTCCTGTATCTTCTGTGATACAAATTAATGCTCTTCACTATTGCCCCATTGTAACTTCTTTTTAAATTAAAGATATTTCTTTTATTAGAATTTGATACAAATGGTCCTGAACATATTAAAGTTACTAGTGTTTACAAATAAAATATTACCATTTTTGTGTTTTCACATTGGAGAATGTTTGAAATACCTGTTTATCTTAACAAAATATTCTATATGATCCCTCTCAGGACGGGTGGTTTTCCAAGTTCCTGACTGGCTTCATCATCTCTTAATGGGAACTCGAATCCTGTTTAAAAATACCTTGGAAATGTATACTGACTACTATCTTCATTGTAAACTAGAACAACTATTTCAGGAGCACCGTTTGGTCTCACTTATAACACTTCTCAGAGGTATTTTCTCATGTGTTTGTTTCAGGTCTTGTGTACTGTTGTGTCTTGTTTTTCATTGGTTTATTGGTATTTCTGCTATGAAGAAGTACTTCGTGTATAATAGGTGAAAATATTTCTTTTTGTTTCATTTTAGATGCTGTATTCTGTGAAAACACTGAACCTCGTTCTCTCCAAGATAAGCAAAAACGAGCAAAACAGACTTTTGAAGAAATGATGAATTACATTCCAGGTGTAATATCTAAGTAGTAAATACAGATTAGCACCCCTTTGAGATCACGATGTATAGTAATTATTGAGGCCAATTTTTATTTTGAGTTTTCATTTTAGTAATAGTTACTAAGGACAGAGTAAAATTAACTCATTAGTTAAATAAAATTTGGTTTTTATGATATAAGCACAATGAAATTTAAGACAGGCTTTTTCTACTTATGCAACAGCCAGATTTTTTTAGCAACAACTTATAATCAGACTGATCAAAGTGATCTGTTTGTGGGACAGTTGGAATCCTGCTGCCCACTCTACAATGAGAAGAGCTTCACTCGTGTTTATGAGTAAAAGGTCAGAATTCATTCGTTCATTTCAAATTTATTGAGCTCTTTCCACATGTCAGGCACCATGCAGAGTGCAAGGGATATAAAAAGTGTACTTGAGTAGTTCAGTCTAGTGGACAGACAGACATACAGATAAAACATACATATGATAAGAGAGAAGGCATGTTCCAAGTCACAGAGTGTGTCTCAGAGGAGGAGAATGATCATTTCTCCTGTAAAGGAGGTAAGCTTGGACCACAAGGTAAATAAATAGTAGTAACCTGTTACAGAGATGGGAAATACAAGGAAAAGATGCAAGGAGTCAAAGCAGAGGATACTTAGTTTAGAATATTTTGAGTGTGAAGTTCCTGTACAGTATTCAGGAAGACATGTCTAGTAAGTAGTGAGATACCCAGGTTTTGAAATTGGATTAATGAACAGTACAGGATAGAGACATAGAGGTTATGTGTAGTGGATAATAATGCCCAGAGAGAAAATACAGAGTAAGAACCAAAGAAGCCTTTGGACTGTACCTTTGGACTGTACCTTAGAGAATTCTCATCATTGAAAAATTAGTCTCAGAATAGTCCTGTTGCTCTGTGTGAAGACAGTTAAGTTAAATCCCTGGTCTGAATATAAAAGTGAATAAAAGCTATTCTGGGGTAAGTCTTCTGTAGGTAAATGATGAAATAATTTCTTACCTGTTTTGTAATAGTGACCCTTAGCATTCATGGCTTTAACAGTCTTAGTTTGATACTCAGGGACAACATGGAAAGCCACTGAATGTAATAATTTGTTATTTTGCTGAGGCATGAATTTGAATCACCTCTACTTCAAGACTCCTTTTGGGAAGGAATAATTTAGTAAACTTAGCATGTCTTTCTGTTGTCCTCTACCCCTCAATCTTACTTAGGATTTCTGAAGGATCTGAAAGGATCACTTATTTTTGTCCATTATGGTTCACACGTATTAATTGGGAAGTTCTGTATAGTATTGGTGAATTAGCAGATTCATAAAGATCCATATTGGGCCACATAATCTTGAAAAGATCAAGGATCTACTATGCTTGTTATAAATTGAATTTGGCCTTTGCCACTTAGGGTTAGATTTATCTCCTAGAAGCAAACATAAGGTGAGAACTTTTTCAAGAACATCATTAAGAGTTTTATTATGTTTGGGGGGGAAAGGACACATATTTGGGCATTTGGTTTACTTGATAATTTTACTTTTTGCCTTGGGGAAAAGGTTTAGTTGAGGTTTTTAGTAAGGACTGACTCTTTGGTAATAGAAGTAATACATGACATCTGTGGGGTCAAACATGAATCAGAACTTTTTAGATCCTAAATTAGTATTTAAACATTTCCCAAAAAGATTGTTCTGTAAGATGGTTAATAATAATTATGCAAAAAGTACAAAATAAAGTGGTCATATTCATTGAGGAAAGTCTATATTAAACAGTTAACTTTTTTTCCTGATACTAAGATATTCAAACATTATGAAAAAATATATAGTAAAAAGTAGAAGCCATCTCCCCAATGTGCATAAGTAGCCATGTACTCAGCTTGGTGTTAATCATCACAAATATTTTTCTGTGCATTTCTATACATGTGTATTCAAATGCATATGCGTAATTTTGGGATTTTTATTTGTTTTATCTGAATGGAATAACACAGTGTGTATTACTTTACAACTGTCTTTTATCACTTAATAGTGTAAATAGTATAACAGTATAAATAATATAAATTTTTTTTTTTAACGTTTATTTATTTTTGGGACAGAGAGAGACAGAGCATGAACAGGGGAGGGGCAGAGAGAGAGGGAGACACAGAATCGGAAACAGGCTCCAGGCTCTGAGCCATCAGCCCAGAGCCTGACGCGGGGCTCGAACTCACGGACCGCGAGATCGTGACCTGGCTGAAGTTGGACGCTTAACCGACTGCGCCACCCAGGCGCCCCAATAGTATAAATTTTTTTACTGCAACACTCCTCAGCACTTGCAGTATACTTGGTGCATTGTGAATCTCCAGAAGGAGGATATACGGTTCTGAGTTTCTTGACCATAGAAGTGTTTTTTCCAGGAGGCTCTTGCAAGAACACTGGTTTAGGAAATGCTGATTTACAGTTTTTGTGTAATATCTGGGAAACAGAGTGAAGATTTTGCTTTATGGTCCACTAAATGATGAGTCACTTTGTAATATGAAATGTTTCACATTTGGCTTTCTTGTTTAGATCTGATAGTCAAGTGTATTGGTGAAGAAGCCAAGTATGAAAGCATCAGACTTCTATTTGATGGCTTACAACAGCCAGTTCTCAATAAACAGGTAAAAATCATTAAAGGAGGTTGACTAGTGTTGGCTAGGTTTTGTGAACGACACACAGTAGGATTCTGGTATGTTATTGTGAAGTGACACTCTCAAGGTGGTGCACTTCAAACATTCGGACAGAAAAAAAATGTTTCATCTTTGTTACTCTTTTTTGCTGACTACTTTTTAATTTTTTTAATTAAGTTTTCTATTTTAATTCCAGTATAATTAACATGTAGTGTCATATTAGTTTCAAGTATATAATGTGATTTAACCAGTCTATATATTACTCAGTCCTCATCAGGATAAGTGTACTCTTTCTTAGTCCCCTTCCCCTGTAGCACCCATTTCCCCTTGCCTTGTGGTAACCATCAGTTTGTTCTCTAGTTTACTTTTTTTTCTTTATAACATAAGTAGTTTTGACTTAAAATAAACATAGATTCATTGTAGAAAATTTGGAATTTATACAAAATTCATGAAATAAAGTAAAATTTAAAAAATTAAGAATTCCATCATTCAGATTACATTAGAATAACCACAGTTAACACTACATATATAGTGCAGTATGTACATATTTTGTTGAGATCCTAATAAGTTAAAATTTTGTATCCTGCTTCCTTCTTCAAAATTTTGTTATGTATAAAATAGTTAAGATAAAATGAATTATGCAGCATAATAATAAAATGTCCACATGTATATTTGAGTTCTGCGCCCTGCTTTCTCATTTAGACATAACCACAGTCCTGAATTTTGTGTTTATCATTTTTATGGTTTTTTGTCTAATGCCTTAAAAAATTTTTTTTTGGTGCTTTAGCTGACTTATGTTTTATTGGACATTGTGATACAAGAACTATTTCCAGAGCTCAATAAGGTAACTGAAAAGCAGCAGTTTTATTCTTTGTTTTTGATGGTATGCTGACATTTATTTTAATAAGGGACACAAAAATTAAGGAAACCCTTGTTACTATGATCCTTTTAAAAATGAACAACCTTAACAAATGACTCTTTATATTTTCTTTTTTCAACATGCTTAAACATAGAGTCAGTTTTGGGTGGACAGGAAAGGAATAGCCTGTGTTTTGACTTCCCTGCTTCCTAATTACAAGCAGATAGGAATGTTATATACCCTGTAGTCTTTCCAGAGAAAGGTATGAATTTAAATGCTAGCACTAGAATGGGCCAAACTCTTCAGGCTGTTATCTGTCTGTGACACTGAATGCTGTGTAAGTCAGTCTTGAGTGTTTTTGAGGTGGTTGAACTTATATGAACCCAAGAGTACAAAATGAATTGGAATTAGAGCATGGCAAAATGTCTCTCTCTCTCTCTATGTCTTAGGTTAGAATTTTAATACACTGAAATTGTTATTAGGCACTTCACAAATGAACGCTGTTTTATTGTCTTCTATTAAATAGATTTATTTTTACTTTAGGTACAAAAAGAAGTTACCTCTGTGACATCCTGGATGTAAACATTTGGATTTGAGATACAATGACCAGATAGATAACAAATTTCTGCTTTGCTAATTAATGTAGTATATATGTACTTTTTTCTTTTACTTTTGTATATTCTTGTATATATCATGTAATCCAGTGTCTGAATTTTTGATTTTTTTTTGTTTTAATAAAGACTAACACAAACTTAATAATGATTAAAAGTGATTGGGTTTCATAGTCTTTCATTTTACACCTGTTACCAAAATTTTATTAGAATATATGTCATTTGCTGTTGCCATTTTTTAAAATGTTTTATTTATTTATTTTGAGAGAGAGAGAGCATGTGAGTGCCAGCGGGACGGGGGGGGGGGGGGGGGGGAGAGAATCCCAAGCTGACAATGTGGAGACTGACCTTAAGAACTGTGAGATCACAATCAGAGCCAAAATCAAGAGTCGGATGCTTAACTGACTGAGCCACCCAGGTACCCCTACTATTGCCACTTTTTAAAGAGGTAGGGCAAACAGATAGGACCAATAATCTTTGTATTGTATCACTTTGAAAATAATTATGTTTAGTGTGGAGAAATTGTAGTAAGATCTGATTTGCTTTCTTATTTAGAGTTAATACATTTTAGTAGATGTATCTTTTCTTTTTTTTTGCCCCTATTTTCTACACAGGTAACTATGTGTTTATAAAGAAGACATCCTTTATGAGTTTTTCTTAAGAAACAAAGCACTTTTCCTTACTCTTGCTGGATTGACAGGTTATTGCCCTTTTTAAGTGTGAAAACTGACTACAAACAGATATTTCTGATGGTGTGGTTGCAGCTATATTTTACTGAATGAATGTAGCTATATTCCAAAATCTTATATAACAATTTAGTCAAGTAGATTTTTGGATTATATTGTCTATTATCTCTCCAAAAGGAAAATACAGAATTAATTGTATTTCTTGAGGGAAGTTAATTTTTTTTTAATTTTTAAAATGTTTATTTAATTTTGAGAGAGAGTGAGTGACGAGTGGGGGACAGGCAGAGAGATGGAGATAGAGAATCTGAAGCAGGCTCCAGGCTCTGAGCTGTCAGCACAGAGCCCGATGTGGGGCTTGAATTCACGAAATGTGAGATCATGACCTGAGCTGAAGTCTGCACTGAACCAACCAAGCCACCCAGGCGCCCTAATTAAAAATTTTTTTTTAATGTTTGTTTATTTTTGAGAGGGAGACTGAGCAAAAGAGGGGGAGGGGCAGAAGGAGAGGGAGATAGTGAATCAAGAGCAGGCTCTAGGCTCTGGTCTGACAGCACAGAGTCAGACACGGGGCTCAAGCCCATGAAATGTGAGATTATGACCTGAACCAAAGTCAGATGCTTAACCAACTGAACCACCCAGGCTTCCCCTGAGGAAAGTTAAATTAAAAGATTAGAGTCAGTGTTCGGAATTCTACTTATAGATCCCTCCCATGCTATACTTTTCTCCTTAAAACAAGTTTGTCTTTTCAAGATCGAGCATTTTGTGTTTGCTAATTGGTCGTAGCATTCATTCAGGCTATATTTATTGAGTTTCAACTATGTATTAGATACTAAGCTGGGTAATAGGGAACTCTAAATATAATTTGGAAATCTAACCTGTTTAATACTGTTTACTTATTTTTTTTTTCCAAAAAAAGTGGTTATTAGGTGTTGGAATTTTTTTAATGTTTATTTTTGAGAGAGAGTACATGCATGAGTGAGGGAAGGGCTGAGAGAGGGAGACAGAGGATCCACAGCAGGTTCCACACTGACAATAGAGTCTGATGTGGGGCCCAAACTTATGGAGCCACGAGGTCATGACCTGAACTGAAGTTGGACGCTTAACCAACTGAGCCACTCAGGTGTCCTGGTGTTGTAAATTTTTTAAAAAATGTTTATTTATTTTGAGAGAGAGAGGGAGCATGTTCATGCATGTGAATGGGGGAGAGGCAGAGAGAGAATATTCCCAAGCAGGCTCCTTGCTGTCAGCACAGAGCCTGACCTGGGGCTTGATTTCACAGTTTGTGAGATCATGACCTGAGCTGAAATCAAGAGTTGGACGCTTAACCCAGTGAGCCACCCAGGCACCCCAGTTTTATTATATTTTTAATTGTTTCAAGATTCTAGTATATGTATGAGTTTCTGTGAGTTGGTACTTTAATACAAAGCCTTAAACATTTACTGATTTCTCAGGGACAGATGGAAAGTTAATCAGGTTAACGCTTCACATTTGAATCCATAGCATTTTAAGCACTGTTATTTAAAATGTCATGGTGAGCTGGAAAAAATATTTCACAGCCCTTGTTATCTCATTCTCACCTACTGTCCTATAAATTGTCATATTCTCTTTATTTAGGTGAGAAAAATGTTCTTAGGAGTGTATCATTCTGCTTGGGCTTCTATAACAAAATACCACAGACTGTGTGGCTCTAATAACAAATTTATTTATCATAGTTCTGGAGGCTAGAATCCAAGGTAGGTTTCATTGTGAGGCCTCTTCCTTTGGCTTGCAGATAGCTGCCTTCTCACATGTGCTCCTGACCTCTCTGTGTACCTTTGTGGGAGGAGAGAAGGAAAGAGCTTGCTTTCTCTCTCTCTCTCTCTCTATCCTTATAAGGGCATCAGTCCAGTTGGTTAGGGTCCCACTCTTATGACCTCATTTAACCTTAATTACTTCCTAAAAGCCCCATCTCCAAAGACAGTCACAAGGTGGTTTTGGGCTTCAACATACGAATTTTAGGAAGGCACAGTTCCATCCATAGCAGTGGCTGAGCTCTATTTAAAGAAAATGTGTATAAAAATCTACACATACAAAATTATTCATATTATCAAAGGAAAAGGAACCAGATGCAATCTCTGTTGGCAAGGCATTTTATATTCACTATCACGTTTTATCATCCATCATAGTAACTGTGAGATGGTATTATTCCTATATTATAGGTAAGGATATTGAAGCCAGTGAAGTTAGAATTCAAACTTCGATTTGTCTCTCATCTTGTCGTTGTTAGTGTTGCCCCATAAAAAGAGCTTTTATTTCCAAAAGTAGTCACTCTTTGGATCCTTTTAAAAAGTATGTTCCCCAGTCATTTCATATATTTTACTTTGTACATTCCTTCCTATCTTTATGTGTGTTCTCTTGTGCATGAGCTTCACATTTTGAAATGTGTTTAATAGAAACAACTATCAGTGTTTCTGGTTGAGGGGATAAAATGAAATTAAATAGATGGGAAGACATTTTCAGATATTTAAAGGACATTAAAATTGTGTTTTAAGTATAATTAGTTATAGATATCAGAAGATCCTGAGAAATGATTGAAAGCAACCACTTAAATGATCATTTTTGACTTAGTAAAAACCATTTGATTTTATTGTAGAAATATAGAAATTTAATTTGCTTCTGTTTTTAGCAGAGTGTGTAATGATATATACACAAATTGTAATTTCAGATATAGTCAACATTGGAATAAAAATGATTGACTAAATGAATGAATGAGCAAATGAATAGTTCTTGCCAGTTCATTATACTTCTGTGTCAAGGAGTATGCTGTCTGTAACGTATCCAGTTATCTCTTTGGCAGTGCTGGATACACAGAGAAGAAATCTTTAACTTGAGGCCCATGAGCTCCAGTGAAAACTAGTTGTTTTTTTTTTTTAATTTCACTTTTGTTAATTTGATATTTATGATTTTTTTTTCCTATCAAACACTCTATGTAGTGGATGTATTTGTATTCCAATGACACCCTATTTACATAAAGCAGTGGCAGGCAGGATTTGGCTCTCAGGCTGCAGTTTGCTAATCCCTGATGTTGAAGAACAAAACAAGGGAGAAAAAGGAATACTGTTAGAAAAGTTATAATTACCTTCATATTAAGGAACAAGGGAATTAAATTTTTGGAGAAAGGCAGCTGTCCTTAGGGGTAACTTAATTGGCCTTTTGGTTGCAGAGAGGTTAAAGAAGAGTCAAACACTCTGCGTAATGAAAAGGGTGTCTTCTGTAGGTAGAGAAATCTTAATTATCTGTATTCTCTGGAGGGGTGAGGCCAGAGAAAAGGACTGTGTGTGTGGCTTTTGGACTGAGTGAGGAGGAGGGTGGCAGAAAGGTACAAGGGAAGGAATTATACACAGTTCATTCAGTTTATTCGTGTGTAGTGCACACTCACCCATGTGCCAGGCAGTTTTAGATAAGCTAGGGATATTATTTGTGCATTTAGAAGCCTACATTCAAACTCCAAGAGACAGACAATAAGATAAATAAGGAAATTATAGTATCTTAGAAAATTAGTGCTCAGAAGAAACATTTTGAACTAAGGAGGGGAATATGGGGGAGGGTTGCAGTTTTAAATGGCGGGGTCTGGGACCTTGGAAAAGACTTGAAGGAAGTGAGAAATCAGGTAATGCAGGTATGTAGGAGTCCATGTTCCAAGTAGAGAAAATAGCACATGCAAAGGTTTGGGTGGGAGAGTGTTTTGTAGGAAGAATAGCACGGAGATCAGTGTGGCCACATCAGGGAGAGTGAAGAGAAATAATGTCAGAGAAGTAATGGGAAACCAGATCACAGAGGGCCTTGTAGGCCATTGGGATAATTTATTGTTGCTTTTACTGGGAGTGTGGTAAAAAGATTTTGAGCCATTGAGCAACACAGTCTTGCTTAATACTGTAAGACATCACCTTGGCTGCTGAATTGAGAATGTTGGGAACTGACTAGAGTGGAGCAGAAGTGGAGACCAACTCATTTAGGAGGCTGCTGAAGCAATTCAGAAGTGGCAGTGATTTGAAGCAAGGTAGTACTTGTGAAGGGTGTTGTGTGCCTGTGTGTGTGTGTGTGTGTGTGTGTGTGTGTGTGTGTGTGTGTGTGTTGGGAAGCAAGATTTACCCAGGGACATAGTGTGAGTTTGAGAAAACGGGAGCCACCAAGGATGACTCCCCTGTGTCCCCTGAAAAGATGGTGGGGCTTGGGCCCTTATCCCCATTTCCTGTGAATGTGACCTTATTTGGAAATAGTGTTTTTTTTAGGTGACTAAAATTAAGTCATTACAGTGGGCCTAATACAGTATGACTTTGTTCTTATAAATAGGGGAAATTTGGACATAGAGACAGACATACAGAGGGAAAAGGATGTAAAAACAGAGGGAAAATACCAGCTATAAGGCAAGGAATGCCTGATGCTACCAGAAGCTAGGAGAGGCTTGGAGTAGATTCTTCACGACAGTCTTCAGAAGGAAACAACCTTGCCAACTTGATCTCAGGCTTCTGACCTCCAGAAGGGTGAGACTATAAATTTTTGTTGTTTAAGCCATCCAGTTTATGTCAATTTATTACAGCAGGCCCAGATAACTCATCAGGAAACTTTCCTAATTTTGGGAAGTGTAGCCATGGATCTATCCATGGACCACAGACTCCTCAAGGGAGCAACTTTTCCTAATGGGCAACTGTTGGCAGTCTCAACTTTCTTCTAAGAAACCCTGCTTATTCTTTGTTAGAAACTGCTGAAAGCAGTTCTGGCACCAAATGGATTTAACGGATCCATTTGATCAAGACAGAACAATTGGTTTATTTATCAATATGCCTGAAGAAGATTCTTAGATGCACAGCCAGTTCAGACAAATTAGTTAAATCCCCAACATTGTCCAACTTGGGCATTTTTATTTTTAGTAAACAACTACAAGCCTCAAAACAATTTCTACATTAGATTCTGTATATGAAAGCCAGAAAATATGAGTATTATTTAAAATATCCTTTATTTACTGTTTTATCTAAAAATTGCATGCATTTTTCTTCTTGTTGTTTTGGCTGAAAAGGGGGCTAGGGAAGGTTATCAAATGGCAAGGGACTTATGATCAAGAGAAATGATACCAGTGATAAACCATCAAAAGTTTTCCTTCAGTTGTATTGTCCCAGGTTATAATGTTTGCTTGAGAGAAGAAATAACTACCAAAGACAAGGAGCATATCTTCAGTTTTATTGCACAATTGAATCTACAGCTGTAAAGTGTTTGAGGTCATTTCTTAAACCACTGCACAATATATGCACATATATTTAGAAAACTTACAAAAATGTTCTTTAAAAATTTGTGCTCTAATAGGATTCATTGTATTTTACTGGCCAAGCATAAAAATATACTCCAAATGCACCTTTCTCTAATTTTCCTCTTCCAATCCTATTGACATTTGCTTATAGCTAATCTGTATATGCATAGAACTGAGGGCATTATTTTACTGCAGCAGCCTTTTTAAAGATGTTATAAAATTTTTAAAGTATATTTTGTATCAGGAGTACTTAATATTTGTAAACATTAACAAACACTCCCTCTCCAAACCTCTAGCTGCTGTTTGCTCACCATTTTTTTTTTCATTTATTATTTTTGAGAGAGAGAGAGAAAGCATATACAGGGGAAGGGACAGAGAGAGGGGAGAGAGGATCTAAAGCAGGCTCTGTGCTGACAGCAGGGAGCACGACACGGGGCTCCAACCCATGAACCATAACCTGGACCGAAGCTGGATGCTTAACTGACTAAGCCACCCAGGTGCCCCTGCTCACCATTTTTTAAGGTGAAGGCTCCCATTTCTCACTGAAGTTTATGCAATGCTGAGCAGGCTCACATGGTCTCACGACCACCTTAAGCAAGTATTTGTTCTTTTGGTTATAAATCATTTCATCAGTTTGGGTGTTTTCCTGAACACCCACTCAGGGGCTCACTCCCAGGCAGGAGTTCTCATATTCATACTTGAGCATGACTTAAGAGTGTCCAGATTTGCAGGCAGATCTGACTTCAAACTTATTACGTATAACACTTAAAAATCAATCCTTGTCTCCCCTCTGAGTTTTCCATAACTGGGGTGGGGGATGAGAAGGGATAGAGAGAGAGAGAGACAGAGACTAGGGTAAGTGCTGGCATCTTGCTGGGGAGAACAGGTACAAGTTTAGAATCACACCTTATCTTAAAAGGTTCTCATACCCTCACATTAGAAAGAAGGGTGGAAAGAGCACAGAGGCAGAACTGATGGAATCTCATAAAATTATTCACAGGTAATACTATGTATCAGGCACTCTTCTGCTACTCCTTAGCAAATATCTCTTTAACAAATTTAAATGCCCTTTAGCTCCTTTTCTTCCATAATGTAAATATGTCCCGGGTGTCCTGTTCTTCCTTTTCCTTTCTCCCTGCCCCTGGACTATTTTTTGCAGGCTCTGGCCTTTCCCATCATCTGCTGCTGCACTGTTTGTTCCCTGACTTGTTAAAGGCACATGGGTGGTACAGGAGAGAATGCTGCCTGTGTTTAAGTCCATGAAACTCAATGTAACAACAAGATCTAAAAAGGGAAAAGTTAGAGATATGAAATAAAGCAGAGACTTGTCATCCAGGAGCTTGATGCCATTGACAGTTATGAGCAGAGGAGACCATTAAGTATCTTTCTGAACAGCAACTGGATGTAGTTGAAAGAGTCTGGACTTGAGGTCAGAAGACCTGGGTGCAGGTCTTAGATTTGTCACTTTCAGCTGTATGGCTTTGAACAAGTCAGCTCTTTCTGAGTTTCAGTTTCCCTGTCTGCCAAATGGGAAAAACATCGCCTGCCTTGCCCACCACAAAAAGTTATAGGCATCAAATAAGATAAAAACTGCCTTGTAAAGGATAGAGTTCTATGTAAACATAAATTGTTTGGTGGATTAAAATGGATATTAAAAAAATGATTTCTGTGGTTTCAAATTGTTAATATAAGTTTTATTAAAATTTGCATATGTAAACTAAAGATGGTTGGCTTTCCCCTCAAAGGGCTCATTTTCATTTTTTCCTGTGTGTTCAGTGACTTGCTGATCCTGAGTAATGATGTCAGTGTCTTCATTTACAGGCCTCCAGCCTCAGCTTCTGGGGGCCAGCAAAGATGGTCTGTGCCATCACCAAGCCAGTACCTAAAATGCAGACTTGAATCTCACTTGAAAAAAAAAAAATGCAGTTCCACACATTAATGGCAAGAGGAATTTTTGGCTACTGGTATAAAACAATGCTCACTGCCAAAAAGGAAAGAAATGTTAGAGAAAAGCTTCCACGACAATGACTTCCTGCAGAAAACTTGATCCGACCTTCAACTGCTGGATAAATTACTTTCATTTTTAAGATATATCCAGAAACCACGTTGATATCTTGGTCACCTGGAAAAAATATATACATTATTTTAACTACAGAATAAGTAATTACCAATTAAGAGTAAGAGGTGGGAAAACCAACGTATTTCTCTAAAGTCTTTTGTAATTGTAAGAGGGAAGATACTACTTTCATAAGCAAGGATAAAATGTCACAAAAGACAAGAAAAGTGATTACAGGTGCAAAGAATTTGATTGCTTTTTCATGTTCCAGATGTGAAATGTGCCCACTGTTGACTACTAGACAACTGGAGGGAATAGTCATCTCAAAAGGTTGTTGACCTTTAATATTGCTTTTGAACCACTCCAAAACAAGGGCATTAGGGAAATGGTTGAGAGCAATTAGTTGAGACATAAAAGTGGCTTCCTTCTGCTTGCCTGGTCAGAAGTCATTTTCGCATAATTGACAGACAATGGAGACTTCATTTCCAAAAGAGAGGAGACCTGATAAATACTAATTGCCTATAACTACAACAAACCCATAGGGACCTGACAAAATTTTGTTTTAAAAATACCACTCAACAGATCATATATCTGATAAGCAGTTAATACCCAAAATATATAAAGAACTCCTAGAACTCAAAAGAAAAACAAAATAAAAATCTGATTAAAAAATGGGCAGAGGATCTGAATAGATTTTCCAAAGGAGACCTACAGATGCCCAACAGATACATGAAGAGATACTGAACATCACTAATCATCGGGGAAATGCAAATCAAAACCACAGGGATATCCCTTCTCTGTTTAGAATGGCTATTATCAAAAAGACTAGAAATAACACGTGTTGGCAAGGATGTGGAAAGTGCACCCTTGTGCACTATTGGTGGGAATGTACTTGATGTAGTCACTATGGGAAACAGTATGGAGGCCCCTCAAAAAATCAAAAATAGAACCATTGTATGATCCAGCAATTCCACTTTAGAGTATTTGAAAAAAACACACTAATTCAAAAAGTAACATGCGCCCCCATGTTCACTGCAGCATTATTTATAATAGACAAAATAGGGAAAAAACCTAAGTGTCTGTGGTAGATGAATGGATAAAGAAAATGTGATTCCACACAAGGAATACTATTCAGCCATAAAAAGAATGAAATATTGCCTTTTGCGATAACACGGATATACCTTGAGAGCATTGTGCTAAATGAAATCTATCAGAGAAAGACGAATACCATCTCCTCTCACTTGTATGTGGAATTAAACAACAGTGACAAAACCAAACTTGCATATATAGAGAACAGACTGGCGGTTGCCAGAGGTGGGGGTAGGGGAGTGGGAAAAATGGTGAAGGGGGTTAAAAATCCGGACTTCCAGTCACAAATAAGTCATAGGGATGTAATGTACAGCATGATGACTAGAGTCCATACTGTATTGCATATTGAAAGTTGCTACAAGGGCAGATCTTAAAAGTTTACCTCACAAGAGAAAAAAATTAGTGACTGTATGATGTTAACTAGACATTGTGATCATTTTGCAATACATACATATATTGAACCATGTACACCTGAAATTAAAACATTGTGTTATATGTCAATTATACCTCCACAAAAAAAATACACTAGTATTTTTAAAAAGAACTCTGCAGTGGTTCTCATCCCTGCATTAGAATTGCTGGAAGAGTCTTTTCCCCAACACAATTATATTGGAATCTCTTAAAAGCTGGGGCCAAAGTATTGATATTTAATTTAAAATGTTCTCCAACTAAGTCTGATACACAGCTAGGGTTGAGAACCCTTAGGGCCAAGGCTTCCTCAGCCTTCTATGTGAGCTCCTCTCTCAAACTTAATCAGTCTGGGTTTAGTCTGCACAGCCCCCAGCCTCTGTCTCATGTGGGACCCAAGAGGACACCTCTGTAAAGCCTGTGCTTCCATCGTCTTTCATGAAATGTACAGAAGTAGCTAGCATCTTTCCTGGCAGGAAGGCTGCCTCCTTTGCCCTGGCTCCGCTCTTCACCCTCCTTGAAACAAGAGGCTGAAACAGCAGGCCCACCACAGGAAAGCTGACGAGGAAGTACCAGAGCTCTTTTCTGGAGATGCAAAGTTGTGCACATGCTTTATAAGCATGCTGGCTTCTGCCCTAGAGAAGAGGAAGGGGTAGTATATTCTATCAATGGATCAATGGACTTCATGCATGTGAAGTGGTTCTTTTTTTTTTTTTTTTTTTTTTTTTTAATGGCCTTGTGCTGGTGGTATCCTCTGGGCCTCTGTGGGACTCAAATCTACCATCAGCCAACTTCCATATGATTTTTAAAAGTGAGGTTGCAGTATAATGACCCTAAATGCTGCCAAAAATACTGAGGTCAGGTGTGGTTGTTCCTTTCAATACTCCACCAACCCAATGTGCTAAAAAGGGGGAGGGGAGCACAGCCCATCTACTCCTACCTGACCTATTCACACTAAAAGCTTCAAGAAAGCTTATAGGATTTTCCAGATCCAATCTAAAGTTCTAGAGATGAGGTTTCTCGTTAAGTGCAAAACCCATTGATATTTCACAATTTAAATAGCTGTTTATACATACTTAACAGAATTTTAAAACATTTTGGGCTTGGATGGGTGGCTACGTGTGCCGAAGAGGGGTAGGGCACATATTCTCCAATGCAGTGCTGCTATTTTCCAACAAAGCAGGAGGGAGGCGGCAACAAAGGGGCAGGATCTGATTTCTGGCACTGCAGTCCTGGCATCTTGAGTAGCTTCCCTCTTTGGCCCAGTTTTGTTCTGGAGTACTTTAGAGTAGGGAGAGGAAGAGACACTTGTGCTTACCAGAGTCGTGTCTTAATGCTTCATCTTTTATCATCTGGAATCCATCTCCACCATTGGCAAGGAAGCTTGGAAGGATAACCTTATATATCTCATCCATTCTGAGAGGCTCATAACTGGGCACTCGACACTGGGTGCAAAGAACATCCAATTTGACCACTCTGTCCCCAGGTTTTCGGGAAAGATCATACACCACATGAATTCCTAGAAAAGAAATGAATCTGTATGTTTTCACTGGATCCAGAGGGAAATTTCTGTTTTCTAAGAAAGAGATTTGGCCAAAATATGGAATTGGGGCACTGGGCTTGGTTTTCACTGAGTTTGAGCTTGAGTGAAATTTCAGCAAGAATTGAGGTGACATTGCAGCATTTGGTTAGATTGCGTTTGCATTTCTTGGTTAGGTTTATCCTTGAGTCTTGGGAGGTCTGAGAACCACTGGGAGGAAAACTGGCTCTGCCTCAGTATGGGCAAGGGGTAACAGTGCAGGGAGAAACCACATCTTTTTAAAATCCTAAATGAGTTGGTCAGCCACTTGGTTCAATGGCTTTGGAAAATGAGAAATAGATGAGAGGTACAGAATATTTGTTCTAATTTTGAAGACTACTAAATGATAATAATTTGGGTTTGGATGACTTTCACAAGACATGTAACTACCCAGCACTGTGATGGAGCACCAAAACCCTGTTGTTCCCCCCAAGTCTCTCCTGGAAAAGTGCAGAATGTGTGGGTTACCCCACAGGCATTAGGCCATGGCTCCACCACCATCTGCAGCTCCCCCCCTCAATCCAAAGAGTTGGGGGTTCTGTAGAAGGAGGACTTGACAAAGCAATCACACTATCAAGTGAGGCCCACCATCTACAGTAAAAAAAAAAAGGGGGGGGCAAATTATGGTATCAGTATCAAGGTTATAAATTTAACGATTAATTCGTTGGACTGTGGAAGTTATTATTGACAAAAGTGTTTCACATTCACAAGTCCTTGGCAATTTGGGAAGCATTTATTTTCATTCAGTTTTCACTGTGATCCATGAGATGAGCAGGGCAGATGTTTTCAGAACATTCAGAGAGGTTGAAGACCTGTCCCACGTCACAGTGGAACTAGAACCAGGTGTTCTGATGTGTCTATGTAGTCGGCCGCCCCTCCCAGACATCATCCTTGCTAATACTGATTGGATATTGAATTCTTTTGAACCTCTGCATGGTACCAGGCAATTATGAATAGAACAGAGAATGGTGGTTTTGGTTTTTTTCTACAAAAGAATACTGAGTGTTTAAACAACTAAGATTTTAATAGAAACTAGACCTCAAGGCCGCTGACCTGCTTAGAGTCTGGAGGGCCAGCTCCTATAGTGAGTCTATCTGACATCCAAATCAGGCGTAGCAACTACTGCTTTTGCCAAGGCATTGAGGCGTTGACCCTGACCTAATCTCAGTTGGTCTGGGAGCCCATGACCATTGAGAGACTATGCATTCATGTTGGGTGGGGGGAAAACCTAAACAAATCTGGCAGTGGAGGTCCTGGGGAGTGAGGAACTAAGCCAACCAGCAGGACAAACCCACTTCACTTCAAAGGGTGACTTACCGCCCACCTGCAGGAACTCTCCAGTGGACTGGCCATAGCGGTACACGCTGTGCTCAAAGGCCGCCTTCAGGGTGGAGCCTTTTAATTGGACCAGGTCAAAGGTTCCTCCGAAGGGCAACACAGCAGCCAGGTTCTCCCAGGTAATTGTGCCTGACGGTAGTTGTAGATGGGGTGAGAAGGAAAACAGCTTGAGAATAAGATTACCCCAAGACCAGCTTCCTTTAGGGTTGGTGGAGATGAGGGAGACAAGAGGCTATTGGAAGGCTATTAGTACAGCATCAGCTGTGTGAGTGGTTCCTGACACTCAGGGAGGGAATGGATTCAAGAGGCCTCTGGCCATGCTCTCAACCACTGGGCAAGATGGCAGGTGCTCATAAATGGCTGTGGCTCCAAAGTCACCAGTGCTCTGCCCTGGATCTCTGGCTTATAGCTGGGTCTTCAGTGGGTGTTGAGCATTGCTCAGTTCCTCCAGACAGGCAGTGTGTCCCTGCCACCTGTCCTTGTTTGACAATGAGATGAGTTGGGGCTTTACACTGAGACTACCTGGTTTGACAGCAGATCAGGGAAGACTGCAAGAGCGGTTTGAATATCTGACTAGTTGGTTTGTTTTACCATGCAAGATCCTGGATATCTGTAAATGCACTAAAAGAATTTAATCCAGTAGGGTGTTGTTGGTTTTTTTTGTTTGTTTTGTTTTGTTTTTGTTTTTTTCCAGCACAGAACATGGACAGTTTGTCCCTTTCTCTTTCCAGGTATCAAGGAGGCGGCTGTTGGTAATCAGCAATAATTAGCATTTGGCTTTGTGTGTCAGAAGTTTAGATCAAGATTGGGTTCCATTCACCCTTGCTCTCCACTCTGTGTGAATACATATGAGAACACACAAGCATGTGTGTACCCTTCTGCTTAGGCACTGACTTGAGTAGCAGTTAACCGAAACTGGAGAGGCTGACATTGTGGTACATGGCTGACAGGACAGATGAGCTGAGGCCACCCAGGGGCAGGGTCAGAGAGAGACCTGAGCTGACACCCTGAGCCTGGGAAGCATACCGTTGTTCCGCTCGTCAATGGGTGACCGAATGCCACCTCCATTTAGAATGCACATGGACACATGGTTCCAGGACACTTCATCCGAGTGTCTAATGTTGTTGTTAATCTGCAACAGTAGCATGAATTTACATTAGTTATTCTAGACCTTCTTCCATAGTATCAGTTTTAGGGATTTGGTTATCTCTACCATGGAAATAAAGCTGCTTCTTCCTGCTCCTGTGTTCCCAGAGATTTCTCAAGTATAGTCAGTCAGAACTAGTTTTATGCTCTGAGAAGCAAAAATAAGAAATAGTGAACAGTCCCGTGTCAGACTCTTAGAAGCAAGTAGCCCTGAGCCCCCTTTCCTAAGACCCTTCTACTCTCAGGCCAGTGGGCATTAGCAAAACTGGCTCTTGTGTCAGGACAGGACCTGCATGCAAATTGGTCCACCATACCTCTCCTTCCCCACCTCTTCCAGGCCCCACACTTGCTCCTGAAGACGTGACCTGAAAACCTTTCCACTCAGGACCTCAAGCCAACAAGATCCCTGGCCTCCATGTCAAATTTCCAAGTTGGCAATTTTGGAGGCACAGAGATGGCCTCCTGAAATGGGAGAATCCGTTTCTTTTCTTTTACAAAAATATGTGTTTAGTTACAAGAAATAAAATGAATATATTCTCATTTGAAAAAAAATAGCACAAAAGCAAGTGTTGTCTTAACATTTGCCTCTGCCTCTTAAAAGAGAGGTAAGCACTGCTAACAGCTTGTTTCCTTCCAGACTTTTCTCTAAACATTCCCATACTGGCTACTCTTTAGCTACTTTTTTTTTTTTCAAAATAGGATTCTTCTTTAATATTATGATTTTTTAAAGTATAATGTATTGTCAAATTGGCTAACATACAGTGTATAAAGTGTGCTCCTGGTTTTTGGGGTAGATTCCCATGGTTCATTGTTTACATATAATACCCAGTGCTCATCTCAACAAGTGCCCTCCTCAATGCCCATCACCCATTTTTCCCTCTCCCCCACCCTCCCCCATCAACCCTCAGATTGTTTACTGTATTTAAGAGTCCCTTATGGTTTGCCTTTCTCCCTCCCTGTTTGTAACTTTTTTCCCCCTTCCCTCCCCCCATGGTCTTCTGTTAAGTTTCTCAAGATCCACATATGAGTGAAAACATGATCTGTCCTCTGACTTATTTCACTCCGCATAATAACTTTCAGTTCCATCCACCTTGCTACAAATGGCATGATTTCATTCTTTTTCATTGCCAAGCAGTATTCCATTATAGATATAAAATACATCTTTATCCATTCATTAGTTGATGGACATTTAGGCTCTTTCCATAATTTGGCTGTTGTTGAAAGTGTGGCTATAAACATTGGGGTACATGTGCCCCTATGAATCAGCACTCCTGTATCCTTTGGATAAATTCCTAGTAGTGCTATTGCTGGGTTGTAGGGTAGTTCTATTTTTAATTTTTTGAGGAACCTCCACACTGTTTTCCAGAGCGGCCGCACGAGTGCAACAGTGCAAGAGGGTTCCCGTTTCTCCATATCTTTGCCAGCATCTGTTGTTTCCTGAGTTGTTCATTTTAGCCACTCTGACCAGTGTGAGCTGGTATCTCAGTGTGGTTTTGATTTTTATTTCCCTGATGATGAGTGATATTCAGCATCTTTTCATGTGTCTGTTGGCCATCTGAATGCCTTCTTTGGAAAAGTGTCTATTCATGTCTTCTGCCCATTTCTTCACTGGATCATTTGTTTTTCAGGTGTTGAGTTTGGGAAGTTCTTTATAGATTTTGCATCCTAGCCCTTTATCCGATATGTCATTTGCAAATATCTTTTCCCATTCTGTCAGTTGCCTTTTAGTTTTGTTGATTGTTTCCTTTGCAATGCAGAAGCTTTTTGTCGTGATGAGGTGCCAGTAGTTCATTTTTGCTTTTGTTTCCCTTGCCTTTGGAGATGTGTTGAGCAAGAAATTGCTGTGGCTGAGGCCAGAGAGGTTTTTTCCTGCTTTCTCCTGTAGGGTTTTGATGGTTTCCTGTCTCACATTTAGGTCTTTCATCCATTTTGTGTTTATTTTTGTGTATGGTATAAGAAAGTGGTCTAGTTTCATTCTTCTGTATGTTGATGTCCAGTTCTCCCAGCATCGGAGACTTTTTTCCATTGGATGCTCTTTCCTGCTTTGTCAAAGATTAGTTGGCCATACATTTGTGGATCTAATTCTGGGTACTCTATTCTATTCCTTTTGTCTATGTGTCTATTTTTGTGCCAATACCATACTGTCTTGATGATTACAGCTTTGTAATAGAAGCTAAAGTCTGAGATTGTGATGCCTCCTGCTTTGGTTTTCTTTTTCAATATTACTTTGACTATTTGGGGTCTTTTGTGGTTCCATACAGATTTTAGGACTGTTTGTTATAGCTTTGAGAAGAATGCTGGTGCAATTTTAATTGGGATTGGATTGAATATGTAGATTGCTTTGGGTAGTACTGACATTTTAACAATATTTGTTCTTCCAATCCATGAGCATGGAATGTTTTTCCATTTGTGTTTTTTTTCAATTTCCTTCATAAGTGTTCTATAGTTTCCAACATACAAATCTTTTATTTTTGGTTAGGTTTATTCCTAGGTATTTTATGGTTCTTGGTGCAATTGTAAATGGGATCAATTTCTTGATTTCTCTGTTGCTTCATTATTGGTGTATAGAAATGCAACCAATTTCTGTACATTGATTTTGTACCCTGCAACTATGCTGAATTCATGTATCAGTTCTAGCAGCCTTTTGGTGGAGTCCTTCGGGTTTTCCATGTAGAGTATCATGGCATCTATGAAAAGTGTCTTTAGCTACTTCTTTTGTGTGACTGCATAATGTTGAAGAGCCAGCACTGGTCTGACCTTGGGAAGTGTGGACATTGTCATTTACTTGGCAGTCAGTTATTGAGAGTATATATATCAGGCACTGGGCTCCAGGTACCAAGCACAGTGCCAAGCACAAAGAATCAGCCCTCTGGGTGCGGACTTTGGTGGGAGTGTTAAGTCTGGCCTGGGGACCCTGGTTCAGCATGGCTCCCCAGGGGCTGCCAACAGCCAGTCTCTTGTAGACAGGTAGACAGTGGGGTGTTTTCTTGAGCGATCTATTCAGCCACAGGCCTTATCATAACTGCATGTCGTCATTCTCTGCTTGTGAAGGAGGCTTCCAGTCACACAAGGCCTTGTTCTCTGGATCCAAGAGGGCAGATCAGTGAGACACTCTGGCCAATTTAGGCCCAAGCAAATGTGTTTTATCTACTATGTCTACATCTTCAGAATAGTGAAGTTTCACGTATTCAGATCATCTTATAAAAGGAAAGCAACATCCAAAATTCAGACATCCAAGGTGAATACCTATCAATAAAGCTTTCAGTTCTTGTGCAATAAAGTGATGGTCAACTGGTATAGTTTAGGCCCCTTCCCAAGGTACTACTCAGTATGAATCTACCCCAAGCTATTGTTTGCATATTAATTTTTAAAGACCTTGAATTTTGTAACAGGCTGTCCCTCCTTGCAACCTTCCTCCCTCCCCTCTTCCTCTAAGCACAGGCCCTGCACTCCTGGGGACCACTCACCATGGCATCACAAATCAGGTTGCCCATGTTGCATTCCTTAAAGCGGCATGACTGAGTGGAGCCATCCAGATAGACAATTGTTTTCCCTAATTCCTGAGTAGAAAAATTGTCTAATTTTATCCTCCATTTGTTAATGTCTGCTTTTATGCTTGGATCTAGAAAAAAGTAAAACAGAAGAAAACAAAACAAAAAACAAAAAAATCAGGTTGCCATTAAGGCAGATCTCACCCTGGCCTAAATTTTGGAGAAGGAATCAAAGATCATTTAGCTTACCTGTTGTGACTATACATTTCTTTACCCTATTTGTCTACATTTTCGTTTTGACTATAAAATTTCCTCAGAAAATTCTGTTCCTTGGTAATAAGACTAGGAATGGATCTGAACTTAAAGATGCACTGAGTATCCTAACATCAACTCATCACACCTGAATGAGCACCTGTGGACCCACTTGGGATAGCATTGCGGGGGGGGGGGGCGTGGGGAAGACTGGGGATGATGAAAGGTCCCCAGGGCAGGTCTACAGGGCCTTCTGAGGTTCTGCTGTGCAGTCCCGGCCTCTCCCTCTGGCTGTTGAGATGGTCTGTGCTGTGAGCACAGGCTCTGCAGGGCACCCCACTGCCCATCTCTCCCTGGTCCAATCATGGTGAGAGAGGCCCAGGGCTGTGGTCATGTACACCACATGTAAACAGGTGACATAAGATGTATTTTATTCTGAGTCCCAGACAAAAAAGTAAAAAAGACACTCCCTCATGTGATAAAGAAACAGAAGCCCACTGAGACTGGGCAACTTGCCGTGGGCACACTGCTTGTGGTGGGGCTTTGAACCCCTTTGCAGCTCTCCTCTGGACATGAGCTGAGTGGCTTTTCCATGCCTGGACAAAGCTTGAAAAGACACAAGAGGCAGTGACACGGTGTCTGATGCTGAGAGGAACTGGGAAAGCAAATGGGATATTGGGCATTGGAGTGTATTTTCAATCTTCTTATCCATGAAGAGGGCAAACTTAAGAGAGAATTCTATTCTTTAAAGGTGTTACAGCCTTGCCCTGAAACATTAACAACAAGAACAAAGTTCAGCCATCATTTACCCACCTTCCACAATGCTGCTGTTGAGAAGAATGGGATTTCCATGCGAAGCGATGACATTTCCTTTTTCATCAAACTCAACCTTCAAATAGCCTAAGTATTTGCCAAAAGCATAAGCCTGGACCACAGGAACCTTCCGCCCATCATCGGACGTGACTATGAATGGGTACTTCCCAGCTGGCACCTCTTTGGAAGGTGGAGTGCCTAAAACAGAAGAGCCAAAGCTGATCAAATCAGCCCTTGTACACAGCTTGGCTGCAGGCCAGCAGGCCACAGGCCAGATGACAGGGAATTCTGAATTGATGATGTGCTAGCTGCTGCCCCACATAGCTTGTCTTTCAGAGCTGCGCTCAGACATCTGCCCATTTCCGAAGGCCCTTTTGGCACATGAATCCTTCCATTTTCAACTCAGCAAGTGTTTGGTAAGCTCTTCCCACATCTATGGTCCTGCGCCTGGTACAGTGGGGGACACAAAAACGCGGTGGGGCCAAGATTATCCTACCTCTATCCTGACTCAGGCTCAATTCTCAATAGCTGGGTAGAATAGCCAAGCCACTTCACTTCCCTGTATTTCAGTTTCCTGACCTGTAAAATGGGCGAAATAATGATGCTTACTTCACAGGGTGGTCTAAACTTCCTAGCACAGTGCCTGGCACACAGTAGATAATAAATGTGTATTTCCTTCCCTTATGAGGTGATGACAACCTCTAGAAACCCTAGACGTACAATCTAGAGCTTAGGATCCTTAGTGGAACATGAGTAGAAACAACTGAGCCTGTCCTCAGGTTTTGCTGCTAAAATTGGAATTCCTTTAGGTGCTTTTCAGAAGAGCCACGTTCACCCTGGCAGTCAACTGGCACGCACACTACTCATCCAGCCAGACCTCATACAGGCTAGATTCTGCCGACTTCTGTCTCAAAGGGGTCCCCTGGGGACAGCCTGGGAGCCAACTCAGACCCAGAGGCTGAGGGGCCTTCCCCCACCACTGCCTCCTGGACACACGCTTGCACAAGGGTGGGGAGCCCTGCCGTATGGGGCACAGGCCCTGGCTTCTAAGCACTTGGCATGTTTCTGTAAGTGCAACGCTCCTTCAGGCACACTGCAGTTCGCATCTTACCTCCAGAGAGCTAATGACCCAGTTTGGCTGTTTTGAATCACAGATTCAAATAGGTTGCTCAGTCGCTTGAGCGTCTGACTTTGGCTCTGGTTATGATCCCATGGGTTCATGGGTTTGAGCCCTGCACTGGACTTGCTGCTGTCAGTGCAGAGTCTGCTTTGGATCCTCTCTCCCCTCTGCCCCTCCTCCGCTCTCTCTCACACACTCTCTCCTCAAAAATAAACAAACATAAAAAAAAACCCAGATACCCTTGACCCATTACTCTTTCTACTCACCCTCCAAACACCCTGACCAGTCCTTCCTATTAGAGGTTTACAGAGGGGCCAAGAAAACTTCAGCACATTTGTTACTCACATGGATTGGTTATGAGAGCTGGCCCAGAGCCAGGCTGTGCACTAGATCTCATTTAATCTTCTAAGCATTCCATGAGGCAGGTTCTATTACTGTCTCCACTTTACAGATGAGAACGTTGATTGTCATAGGCAATGTGCCCAAAGTCACACTGGTACATGCGTTATGTGCAGTATGGCTGGTATGTGAAGAAGAGCAGACTGAAAGCGGGGGTGAAACTGGAGCTTCTGTTCTCTCCACTGCCCAACACAGCCTATGCTTGCTTGTCTCACAATGCCTGAAAGAGTCGGTTGCCAAAGGTCGCTCACTAAATCCAGTGCTGCACCTTTCCACCCCAAGCTGTTTCTGGGTTTCTCTTTTCACCTAAGACAAGCTGGGGTGGATGTCATGAAAACCTCACTCCTTCTCTGGTCCTATAGAGCAGCCCCCATTCCAGCCTAATACCAAAGAGCAGAAGTGCAGCAAATACCAGCACCTCAGAAGCAGGAAACAGCTGTTGCCCACTTTAGTTTCCCATTTTCTTGCTCCCTCTGGAAAAAAAAGAAAAAAGAAAAAAGAAAAAAGACCAAAGTTTTGGAACTTGACTCTTACAAAAGCACCTGACTGGAGGCCCCGTGCAGGGCTTGCCCCATCTCCACCTGTGGTGTACAATCTCATGGGTGACTGGCAGGTGTCAGCCCTAACAGTTATAGATGATCTCACGCGTTGCAGAGGAGCAGGGAAGGTTAACACAGTCATCATCCTCATTCTTCTCTGCACTGGTTCTTATTTGGGCAATCCTGGAGCCTGGACCAGGGCTGGTGTGGTAGCCCCTTCTCACCTTCTCACCTGGGGAAGGTTAGAGACAGTAGTTCCTCCTATGAACCCAGAGATGCAAGTGCAATTGGGAGGTGCAGTTCCCAACACGTCCACGAGATGGCAGAGAACACTTCGTCCAGGAGGAAAAGGCACTGTCTGTTTTAGAAACGACTGGGGCAGTTTCCTGGACACCCCAGAGAAGGGCAAGCCTGTTGTTTTTTGTTTTTTTTTTAGCCTTTCTTATTCTGCCTCACAAAGACATAATCAAACTTGAAATGAGTGTAACAGGATTTCGAGGATACAGTCAAATGCCTCATCAAATCAGCATGCACTCTACAAATAGGAGCTACTAACCCCAACTCCAGTCTGACAGGGGACATTCTCCGGTTCTGAAAGGCCTTGATGTTCCTTTTGTTAGAACATAAGACATATCATCTGCTTCTTAAAGGGACTTAATCAGGAGCAAGGAGGATGCTTCCCAGAGGCTGAGGAAATAGCTGGTCCAGTTTGGCTTAGTCTCTGCCTCCTCCACAGCTGAATGTTCTCTGCGTCTCTGCAGAGTTAGTGGCTGTTAGAAAACCACTAACAGAGAAAGCCATCCAGGGCTTCACATTTTCCATACTATTCTATTCAGCCAAAGATGCTCATGCCCAAAATATTATTTCCGCACAGAGCCACATGTCTGTCTTTAGAAACCCAATTTGTCATCTTGGCAGGAGAGACATTATTCACCAGAACTCCATTCCAGCCATCTAGTAAGTAAATAATTTGGGAACCAAACATGGAGAAGCCAAGGAATTGTGGGCTGACATTTAGAGTTGGTAAATGGGGCATTTCCTAGAATAGCGTGAACGTCTGACGGAACCCACCAGGGTTCTGCCCTGGGGGCCTTGGCCACAGCAGCTCCTCAGGAATGTGACAGTTCTAATTACAGGCCTGGGCAACTGCCCTGCCAGTAGGCAGAAGGGGCCAAGATGATGGATCATGTGACAGAGGTGCCAAGAAGCAGGCCTTTGACATGGTTTTCAGTTGGTTAAATATAGTATAGAATGTTTCAAGGCAGTCCTTGGTACAATTTTATCGTGTATGGGACCAGTTTAAGAACTTCTGTGCTTCCTATGTGGTACATATATGCAACACAATATTAGCCATAAAAAAAGGATGAGGTCTTGCCATTTGCAATAACATGGATGAATCTAGAGGGTATTGTGCTAAGAAAAATAAGTTGGACTGAGAAATACCACGATTTCACTCATATGTGTAATCTAAAAAACAAATAAATTAACAAAAAGCAAAATCGGACCTATAAATATAGGGAAAAAAACTGATGGTTGCCAGTGGGGAGGAGTGCAGGGGTTGGGCATAATGGGTGAAGGGGAGTGGGAGACACAGGCTTCTGATTATGACATGAATAAGGCACAGGAATAAAACGCACAGCATAGGGAATATAATCAATGATATGATAATAGCCTCATATGGTGACAGAGGGTAGCTACAACTTGTGGTGAGCACAGTGTAATGTATAGAGATGCTGAATCACTATGCTGTGTACTGAAATTAACACAATACTTCCATACTTCCTATGAAAGGACTAGATAAAAGTAATTAGTAATTAGCATATTTCACACCATTGCTTCTAAGGGAGAGTCTCTTTTTTAACTTACTTGGAAGTGCTTGGTCTGTCTACTTCTCTACCTCTCCTCAGGCAAGCCACACTCCTGGTCAGCATTATCTTGTACCTGGGTTACTGCAATGGCCTCCTAACTGGTCTGTATGCCTCTTCTTTGCCTCTTTTTTTAAAAAAAATTTTAATGTTACTTTATTTTTGAGGAAGAGAGAGACAGAGTGTGAGTGGGGGAGAGGCAGAGAGAGAGGGAGACACAATCTGAAGCAGGCTGCAAGCTCTCAGCCATCAGCACAGAGCCCGACGCAGGGCTTGACCTCACAGACCACGAGATCCTGACCTGAGCCGAAGTCAGACGCTTAACCAGCTGAGTCACCCAGGCGCCCCTTTGCCTCTTTCTAATCCAGTTTCCACACAGCAGCCTGAGTGAGGTTTCTAAAACATAAATACGATCATGTGTTCCCTGGTTTAAAATATCTCTTACTGTCGTAGGAAAAACAGGACAATTTTTGACAAGAATATCATAACCTACGTGATGTGGCCCTTTCTTGCCTTGCCAGCTTCATCTAGACTGACCACCCTCTGCATCAGCAGTCTCGGCTTCTCTCACTCCCAAGCCACACCTGCCTCCAAAGCCTTGGACTATGGGTTGCCACCTGGAGCCAAAGGCCTACATGTGCATTTGTGACATTTTGCTTCAGTTTAGTCTTCTGTAAAATGGGGAAAATAACAATACCAGCCTCCATGCTTGCTGGGTGGGTTACAGAAGTTAATGCAGTGAGGAAAGCCTAAGTTGGTAAATGCTCCATAAAGATGAGTGATCATTATTTACCAACTTTAGCTCCTGGATGTCTTTCTGATCTCAGCCCAAATGTCAGCTTTTCAGGAGAACACTGTGTGACGATCCCCCAGCGTTGGTCAGGTTTTCCTATAGATGCTCTCACAGCATCTGGAACTTCTCCCTTCATGGCATGCTTTGTAATTATATATGATAAGGTTGATTTGTTTGCATACTTAAAAAAATCTGATCAGGGTCGATATCCCTTATAAGACAAGTTCCAGGAAAACAGGGGCTGCCGTGTCTCCTGGGTTTGCCCAGCATACAGCAGGCATTCAATAAATGTTTGCTAAATGACTAAGCTTAAGTAGGTTAGCCAACACTTTCCCATGGATCAGACAAGACTTCTATGCTTTCCCTGTAGTGGCATCCATATGCCCGAGGGGGCAGGGTCTGAGTGCCCACCCCTTCCAACTCCTTTCAATTCAATTTTCTCAACTAATGAGCTGGGTGGGGCTTGTAAAGCAGAACCAGGGCTGGGATTCAAGAGAATGGGTTTTGGTGCTAGCTCTCTTTCAGTGTGGTTTCATGACCTTGACGCAGACATTCAGCTTAAATTGGGGGCCTAAATTTATCTCCTAAATGTGTAAAACAAGAGATTTGGGTGTGTTCCAGTGGCTAATTTGGTTGAGTGGCTGACCTCGGCTCAGGTCATGATCTCACAGTTCGTGAGTTCGAGCCCCACGTCGGGCTCTGTGCTGACAGTCCAGAGCCTGCAGCCTGCTTAGGATTCTGTGTCTCCCTCTCTCTGCCCCTCCTCCACTCATGCTCTCTTTCTCTCAAAATAAATAAACATTTAAAAAAAATAAAACAAGAGATTCAACTTTTTTTTTTTTTTTTTTTTTTTTAGAAACTAGATCTCCTGCATGCAGGAAATCTTGGGGCAATGTGAGCCATAAAACAGACTTCTCATAGTGCAGGCTGAGGTGTGCTGGGCGAGTCCAGCTTCAGGCTCCTGGCCATGGGTGCTCTTCAGGGCACAGTTTGGAGACTACTGCCCGACATGCCCTTGGTGCCCAGCTAGTCAGGCCTGCTGCTCCATCCCCGGCCTCTGGTGTAGCTACACCAAGCAGCTTTAAGAATTTAAGACCAAAGGCTCTCTCCTGTTTTCCCAGCCAAGAGGTCTTTGGCAACCAGAGGGGTGAATCACAGTGTCCTTGGCTACCTCTGTATCCAACCGTGACACCATGACACTTTAGCTGTCATGTTTCCTTAAGGGAACTCAGTGAGCCACGTAATATTCTCCATATCTGGATGGTGTCCAGATTTACTGCTCAAATACTCACTCTTGGACATTCAGTGATGACTGGGAGGTCTGAAAGAGATGATGAGTCATGGAGCCGTACCCAGAGTGGGCACAAAACCCTCATGAAATCCAGTCCAGGCTGTTGGCCTGAACCCAGTTCTGGCTGGTTGGAGCAAATAAGGGAGTCCTGTACAGTAGGCATGAAGTCACTACAAATTCATTCACTCATTCAACATTTACCAAGCTACAACAGGTATCCAGTGTTTTGGATCTCTACTGCTCTGCAGGGTCAGGCCCCAATGTCTTTGCTTTATCTCCATGAGGTCAGGAGACACTGCTTGATGGAGACAGAGTAGGGGAAGGAGTGATGCCCCAGCTGTCTGCCATGCTCTTCTCTTCCCAAGAGGATCCAGCTACACCTATGGCCTAGTAGCTTTCCAGGTACCAGACTTCCCATTCACTTTTTACATTATAGAACAGAGTTTTATATAACAAATTAAAAGTAAATCATAACCCTGTCTTATCACTATGGACTGTTAAAATGCAGAGTCCAAAGGAATGGGATGGGGAGAGAGAGAGACTGGTTCTCATCTTAACACGACCTTCTTGCAGTTTCATTTACTCACAGTGCTATTTTCAGAAGTAATAACTATATCTTGCATTTAGTTCCTTTGGAGAAAACATGTGGGAATAGCTCTCTTCCTTGCAGCTTTCAGATTCTGTAAGCCTAGTAGGCTGCACCCCTTCTCTTCATTCTGACATGAGAGCAGTCAGGTAATCTTGGGGTCAGCTCCAAGTGCACAATGATTGTACTCACAAGAACCTGGAATGACGTTCAACATTGCAGGGGGAGCAGTTCATGCACTGTTTTGGTCATGCCTCATTTAAAGCTGAGTTTTAAAAAATATGGGCTAGCTACAGTACAATGAAGTTAATTTAATAGGTGGTAACCAGCATTAAAAAAAATTAAATAACAGGGGCGCCTGGGTGGCTCAGTCGGTTGAACCTCCGACTTTGGCTCAGGTCATGATCTCACAGTTCGTGAGTTTGAGCCCCGTGTCAGGCTCTGTGCTGACAGCTCCAAGCCTAGAGCCTGCTTCGGATTCTGTGTCTCCCTCTCTCTGCCCCTTCCCCACTCATGCTCTGTCTCTCTCTGTCTCTCAAAGATGAATAAATGTTAAAAAAAAATATTTTTTTAATTAAATAACAGAACAGAAAATATCAGGTGCAATCCAGATTTTTTGTGAAATTTTCTTTCAGGTGTGTGTGTGTATGTGTGTGTGTTGGGTTACGTGCATGGCAAGACGTAAAATTCCAAGGGATGTATTATTTTAACTATATTTTTATTTGCTTATCATATTTAACTTTAAGTTATGCTAGTTCCAAAAACAATTTAGAGGAATTTTTGTTTGTTTGTTTGTTTTTTCTAAGGCTGTGCAAATTTATTTAAACAAGCAAATATGCTTCATCCCCTACTGCATCCTGGAATTACCTTCAATTGTAAATTCATCCCTCAAAATGAAGAGTATTAAACTTGAATGTTTTCATGAGAACAAATTTAATCTGGCTAAGCAATCATGAAATGTGAAATAAATGACTAAGACTACAGAGGCAGTTTTCTTTCAGAGCCTGTAATTATCTACCTCAAGATTTATGTATAAACAAATTATGATATTTATGCCCAAATCTTTCTTTCATCCAGTCATTCATCAGCAACTAAATTCATCTACTTAGCAAAAGGCACATACTGTTTTGCAGTACTTTGTTGGCTGGAACGAAATTGCAGGGACAAAAGGACACAGACTGCAGCATTAATGGGAAGCCAGGCATGATCACTGAGCCTTTTCAGGCCCATCAGGGCACACTAATCGATGGCCACACATCAAGGCTGTGGATGATCAATTGGTGCTGTGGGATGGCACTGGGTAAGACGGTGTAAAGGCAAATCATGAGGAACATGGAAATGACTTTAGCATCTAAAGGAGGGGTAGATTCCTTTGCTTGTTTATGCACTGTTTTGGTCATGCTTGATTTGGAGCTGAGTTTTTCAAAATATGGGCCAGCTACCATATGAGGAAATTAATTTAATGGGTGGTAACTGACACTTAAAAAAAATGAAACAGTGGGGCGCCTGGGTGGCTCAGTCGGTTAAGCGTCCGACTTCAGCTCAGGTCACGATCTCGCAGTCCGTGAGTTCGAGCCCCGCGTCGGGCTCTGGGCTGATGGCTCAGAGCCTGGAGCCTGCTTCCGATTCTGTGTCTCCCTCTCTCTCTGCCCCTCCCCGTTCATGCTCTGTCTCTCTCGGTCTCAAAAATAAATAAACGTTTAAAAAAAAAAATGAAACAGTAGTACAGAAAATATCAGAGTGCATTCCAGGTTCTTCGTGAAAGTTTTCTTTTTGTGTGTGTGTATATGTGTGTGTGTGTTTGTGAGCGTGTGTGTTTGTGGCATCATGTACAATGCCTTTCTTAGTATGGTTCGAAGCTGGAACAGTCTGAAACACTATCCCACAGGACGAAGGGGGTGGAGGCAGACATCTAGGTCCAGCTGTGTGTCTTGTGTTTTTTTGACATTGCCTCAGAGAAAAGCTAAGAAAAGGCACCAAGGGAGGGTTTTTCACAGATCTCATCCACAGAATTGGGACATAACTGAAATAAGGACAGCTCAAATACTAGGCCTTGTCCTGAGGGGCCTCAGCCACCTGTTCATGACATAGGTCAAGTCATGATGACCTTTTATAATAGGGTTGTTTCCATCCTCACTCTGCAGATGAGGAGATCACACAGAGACAGGATCCCGCCACCACTCAGTGGCACAGCCAGCATGACCCCAGAGTCTTCACTTCTACCCAGTGGTGCCCCATGACTTACTCCGATGGGATTTTCCCTGGTCTGGTGCTCTCAGCCCATCTAACTCCCCTGGAGTTACTTAAATGGCTCCCAGATGTTTGACTGCGACACTGCTCACACTAAGAAATTCACATCACCACCAGTGCCCGCCACTGTTCTTGTCACACTTATGTCCTGCGTGCTATGCACTTGGGAGCTAGCTGTCCTCACCATCTCACATACATCTTTTGCCATGAAACAATGTATGTTCATATGAATAATGTTAAATGCCTAACCTATTTTAGTCTAGTCTGTTAAAAAATTTTTAACCCACTAATTTATATCACAACCATTAATGGATGTAATCCAGTTTGAAATTTTTCTCTAGCCTATGTCTACCAAGAGATAAAATACTTACAAAGGAACTGAATTAGTAAGGAATCAATTATGTAGATACCAGCATTCTTTACTTTTATTTGAGAGAGAGAGAGAGAGAGAGAGAGAGAGTAAGCAGGGGAGACGGGCAGAGGAAGTAAGAGAGAGACTATTAATCTTGGGGCTTAATCCCACGACTTGGGATCAGGACCTAAGCCAAAACCAAGAGTCAACCGACTGAGCCACCCAGGCACCCTCAGCATTATATGAAGTAGGTCCCCAGTGTCACCATTTTGATTGGTATATTTTCACTGCTGGGCAGTCTCAATACCACTGCATGCCAGAACACAGCTATTTACACTTTATGAAGTGCCTTCCCAGGAGCACACACACCACCTCACGTCATTTTCACAACAATGTGGCACTTTGAGTATTATCTCCATTTTGAAACAAAGCTAACAGGTTCAGAGAGGGTGTGACCTGCTCAAGGTCTCTGACGTGAGTCAGGAAGGAAGACTTCTGACCCTATGTTGTGTTTCTTTCTTTTCATAATTTGTGTTTCTTTGGCTGATTGCAAAAGCAACATGCATTCGTTGTTTGAAAATAATTGGAAGTGCGAAGAAGAAAGTAAAAATTACCTGTATGCTCTTTTTAGTGATAACCCCTTTTTTAACATTTTTGGGTACTTTTTTTTTTTTGTACTGTTCAGGGTATTTTTTATTTTTAATCTTTTAAAAATAGGATCACCTTAGATAGCCCACACAGAGACGGCCAAAGCAGCAATCTCTTCAAGGAGAGGGTTGTGCCCCACCAAAGCCTGCTTTTGCACTGCTGATAAAAGTCAGTTACCAGCCAAGCCCTCCTCCTTCCCTTCTTCCTAATTCTTGAAAGTACTTCAACGCTCCAGGTAGTGGTGGTGGGCAGGGGGCATGGTAGGAAAGACTGACTGAGCTAGACTCAAAAGTTTTGGGACATTATAGGTTCCAAACAGAAGGAAAAAAAAGAGGTTTTCTAACTAAAACTACCTAACACTAAGGAGAGAGAGAAGGAGGGAGTGGGGGGGAGGGCGGGGGGAGTGCATGCCTTCAAGAGCAACAGTACCTATTGCTTCCAGGACGCTCATAGTCCTAAGTCCCGGTACACAGTAGTAAAGTTAGGACTGGAACCCAGAGTTCCAGCTCCTGCTCGTGAACTTACAAATCAAATCCTGTCACCTTGATCTATGAAGGCCTTATTTATTTTGTTTATGCTTAAAATTTTTTATATGACATGTTGCTTTTTGATATAAACTGACTTTTGGCTGGGGCCTCACAGTAATGTTTTGATTTTACATGTATATTTTATTTTTTTAATTTTTTTATATGTTTGTTTTTGAAAG
This sequence comes from Acinonyx jubatus, assembly GCF_027475565.1. NCBI lineage: Eukaryota > Metazoa > Chordata > Mammalia > Carnivora > Felidae > Acinonyx > Acinonyx jubatus. The sequence continues at coordinate 74,150,078 of NC_069385.1, forward strand.
AGAGAGAGAAACAGAGTGTGAGCAGGGGAGGGGCAGAGAGAGGGAGACACAGAATCCAAAACAGGCTCCAGGCTCTGAGCTGTCGGCACAGAGCCCAGATGCGGGGCTCGAACCCACGAACCATGAGATCATTACCTGAGCTGAAGTTGGACAGTTAACTGACTGAGCCACGCAGGCGCCCCTACATGTATATTTTATGCATATATTTTATATATATTTATAATATACATAAATAAATGAGAGCTGACATAATCATTAAACCAATAAATTATTGTTAGGAATGTCTCTGAATAAGATTTACAAGTTACTATGTATGTGTATTATACATCTATTACAGGGGCGCCTGGGTGGCGCAGTCGGTTGAGCGTCCGACTTCAGCCAGGTCACGATCTCGTGGTCCGTGAGTTCGAGCCCCGCGTCAGGCTCTGGGCTGATGGCTCAGAGCCTGGAGCCTGTTTCCGATTCTGTGTCTCCCTCTCTCTCTGCCCCTCCCCTGTTCATGCTCTGTCTCTCTCTGTCCCAAAAATAAATAAAAGTTGAAAAAAAAATTATACATCTATTACATATCATAGAAATATACATAATATATATTATATGTTAAATTGTAGTAAAAATAATAATAACAGTTACAAAGACAAAGACACAAAGTAAGTTATCTGGACATTGTGGCCAGTGTAATCCTTCTGAAACAATTACCTGTATAAAGAAATGTATTGGAGTGTCCTCCTACCACGATGTCCACGCCCTTCACTTTCTGAGCGATGAGTTTATCCATTTCAAAACCAGAGTGTCCCAGTGCAATAATTTTGTTCACATTTAGAGTTTTTAGTTTATCTACTTCAGGTTGCAATGCGGTGATTTCATCTTCAAATACTAAATTCCCTCCTAAGGAACAAGATAAGTAAAATGCACATTTATTAATAATTTTTATTATATTACTTATTACACATACTAACACATAGAGTCAAATCACCTTAATCTACCGAAGCTCTTAAATTACTGAAACGAAAACATATTTATAAGTTAAATATAAAATCCCTAAAATGCCAATAAAAATTCGCATCATAATCTTCAGTTACATTCACTTGATGTTGTATTAGTTTAAGGTTGTGAATGATACCATGTTGCTCTAATTCAATCTCAAGCTATGAGGAGGCTTCAGATCTGGAAGCCTATCTATTTTTTAAAAATCTGTTTTTGCCTGAGCACATCAGCATGTTGTGCTATGCATGTCATGCATGTTGTTATGGTGTTGACACAGCTTAAATGTATACAGTGCTGTGTGTTGGTTCTATCTCAATAAAACTGAGTGGGGGGTGGGTGGGGAGGAACCTAGAGTACCTCTAAGGCTTTGTTTGCAAGTTCAGGATAATCTGTCTTCAAACTTAAAACTCTGCTGGCAACTAGTCCTTGAATGCCAAGCTTAACACACCAGTTGACAACTGTCTTGTTCATTTGGTAAGGTCGACACTAGAGCAGTACTGAGCTCTGCATTAGACAGGGTCTCAGTCACACATTGCTGGCACTCGGCTGTGGACATTCTTCTCTGGCCACTTACTCCCCCTTGTAGTAGTAAAGGGAGCTTGCGCCCATGGGACAGACTGGTGAGTGTGGGTGTGACTGTGCAGACCCACACCCTGAAAATTAGCAACTCACAGATGTGCCGTTGGACTCGTGGTGCTGTCACTGACACACAGGTGACATTTAAACATCAGGAGTTGTAACAGCTCTGCCACCATTGTCTGCCATGAAAACATCAAGAATAATCTGCTTCTTGCTGATTACTCCAAGAAGTCCAGGGCTCCCTGGTCACTCCTCAGTGCCATGTCACTTTCTCTGTGAGTTCCCTGAGCCTCCCTTTAAATTGACAAGGTATGTCCTCCTCCATGCCTCACTTGCTGTTCCCCTACTGTTTAGTACTTAGCACCTTCTGACACACCAAATATCTTACTCATTTATTTGCCCACTAAACCTGTAAACTCCAGTAGGCAGGGATTTTTTTTTTTTTTTTTTTTTTTTGTCAGCAGCCCTGGTGCCTACACACAGGCACTCAGACGAAAGAAAAAGAAAAGAAGAGAAAAGAAAAAGAAAAGAAAAGAAAAAAAAGAGAAAGAAGGAAGGAAGGCAGAGAAAGAAAGAAAGAAAGAGAAAGAGGAAGGAAGGAAGGAAGGAAGGAAGGAAGGAAGGAAGGAAGGAAGGAAGGAAGGAAGGGAAAGAAAGAAAGAAAGAAAGAAAGAAAGAAAGAAAGAAAGAAAGAAAGAAAGAATAAATATTGAGACCTTCTGAGAACACTACCATTCCCTGCTTTAGTTTAGCTGTAACTAGTCTTTGGACAAAGTTCAGAGAAATGCCTCTGAGAACAAAGGAATGTATTCTCCTAACGTGTCAGGAGCCTCTTGGGATCAGTCATCACACGTATACAAAAGCATGGGATATGTTTCAGGATATCTTGAAGGGGGTTGTAGGAATTCCATTACCTAGCTAAAATAAATTAAATGTGCTAGAAATACCAGTTATACCTGTGGGTACGTAGGCAGCAGGACTGGAGGGATGGGGTTGGATCAGGGGCCAGAGATCTGTAGGAAGAACCCATGCACTGGGCCTGTGGTCTTGGTAGAAAGAAAGTGTCCCTAGAAATACTGTTCTATCCCCCACACCCCCATCCCAGTGCTGGGATCAGTCCCGACACAATTCAGCCTTTCTCTCCTGGGTGCTGTGATGACAGCATCATCCCTTCAGATCCCCCTTCTGTTACAACCTAGTAAAGGGCTAATATGGGGTGCTATCAGAACCCCAGCAAAGGGGGACTTATTTCTGGAGCCCCTGTGTCTCTCCACCAACAACCTCTCCTTTCTTACTGGCGACTATTCAAGAAGGGATAACCTTTTCTCCCCATCATGCCTGAACTCCTTGATCATTCAGGAGGCCCTACAATCCAGTCCTCACCCAGATTTTGCTTTCCCTGATTGGAACCTGTGTTCCAAGGAACTGAACTATGTGCTCCTTTGTGACTGTGGCCCCCACACTTCCCTGCTCTCATGTGTTCATTCTAGCAACATTTATTGAGAACTTCCCACATGCTGGGTATGATACAAAACATGGAGCAGTGAATGAGACAGATAAGGTCCCTGCCCTTGTGAGGCTTGCATCCTAGCATGCGACCTCACCGCTGGAATGCCCTTTGCCCCAGGATGCTTGTGTGCCCTTGAGGTGGCCAAGGAGGTTCTTCAAGTCTACAGGACCTCCAAGCTAGTCACTCACCCCCTGCTCCTAAAAGACGTTGCCCCACTCCCTGACTTCGTTCTTAGCTCTCTTATGGCATTTAATTACATTCTATTTTAAATGAACTCAAAAGCCAGCGGGTAGAATAGAAATTATAGAGACACATAATTAATTCAAATATTCAAGGCCACATCTTTATCCAAGGATCCTATGCTGGCCTCTCTACTAGGTTCTGGATGTTCACTGAGAAGAGACCCAGGCTCTGTCCTCAGCTGTTCAGGCCAGCACATGAAGCTGACAGTAAGAGACAAGTGTAATAAGGGGGAGAGGTGTTTGCTGTGGGAGCTGGGGACCCAGAGCAGGAGTGTCCAACCTGACAGGAACCAGGGGCAAGGGCAGCAAACACCGGGCCATGTCACCCCAGGCCTACTGACATTGTCAATTGTTCTGTTAGCAGTCATGCAGCCTGGTTCACTCTGCAATCTGCATATGCTCCTCTTTGCAGAAAACCCCTGGAAGGCCCGAACCACAGCAACCCCCTCAAACTGGGGGGAGGTCGGATCACCAACCAGAGTGGGAGGCAGAATGAAGCAGAGGAGCTGGGCAGGGTTCAGAGCAGCCTAAGACTGTCCAGGTCCCACTGGTGGGACCACACACTTCTTAGAAGAGCACTTCTGAAACACGTTGAGAGCCGGTGACTCATCATGTCCACAACTACCCCCGGGCTCCATAATGACCTCAAAAACACCTATTTATTGACTGTGTGTCACACAGTATGCAAAGGCTTAGTCACCTGTGGGACAGATGCCTACCTGCCACCTGGAGTGCCTGATAATCCCCACCTCCCCTACCAGCAGAGAGGAGAGAAGGCCTGTGCCTGCCCTGTCTCCAGGCTGGCTGTACAACCTTTCCCTCAGAGCAGAGCCATGCTGCTCAGGGCCAAGCAGGGCTGACCTTGTTGCTGTTTCCAATGGCTTGGACCTATTGTCACAACAATAATAAATATATCATTTTTTAATTGTTAAATGATAGTAAGCCCTTTATCAGTTAATTCTTTAAAAGAAATTTTTTTTTCAACGTTTATTTATTTATTTTTTGGGACAGAGAGAGACAGAGCATGAACGGGGGAGGGGCAGAGAGAGAAGGAGACACAGAATCGGAAACAGACTCCAGGCTCTGAGCCATCAGCCCAGCCCCTGACGCGGGGCTTGAACTCACGGACCGCAAGATCGTGACCTGGCTGAAGTCGGACGCTTAACCGACTGCGCCACCCAGGCGCCCCTAAGTTAATTCTTAATGAAAACCCCTTTAAAAGCAAAAGTGAATTACTGGGACCTTATGAAGATAAAAAGCTTCTGCACAGCAAAGGAAACAACCAACAAAACTAAAAGGCAACCAACGGAATGGGAAAAGATATTTGCAAATGACATATCGGACAAAGGGCTAGTATCTAAAATCTATAAAGAGCTCACCAAGCTCCACACCCGAAAAACAAATAACCCAGTGAAGAAATGGGCAGAAAACATGAATAGACACTTCTCTAAAGAAGACATCCGGATGGCCAACAGGCACATGAAAAGATGTTCAGCGTCGCTCCTTATCAGGGAAATACAAATCAAAACCACACTCAGGTATCACCTCACGCCAGTCAGAGTGGCCAAAATGAACAAATCAGGAGACTATAGATGCTGGAGAGGATGTGGAGAAACGGGAACCCTCTTGCACTGTTGGTGGGAATGCAAACTGGTGCAGCCGCTCTGAAAAGCAGTGTGGAGGTTCCTCAGAAAATTAAAAATAGACCTACCCTATGACCCAGCAACAGCACTGCTAGGAATTTATCCAAGGGATACAGGAGTACTGATGCATAGGGGCACTTGTACCCCAATGTTCATAGCAGCACTCTCAACAATAGCCAAATTATGGAAAGAGCCTAAATGTCCATCAACTGATGAATGGATAAAGAAATTGTGGTTTATATACACAATGGAATACTACGTGGCAATGAGAAAAAATGAAATATGGCCTTTTGTAGCAACGTGGATGGAACTGGAGAGTGTGATGCTAAGTGAAATAAGCCATACAGAGAAAGACAGATACCATATGGTTTCACTCTTATGAGAAAGTTAACAGGAACCCATGGGGAAGGGGAAGGAAAAAAAAAAAAAAAGAAGTTAGAATGGGAGAGAGCCAAAGCATAAGAGACTGTTAAAAACTGAGAACAAACTGAGGGTTGATGGGGGGTGGGAGGGAGGGGAGGGTGGGTGATGGGTATTGAGGAGGGCACCTTTTGGGATGAGCACTGGGTGTTGTATGGAAACCAATTTGTCAATAAATTTCATATAAAAAAAAAAAAAAAAGAAAACCCTTATTTCTGGATAATACCAGCTCCTAGTTTTCCTTCTCCTCTTTCTCTCTCTTTTTCTTTCTTTTTCTCCCTTCCTCCCTCCCTTCCTTCATTCCTTTCTTTTTTTTTTTTACACTATGTTCACCACAAGGTAGCTACCACCTATCACCACACAATGCTACTATAATACCACTAACTTCCCTATGCTGTATCTTTTATTTCTGTTAGTTTCCCCTTTTTTTTCTCCAAATATGGGAAGAAAATTGGTTTGCATAATTTAGAAAAAATATCATTTTTGTTCTTACTGCCAAAGTGTTTTGGTGAAAGTGTTCCTGTAAAAGTGGCTCAAAAATGTTTCTTTTTTATAAAATAACAATTTTTAAAAGTTTATTCATCTTGAGAGAAAGAGAGAGAATACATGAATAGGGTGGGGAGAGAAAGACAGAGAGAGGGAGAGAGAGAATTCCAAGCAGGGTCCATTGTCAGCACAGAGCCTGATGCAGGGCTTGAACTCATGAACCATGAGACCATGACCTCAGTGAAATCAAGAGTTGGACGCTTAACTGACCAAGCCACCCAGGTGCCCCCAAAATGTTTCTTGAATGATTTTAGGGTTATATGTGTATGTATGTACATATATAGATATATATACTATATGAAATATAGCATATATAAAATATATTTATATTAAGATATGTATACCATGAGACCTTTCAAGGATATGTATTTCTCAAAAAGCTGGATACAACAAAGTCATTAAAAAATAACAAAAAGGGAAAAAGGAGAGTTAAGTAGACATAATAATCATACTAGAAAAGGAAAGGTAAGGTAAATTGAGGTAACACCCTAGCTTTGGGCTCTCTGGCTCTGCAGGCAATAGGGCAGTGAATTATACAGCTTTTATTCTCTAGTAAGTAACTCTGTAATGTTTAGTACTGGATGTAAATGGCTTTCTTGTCCAATTTTGAATGCACTGAATTAAACAAAGATACTGTGTATGTCAACAAAGAAGTTCAGTGAACAAAACAGCAATGTCTATAAGAAGTAATTTAGAATAATGTGGAAGTCACCAGACTGGTTTTATCAATGTTAACCTAAGTACGCCATTTGCCCAACACAGCACTCTGTTCCTACTCTTGCCTACAGCCCATACAAATAATGCCAAGCTCTGATTTAGTACATCTATTTGCAAGCAACAAGTGCTATAAAAGTAGAAAATACCTGGATTTGAAAGATAAGGGGTTTCTTTTGAAGTATATCCAACAATTCCCACAACTTCATCCCCAACAGGAAGAATTTTATATGGCAAATAAAGTCCTGATATTTGAGATGCTAGTGGCCCCTTGGCTTTAATATTTGCACTCAGAATTGGAAACCTGGCCTCTTTGAGGAGTGGATCAATCAGTCCTTCTACGCCATTATCAAATTCGTGATTTCCCAGTGCCTAGTAGAAAGGGAAAAGAGAACAAGAATTAGGTACTCTGGAATTTCTGCAAAAACAAAAATATACTGTAAAGAATACTACATTAGCCCAGTGGCTCCCAAACCTGATAGGGTTCTAGGAGGCTGATGGCATGACCTCTGTCGTCCTCACAACAGGAGATTTTACTCAGTGACCCTGGCGCTGGGCCCATGGACACACAGATCATCAGGTTCATTTGAGAGCTGCTTCCCACATCCCACAGCACCTACTGAAGGCGGCATCAGTCCATGTAAGAGTCACTTGCAACGCTGTCCCTGCTGTCCTCAGATGTGGGGCAAGTTGGAGAGTCTGCCATTTCCTAAGCTCTGCCCAGGCTTTGCAGGTTGGTTTCTCTCATAAACCCACATTTCAACCCCCCAATGCAATTGTTTCAACATCCCATCTGCTGGGAGAACCATTAAAGTCAACAGGACTTTAGCAAAAGGCGACTGGAAATGTATTGTTGGTAGAGATGCCAGTGACCTCCCCTCCTCTGGTGTCCACATCGTCTCGGTCATTTCTCCTTTATGTTCCCACAACTATGTCTTCCCAAGGGCTGTGTGGTCCTCTAATTCTTTGGGGAAAATGAAGATCCCCCAAGGTAACAGGAGATGGCATTCTCTGCATTTTGCAGGGGGGCACGGGTTTCCTCCTTCGGGCAGCTCTGGGCCGTCGTGGGTTTCATTCCCGGCAGCTTCGCGTCCCAGGAAGATCAAGATGGTGAAATGTTCACCGACCTTCAGGGCATTGTTAACCCACTCGGAACGCAGGACTTGGTGGGGAGCTGGCATGGTTTACAGGCAGCCTCACCTCCCACCTTCTTTGCTCTCTCCCATTCCTCACTGCTCTGGGAGTGGCTACTGGGTGCAAAACAACCTCTTTGGCATCTGGCAGCTTCCCCCAGAGTAATACTGACAAAACACACATTCCAGCCACCTCCTCTGAAAAACCCTCCGCCCCTTTCTCCCTTGGCCCTAGCATAAGCCCATGTCCCCCAGGCACCTACCTTCCTGTGCTGGCTGCAAGGCTGTTTTGCTAACTTAGTACTTAAACTAGTGAATCTCAAACTCTCCCACGGCACGCCTGATTTTGCTTCACTTTGCCGTTCATCTGGGAATAGACCTGAAAGTGCTGACTGGTGACCTCTCAACCCAGATTAGGGCCCTCCTGCATTCTCTTACAGGCCCCACTCCTTTCCTTCCTAGCACACTGCATACTCCAATGGCATGTTCAGCATGTCCGTGGAGTCCTCGCCAGACTGTGTGCTCCCTGAGCCACCATGTCCTGCTGTCCTCACCCTGCTCGGCGCTGCAGCCCTTCTCCACCCACACAGGTGCCCCTCTGAACATCTGTGGCTCAAAGAATTGTGTGTTTATGTCCCCATGCATATGTTTATACAGAGCAACACAATGTCTTCACATTCCCACACACCTGTCTCCCTAATGAAAGTCAGAATTTCTGAATTTGCCTCCTCCTCCACCTCCTCCCCCACCTCGGAGTATCCATCTTTACTTCTTCCTCTTAACTAATGATTTCTCTCTTAAAGGCTGACCTAAGTCTTAAAGGACCTCCCAGCCTTGGGTAATCATCTTTTTATCATCTCTTTGTTACTTATTATTATTTTTAATGTTTATTTTTGAGAGAGAGACAGAGTGCGAGCAGGGGAGGGGCAGAGAGAGGGACACACAGAATCTGAAGTAGGCTCCAGACTCTGAGCTGTCAGCACAGAGTCGATGCGGGGCCCAAACCCACGAACCACCATGAGATCATGACCTGAGCCAAAGTCAGATGCTTAACCAACCGAGCCACCCAGGTGCCCCCTTTTTATCTTCTCTTTAGAACACCATGATTTCTTCCTGTGGTGAAATCAGTCTCTCTTATGAGATTACAATTAACTATCTTGCTTAATTGTAAAGTCTTAAAAAGTGAATATTTCTATCATTCTTCATGGAGGGTTATCCAATGTGTCAGTCACCTTGCAGTTTACCAACAGCAATATATTGGTACCATTTGGCAATGGTTGGAGTTACCTTTTTCACTTATTTGTGGTTGTCTCCTTGCATGGTTGTCAACCTCGCGTGGTTGTCTCCCACTTTAACGGGTGGTGGGTGTCAGAAATAAAGTCTTGAAGACAAGACCAGGTCTCAGAGAACCTTATGGCTCAAAGAGCTCAGGAATGTTGAGTTTTATCACAAGAGCAGCGAAGAGTCCCTGTAGGACCTTAAAGTCGAGATTGACAAGATAAGCTTTGCATTTTAGAAAGATTATTCTGGCAGCACTATGTTGAATGGTTTAGAGAAGGGAATGGCACCAGCGGAAAGCCAGTGTGGGAGCTGATGCAGTGATCCAAGAGGGAACAGTGAGGACTGCATGCAGGGGAATGGATGGAACCAAAACATTGAGGCAAAGGTGGGATACTGGTTGTGGTGGGGTGGGGGGGCAGTGGTTGGTGAGGAAGAGTGAGTGGGGGGCATTCAGCTGCCCAGGGATTTCTGGCTTTATTGACAGGATGGTGATGGCAGCTTGGGCCAACATGAGGATTTCTGGGGGAAGGGGCTTCGAACACAGTAAATGTCGGTTCTTGTGAGTCCTTGGAGGGAAGTGGCCATGTGGCAGTTGGACATAGAGGTTAGCACTACCAATCATGAGCTTGACCTGAGCACACTTCTAAATCACAGCTTCCTCTGGAAGGGCAGCGAATGAACAAAGCAAAGGTTGTAATGAAAATGAGTCAGCATTTACCAAGCACTTGCCACACGCCAGCATCGTGCAAAGTGATTTTGTTAAGAAAGACTGATTTTGTGCTGTGTGATTGGTATTATTACTATAATCATTTTACAGATGAGGAAAACAGATCTAGAGACATAATGAATTGTTCAAGGTCACGCAATTAGTGAGTGGTAGAGCTGGGATCAGAACCACTTATGTTTGACTGCAACCTTCTTAACCACTATGCTTATATATAAAGAGCTTTGCATAAGGCCTGGTATATATAGGGATTACTCAAAATAAAATCCTAAGTACCTGCCATTTTCCATGCTTGGACTCATCTTTGTCCCTTTGTATATAACAGATAAATGATGATTGATAGATCTAAATATAGATAGGTAGGTGAATAGAAACGATAGAATAGAATAGGATAGAATAGAATAGAAATTTCTTTTTTACACCATGGCTTTACTACTTTATTCAATCAATGGCTTTAGCTCCTGAAGTGTGATGATCCTTCTAGAAGCGATACTTCCCGTGGACCCTTCATTGAGCTCCCTCTCTGAGTTAGGTGCACATTCTCTGCTCTACTGCTCACCTCTGTGCAGCGCCTGCACCTGCCTCCTGAACCCCTCTAGCGCCTAGCACAGACTGTGGAGAAGAGCAGGGAGGCACCGCTGAATGAATACATGAATGAGCAGAAGAATCTCTAACAAATTTCTTTCTTCTATACACAGCTAACTTTTCCTACAAAAATGTATTCCTTTGCAGAAAACTGCCTTTGTAAATACTTACTTTCCTATAAACTCATATTTTCATTTCCCCACCATGACTTTCTCCGACCCATTTCTCCTCCATTGCATTCACTACAAGTTCATCATTCATAAGCTCTTCAGAAGGAATATCATACCACTTGCCTGAGAACACCACGCTCCCTGCAGGCAAACAGCAGGTGCTCAAGAAATGTGTTAAATAAATTGATTTTTTAAAGTTTTAATTTTAACTCCAGTTAGCTAACACACAATGTTATAGTGCAATACAGATGTACCATACAGAAAAAAATTCTTATTCATTTCTATAATTTTTATTAACATGAAAATACCTTAGGAAGAGTCTGCCCAAGAGCACTCAGAGCAATGAAAGACATCCATGTCCCTTTACATCTTACAGAGCATTTGTAACACACACATGAGAATTTATGCAAATTCATACTGCAGTATTGTTCCACTTTTCTGGGTCCTATCTAAATATTCCCACCCCTCTCCTTAAGTGTGCTTGTCATTTTTTTTGCTGTTCTGCCCACAGCCTCCCCCATGACTTTAACAACAGATCCTGATCTGAGCTAAACTGTTACCGGCTCTTATTGCTATAATCCTCACATCAGGCAAGTGTTTTTTCTGACCCAGATCATATTTTTTTTAAGTGTTTTAATGTTTGTTTATTTTTGAGAGGGACAGAGACAGACAGCAGGAGTGGGGGTGGGGGGTGGTACAGAGGATCTGAAGTGGGCTCTGCAATGACAGCAGAGAGCCTGATGTGGGGCTCAAACTCATGAACCATGAGATCATGACCTAAGGCGAAGTCGGATGCTCAACCGACTAAGCCACCCAGGTGCCCCTGACCTAAATCATATTCTTATGCTTTCTCCTTCTCTCTTTTATTTTTGCTTTCCAAACATTGCATTTCTAATATTGGGTTCCTTTGTCTACAAGCCCTATTCATTCACTGATTCTAGATCTGACAATCTTGTATATTTTTACCATAAACACTAAATTTCACCAAATGCACTTTTCTGTAACTTAAGAGAGCTGAACCAAACAAAATGACCTCCACCATTGAAATCAGAGAAATTTAATGCGTGCACCTGGTTTAGCCCTGGCTCCCCACCCTCACTGCTTTCTTCATGCAGAAGAAGCCTAAAACACTATTTAAAAAGACAAAAAAGAAAAAAAAAAACTATTACTCTTCTATGAAAAAAACTTTCCTCACTTTCCATCTAGCCCAGCCCAGCATGTTCAACCACCTGAACACCTGAAATGCTGCTGCCATTTAAAGCTAAAAACAAATGAAAATGTAAGGACAGGAAGAGATCTGATTCAAAATCCTCTTATTAAATTAACTCTGAGGAACAGAGTCTGATTCGTTTAACATCTTCTTTAGGGGTATGTTAATATTTACATTTGATGTGGATAGTTTGTCAAAGTCTAGTGGCTTTGGAGAAACTCTGTTGACTAAAGATAAAGCCCAGAGAGATTTTCAGGTCATATGAAGCAGTACTGGAAGAATGAAGATATTCTAAGACTTCTGACTCCAAGTTTCTCCCTGGATTATTAAAAATACCCTGCAGTGAGGACTGAGGGAAAGCTTGTGTCTACACTTCGGTTATCATTCTCATGAATTCTGAATACAGGCCAAAATCTACCTTCCCTTTGTGGGTAAGCAATTTCCTTATTTTCAGGTGATTATGAGGTGACTACATCTCTTATCATTTTATTTCCAAATGCACTGTGTGCTAAACAGAATTTAAGCTAACATTCAATCACTGTCTCTTGGATACACTGCAAACAAATGCATGATATCATAATACCATTCTCCCCTTCTTCCCTACCTCTTCCTCTGTCCATGAAAGATGCCAACTAATTAACTTAATTGATCTTTCCCACTCGGTTTGGACTGAGCCTCAGAATCCTTCTTACCTTAGCCCTACAGGGAGTTACTGTCAATCAACTACAGCTGGCACTGGAGACGAAATTGTTTTTCATGCTTGCCCTAATGATTATGTGCAGAATTGATTTATTGACTTCTAACAACAATAAAATATATCCTCAGTGAGTAACAAACGTTAGAGGCAATGCTTTCAAAGAAAGAAGGAAGAATCCTTTGACTTTTATTTCCCATGTTTGTTCCATGTATATTGTGGCTGGAATCTGCTACTGAATTCAGCGTTGATGCTCTGCTGCCTGACCACACTGTCCTCTGTGCCAACTTTCATGTTTTTTCTTTCCTAAGGCTCTTCTTAGGAGGTGCTGCTATTTATTCATTGCCTCCTTTCACCCGTAAACAAATGTGCCCATTGGTACTGAGGCACTGGTATGAGTAAGTGGATGAACAGAAGAAATAATGAGGACACTCCTCAGGGTGAAATTGAGAGAAAGAAAGCCCTTGGTGTAGGAGTGTGTCAGCCTGAGCCTTGATGCCAGGATTTCTTCAGCGTCTGCAGGAGACACAGAAGTCAGTGGCCATCCGACAGATTTCTATGAAGGTCTTTCATTATTCTGGAATATTTTACTTTTATGGAGAATCTTCCTTTTTTTTTAAAAATATAATTTATTGTCAAGTTGGCTAGTGTGTTCTTGGCTTTGGGAGTAGATTCCCATGATTCATTGCTTACATACAACACCCAGTGCTCATCCCAACAAGTGCTCTCCTCAATGCCCATCACCCAGTTTCCCCTCTTCCCCACCCTCCCCCATCAACCCTCAGTTTGCTCTCTGTATTTAAGAGTCTCTTGTAGTTTCCCTCCCTCCCTCCCTCTCTGTTTGAAACTTTTTTCCCCTTCCCTTCCCTTCCCCCATGGTCTTCTGTTAAGTTTCTCAAGATCCACTTATGAGCGAAAACATATATCTTTCTCTGACTTATTTCACCTAGCATAATACCCTCTAGTTCCATCCACATTGTTGCAAATGGCAAGATTTCATTCTTTCTCATTGCCAAGCAGTATTCCATAGTATATATAAACCACATCTTCTTTATCCGTTCATCAGTTGGTGGACATTTAGACTCTTTCCATAATTTGGCTATTGTTGATACACTGCTATAAACTTTGGGGTACAAGTGCCCCTATGCATCAGCACTCCTGTACCCCTTGGGTAAATTCCTAGCAGTGCTATTGCTGGGTCATAAGGTAGATCTATTTTTAATTTTTTGAGGAACGTCCATTCTGTTTTCCAGAGTGGCTGCACCAGTTTGCATTCCCACCAACAGTGCAAGAGGGTTTCCGTTTCTCCACATCCTTGCCAACATCTGTTGTTTCCTGAGTTGTTCATTTTAGCCACTCTGACCAGTGTGAGGTGGTATCTTAATGTGGTTTTGATTTGTATTTCCCTGATGATGAGTGATATTGAGCATCTTTTCATGTGACTGTGGGCCATCTGGACATCTTCTCTGGAAAAGTGTCTATTCATGTCTTCTGCCCTTTTCTTCACTGGATTATTTGTTTTTCAGGTGTAGAGTTTGGTAAGTTCTTTACAGATTTTGGATACTAACTCTTTGTCTGATATATCACTTGCAAATATCCTTTCCTATTCTGTCGGTTGCCTTTTAGTTTTGATTATTTCCTTTGCAGTGCAGAAGATTTTTATCTTGATGAGGTCCCAATAGTTCATTTTTGCTTTTGTTTCCCTTGCCTTTGGAGATGTGTTGAGTAAGAAGTTGCTGCGGCCGAGGTCAGAGAGGTTGTTGCCTGTTTTCTCCTCTAGGATTTTGATGGTTTCCTGTCTCACATTCAGGTCTTTCATCCATTTTGAGTTTATTTTTGTGTGTGGTGTAAGAGAGTGGTCTAGTTTCATTCTTCTGCATGTTGCTGTCCAGTCTCCCAGCACCATTTGGTAAAGAGACTTTTTTCCATTGGATACTCTTTCCTGCTTCATCAAAGATTAGTTGGCTATATATTTGTGGGTCCAATTCTGGGTTCTCTATTCTATTACATTTGTCTATGTACCGATACCATACTGTCTTGATAGAAATTTTCCCTTTCTGATCTGTCCATTTACAGTTGATTGATCAAAGCGATAAACAATATGCATTATTAAACAATATGCATTGACTCCCATAATTTATTTAAAATGTCCCCAGGGGCGCCTGGGTGGCTCAGTCAGTTAAGCGGCCGACTTCGGCTCAGGTCATGATCTCACGGTCCGTGAGTTCAAGCCCCGTGTCGGGCTCTGTGTTGACAGCTTGGAGCCTGGAGCCTGTTTCAGATTGTGTGTCTCCCCCTCTCTGACCCTCCCCCGTTCATGCTCTGTCTCTCTCTGTCTCAAAAATAAACGTTAAAAAAATTTTTTTTAAATGTCCCTAACACAGGGGTAATATTTGATAAATATTTACTGAATAAATGAACAAGTAAATAAATAACTGGTAGGAGAGGAGGAAAGTGACAGAGAAGTAATTTCCAAGGCTGGACTTGTTGCTGGTTGCCACCAGCAGCCTCCTCCACGTAACCTAGAATTCTGTACTAGCATCATCATGTCTTGTGTGTGCTGCAATGAGAAACTGCAGTCTCTCTGACCTCTAGTACCAAACTGGCAAAGAGTTCTGTTTTGAAAGCCTCTGATGAATGGTCACAGCAGGCACAGAGTGGTAATTTTAGCAGGAAACTTGGCCATAGAAGGCAAGGAAGGTGCAAATGCCTGGTTGTTGAGAAAGCCTCACAGGCCAGGAACCTGTTAGGCGTCACTTCACACAAAGCCTGCATTCTCAACTGGGCAGCATGTTCCAAAATCAAGCTGTGAAGAGGCCACAGCGGCCCAGTTCTGACAAGCTCCTGGTGTAGCATCCTTGGTCAGACTCTACCTGAAGCAGAGTTTTTATTCCAAGCGCTACAAGAAAATATAGATTTTTTCCAAGATTTGAAATGACCCCTCCCCCTCTCCATTTCAGGCTTGCCTGGCTTGAAGCAAGGCAAGGTGGGCAGACACTGAAAACGTGCCCACTGGGACAGGGCCAGTGGCCCAGAGGCCTGTTCCCCTTTCCTGTTTCTTATTTCAGGGGACATTGTATGGAACTGTCTGGCAGTGGTCTGGTGGTCACTGTCCTTTCTCCTTCACCCTCCCCATGCTTCCCCACTCCTGCCTGTCTGCTGGCCATTGAGGAGTCCCCTCCAGGTAGATGGCCAGCAGAGAAGGACACTTCTTGCCATTAAGGCTGTAAGACACCTGTGAGGATGCACATGGTCCCAGGGTTAGGAGAGAGCCTTTACAACTCCTAAGAACACCCAGAGAAGCAGGGAGATGCCTGGGCAGCCCTCCCCTTGTCCCCCTGGCTTCCCACTCACGGCCAACCAGCCAGGAAGGACTGTTGCTTCTGCTCCTACACCATTCTCTCTCAGGTGGTCTTCTCTACCATATTCCCATTGCCCCCTCTGCCTCCTCACTTCTCACCCACACCTTTCTGGAATCTTCAAGTCAGCCTCCTGGCCACCAGGCTCACAAACCTCCTGCCACCGCAGGCCATCAGAATGCATTTCTGAAAACGCGCGTGCAACTGCTTCTAGCCCCTGCGTTGAGTCCCTCCAAGGTCCCTCCAAGGCCTCCTACCTCCCACTGAAATCCTGATCTCCCTGAGCTGGTTCATTTCTTCTGCCAAACTTCAGATGCGCTCAGTTCCAGGAACACTAAACCACCCACACTCAATGAGATGCCTTAGATGCTGCTCAAGTGTGATCTCCCTGTGAAGACTTCCGTGGCACCTCCACTGTAGATACCACACTCTGACATACCTTGCATGCACAGCTCTGACAATACATGACCTTGCTGTGGCTGTCTGCTCACACATCTTTCTCCCACAGACAAGAGTGGCATTGACTATCCCTGCATCCTTGGTGACACCAGATGAATGCCTGGCATCAGTGCCCAGCAGATGTTTACTGAATGAATGATAAAACCACCCACTCTACCTGTCCATTTAAATGGGCTCCACCTTACTCTCTGATTTGGTACATGAGCCATTAAAACTTTTCAGAGCAAGGCAGGATTTTATTTTTTACAACTTGGTTAATAGTTATTACACAATATTTTGTGAAATGAGAGAAATCAAGTTGCTTGGAAGCTTAGCCAACTGCATTACCATTCCTGGCTGACCCTCTCAGGGCAATTGGCCTGGTTCCCTTGTTTTCATTCTGTGTGTGTGTGTGTGTGTGTGTGTGTGTGTGTGTGTGTTTTAGTTTGTTTTTACTTATTTTGGGGAGAGAGAGAGAGAGCGAGCAGGTGAGGGGTAGAGAGAGAGGGCAGAATCTCTGCGCACTGTCAGCGCAGAGCCCAATATGGGGCTCTAACTCACAAACCGTAAGATCATGACCTGAGCTGGTCACTCATCCGACTGAGCCACCCAAGCGCCCCTCATTTTCTATTTTAAATTTAGATTTCCACTAATATCTTACTGACCTTTGTGAATGAAGATTTTTTTTTTTTTAAAGTTGGTTGAACTGTTCTGTGTCTTATGTATATACATGGGAACATTATTTAGATTTCATGATGGCAGTTAGGGAGAAAATGGAACTTTTTAGAGTCTCTTTATATTGGAAATCTGCTGAGGATACCCAACTATCAAAGGATGCCTATGTCTGAATTAGTAAGGGGACATTTCAGAGCCTCAGCTTTGTTCACAGAGGACTGTAAAAATTACTAATGATTTGACATAAGGGAAATTTCAAGAAAGTTTTTTTTAAACACAAAAAATATGACAAAAAGAAATATTAATAGTTAAGATCTTCATGCTACGTAGCCCAGCCCTATTCACATATTAACTTATTTAATTCTTATAATGTTATTAGGTAGGTGCTATTATTTGCCCTTTTCCTAGATGGGGAAATGGAGGCACAGGGCTCTCACAACTAGCAAGTGACAGAGCTGAAGTATGAACAAAGGTAGCGAGGCTTAAGCATCCAGGGCCTTAACCATTCTGTCAAACTGCCACTAATGTAAATACCTGGAAGGGATGGGTATCATTCAACTGGTTTCTTACAGGGTTCTAGAGTGTCAAGTAACAAGGCCCCAGGAAGTCCTTGTCCTCAGGAAGCTGAGAGACAGACAGGGAGAGGGCAAGACATGAGTGCATGCATGCACGCATCCATCCGTGCATACATAAGACATAAGACATATGGGAACCACAGACAGGGGTGTTTGTGAAATAGCCCAGCAAAGACATGGGCACAGACTGCTCACTCAGGACCAAAGGCGCTCAGAGTGGGAGCTTTACCTCTCTGGCACCAGTTAGGGGAAGCTCACAGGCAAGTGGCTGCAACTGTATACACACGTGAGGCAATGAAAACATGAGGGCTGAGGTAGTCAAGTCTTCTAACTGAAGACAAGAGGCTTAAACATGATGTTAGAAGAAAAAGGAAGGAAATTATTTAAGGGCAGTGCAGTATGCATGACACAGAAGAAAATAAATTGTTTTAATCCACAGAAATCAATTGTAATAATGTCAAAAAGCCATTTGTCAGAAATCCACAACATCTGTATTCAGCTAGTCATTGACACACTAGCTCATCTCATTAAGGACTGGAGGCAGCAGCACACCCTCTCATCTAAGGATTGAGGGGAGAGCCTGACCTATTACACAATGGGGCTCAGTTGCCGATCACTCAGGGAAACTCAACAAGGACTTTAAGAGGAGAGGACTACAAATTCGGTTTGGTTTAGTTGATACATTTCTGGAGTTGTGGACCATTTCCGGTGTTGGGTTGTGCTCTCCCTGGCCCCTTAGCCATGGGCTGGGTCATGGTGGTCCTGGCAGGTGAATGTGGCCTCTGACTAAATGACAGAAAAGATCCTGGGGCACGGCCCAGCTCACGTGCACTTCAATGTTTGTTGACCGAATGAATGAACAGGTACTGAACAGACAGCATTTCCCATTTCCCACATCAGATGGAAAAATTTACAAACTCTCTATGTGCAAAATACATATATCAGCATTACATTTAGAATTATCTATTCGACGGATGGACTTCCATGCAGCTTTAACTATATCTCTGAGGGGCTAGAGGGCTCTGGCTAATGTGTGGATTATATATGGAATCGATTATTCAAGTGAGGGAAAAGAGGTGTCAGAGAACTTTCAAATTCTAGTTATGTGGTTGAAGAAAAGACACTGAAGGAGTTCACACAGTATTCAGATGTATCTGTAACTGAAGAGCAGAAAGCTTCCAGCTCACTGTGTGATTTGTTTCTTTTTGTTTGTTTTCCAATTTTCAGTTGGGTAAACACAGAGGCCAGAACAAGGACAAGATGAGCAAAGAAACCGCCTTTGCTTCCTCCCTCTGTGTTTGAGGCCGGTCTCACCCCGCCCAGCTCTGGTGTAGAACTCACTCTGGAAGAGAGGAAGTAGAAAGGCCATGACCACAGCCACAGGATGGAGTGGGGGCCACTGACATCACTGAGGCTTGGGGATCAACAACCACCCAGAGTCTCAAAACTTCTGAGGTCTGAGCTCTATGAATAGCTACTAACTTACTTTGCCTTAAATAACAACAACAACAACAACAACAAAACCATTGTCATCAGTATACCTCTTTCAAACTTTCCAAATTAGCATTGTTAATTTGTCTTTCCTGGACATGGATTTGCTATAGAAGATAAAGTAATTCTGAGAGTTTCTTTGATGTGAGAGACTTTGTAAGCACCTGAATATAAGGTGACTTCCCCTTGCTTAGGGATTAGTTTTCTGTGGAGAAGAGGAAACATGGCAATCATCCATTTGGGCATCTGTGACACATAAATTAAGGCTTGACGTTGTGTCTTCTGCAGACCAGATTTTGGTTCCTGAACTCCCATGCTCAGGTGTTAGAATTTCAGTCATTTTTGCTTTGCTTTGCTTATGCCCCACCTTCATAGGTCTTGCTCAGCCTATGTGGTCAACAAGGGCTCAAAAGGGCACTGTCCCTCTATCCACTGAATAGCAGGTTTCTCCCTAGCAGGTCTGATCCGCTGTCCTTGGCACTTAGCAGAGAGCCTGGCGCATGCAGTTCTTAGTGAGTATTTGTGGAGTAAATGAATAACTGAGCCTCAAAGACAACAGGCTTGAAACTGGGCTCATCACCCTACCGTTCCTTAGGCCATCACCTTCTATTACATATAGAGTAATGCTCCATCCAAATCCTGTGAACCTCTATCTGGAAACAGTGGCCAACTCAAGGTACCTGGGAGAAGACCCAATCCATCTCTCCACAAGGAAATAGCTGTCGTAACAGCAAATGTGACAGAGACCTAAGAGAGTTGTCACTCAAACTGAGACTTGTATGTAAAATTAAGTTCTGGGACAAACCAAGTTACACTAGCAGATTTGAAGCAAGACGGAGGTCTGGGCGGGGCCTGAGCTGCTGAGGAGTGACATGCAACAGACCACCCCCTCAGTCCCCCATCCTACAGATGAGGAATCCGGCGGCCAAACTCACATAGCTAATGAGTGGGAAGAGACAAGCAGTAAAACCTGGGTGTGGTGATGTCTCGTCCAAATCTCTTTCCACGGCCCCTGTCTGCCACAGGCCACAGGGCCCAGTCCTGTCCAATCAGCTCAGGAGAAGCCTTTAGACTGCAATTCTGTGCGGTAAATAGCAGGCTTCAGCTGTCAGGGGGTAAGGTTCAGTAGAAGAGTCCGTGTTCCCGTGTGGTAGTGTCAAACTGCTGACTCCTGGTGCCCCTGGCCTGAACCCTCTTAGTCATCTTTTGATTACACCCTCTCCTGAGTCACCCCTGCCAACAGAAGGTGAGCACCGCCAGCACTTCCTAACACCTTACTGAGAGCCGACGTTGTGCTAAGCGCCTCCCGTGTGCCACCATGTCCTTTCAACCTCACAACAACCCATGTGGTGAAGACCATCATCACACCCATCTTAAGCATGTGGAAATGGAGGCTTCAAGAGATGAAATAACCTGCTGTCAGTCCACAGAGAGGGGACTTGATCCCAGGTGGTCACCCCAGAGTTTACTCTCTTGGCCCCATGCCATCCTGCCTGCCCGCTGAAGCCTTCCCATGGACTCAGCCTTTCTCCCCCCATCACAGTTCAGTGACCACCTCACCCTAGACTGCTGCCCAGGCTCTTCTCCATCCTCTTCCTGGGGGGGGGGGGGGGGGTCTTCTGTCTCCCATCCATTTCTGCTCATCTTCCAAAACTGTGACTTCCCTATGTCACTGACAGTTTTTTTCCCTCACATCAACCAATTCTCCAGTTCTCTGGGGTTATAGACTGGGTGCCCAACAATTCGGTTCAAGTCTGCCACTATCTACCTGGAATGAGCACCAGACCTCACCAGTAAAAGGGCTCAGTGCTACAGGACGGCCCTCACTTCAGGTGCCAGCTGCCAGTCCTGGGCACCTCTACTTCTGACCAACCAGCTATAAACTGGGGATTTGACGGACCTCTTCCACGGGTTGGATAAAACTCAAAGAAGTCAGAGAAGTGCTTTAGTTACTATTACTGGTATATTATAAAGGATACAACTGAGGGACAGCCAAGCAGACAACATGCATAGGGCAAGGCATGCAGGGGGCCAGGGGGTGTGTAGAGCTTCCATGCCCTCTCTGGGCACAACTCCCTCCCAGTACCTCAGTGTGTTCACCAAACTAGAAGCTCTCTGAACCCCAGCATTTAGGGGGGTTTGTCACATAGGCATGATTGATTAAATTATTGGCCATTGCTGATTAACTCAACCTCTCACCCATCTCCCCTCCCACGAGGTTGAGGGGAGACTGAAAGTTTCAATTCTCTATTCATGCCTTGGATTTTCTGACTGCCAGTCCTTTTTCTGAATCTATCTAGTAGTCCCCAGCCATCAGTCATCTCATTAGCATACAAAAGGCTCTCCTCACTCAGGGGATTCCAAAGGTTTTGGGAGCTGTATGCCAGGAACTGGAATAAAGATGAAATATCTGGGTTGTTTTTTTTTTTATTATACCACAGATGCCTTCTACTCAGAAACCTCCAGTGCCCCCAGCCCCTACCCTGCTGTGACAAAAGAGGAGAGCCCAAACTTTTCAGATGGCCATTAAGCTGTATAAAAGCTCATCTCCCATGACTCCTGCCTCCTCAGTTCTGGTCCAGAATCTTGCAGATTCCTGCGATTCCTGCCTCTGCACTCTGTCCCATCTGCCTGCCCTTTCGTTGAATCAAAACATTTCACTGAACTGAAACTGAATCAATGTGTTTAGAATTGTGTGGAACCTCAGAGATGAGGTGGATCAAATCTCTTATTTTATAGATGAGGAAGTGGTGATCCAGACAGGTGAATGGCATAGCCCCAGGTCACAAATTTATTATTGCTTAAAAGGTAGAGAGAACAGTACCAATGTCTGAATTTCTGGTGATGAGTGCTGGAGATGATAAGCTTCAAATTAATAAAATTAATAAACTCTTTTTAAAAATGTTTATTTATTTCTTTTGAGAGAGAGTATGCACATGAGCAGGGGAGGGGCAAAGAGACAGGGAGAGAGAGAAAGAGTCCTAAGCAGGCTCTGCATTGCCAGCGCAGAGCCTGATGCAGGTCTCAAACTCATGAACCATGAGATCATGACCTGAGCTGAGATCAAGAGTTGGACGCTTAACCTTCTGAGCCACCCACCCAGGCGCCTCACCAAATTAATAAACTCTTATGTAAACTTCCAAAAGCACAACTCACAAGGCAAAAAAAAAAAAAAAAAAAAGAGAGACAGAGATTAATTTGATTATACCAAATGAAGGATTTCTGTTCAATGAAGGATTGAGTTAACACACATAATCAGAAGATAAAATTGGTCACAGATCAATACCTAGAACTCCTGAAAATCAGGAAAAATAGAGTAAACCTAATGTTTAAAAAAGAGCAAATGAAGTGAACATGCAATTAGGGAGGAGAAAACCTCAAAAGTGAATATACCAAAGTCCGCAGTTATTGGAAAAATACAAGATCGAATAATGAGATGACATTTCATACCTACTGGAAAGCTGGATAATGCTGCAAGATAGGAGTAAGGATTTGGGGATTCACATCTGTGTGGGTGTAGAGGTCAGGGAGAGTAGAGCATGCCAGTCCCACAGGAAAGCAATCTGGCAGTCTTTAGATGTAAGGATACACATCCCTGGGACCAGCAATTCTGCCGTGGGGTATGGATCCCAAAGAAATCCTCCTAGGCAGGAAGTGGAGGAAGCTATTCAGAGCAGCCTATCTGTGTAACTGCAGCATAACTGGTGCCATCTCCAAAACCGTCACCAAAGAGCAGATAGTAAAATGTACAGAGATCTCTGTGGAGCACAGTACACAGCAGACACAGGATGACATGAACAAAGTGAAAACAACCAGTTTAAAAAAGCAGAATCAGACCTATAAGTACAGAGAACAAACCATTGGTTGCCAGAGGAAAGGAGTATGGGGTTGGGCAAAATGGGCAAGGGGGAGTGGGAAAACAGGCTTCCAGTTATGGAATGAAGTTACAGGAATACAAGGCACAGCATAAGGGCTACAGTCAATGATACTGTAACAGTGTTGCGTGGTTGTATGATGACAGATGGTAGCTACATTCGTGAGTACAGCAGAATGGCATAAACTTGTCCAATCACTACCTTGTAACTTGAAACTAATGTAACATTGTGTGTCAAGGATACTCAGATAAAACTAAAACAAAAACCCACACAATCAGTTTAGGGCAAAAGCAAGAAACAGAATGAGCTGAGCAACAGGAGGAGTTATATAAATTACATATTTATATATAAACTGTATATATAATACATAGTTATATATTTAAAACAGAAGAAACCTAACTATATATATGGGCACATGGGTGGCTCAGTAGGTTGAATGTCCGACATCGGCTCAGGTCACGATCTCTGGTTGGTGAGGTCCAGCCCCACATCTGCCTCTCTGATGTCAGCCTGTCAGCACAGAGCCCACTTCAGATCCTCTCTCTGTCCCCCCTCTCTCTGCCCCTCTCCCGCATGTACTCTCTCCAAAACAAATAAATACTTGAAAAAAGAAAAGAACCTTAACTATAATAAAGGTTCTGGAAGTACACACAGGAACAAAACGTGAACATCAAACAGAATGGCTGCCCATGTAGGAGGTGGGGAATGTTGATGAGAAGCGATTTGATTAGAGGTCCGCTGGGAGAGTTAAAGGCAGGGGCCCCAGTCCCCACCCTGCCTGCTGGCTCAGGCACCAACGGGCCCCGGGCCGTTTGCTAAGGCTTCAGCTACAGTCTTTCAGACAGAAAGTTGGATGCAGGGGCAAGCACCTCAGAAGCAGGCCGGCTACAAAGGAGGCTGCCCTTCTCCACTGAAGCTATTTCCTCACAGCCCACTCTGAAGGCAGGAAGCCCACCTCAGGGCATGAACCCCTCAGATTGTGTGCTTTGGGGGGAGGTGGTTCCAAGTCCACTCGACGAGTAAAATAGTTTAGAAAATGGGGCTTAGGAAAGACAGTGGAGGGGGCAGAGGAGGGATGGTAGAGTGTGCCAGGCAGTCGGAATCGGATAAACTAACACTGTAAACCCAAACCTTCCATTGTTTTATTTGCTTCCTGGCAGCGCATACAGAAGTAACCTTTACTGAGGACTTACTATGACCCAACAGGGTGCTAGGGATTTTTACACTTGTCTTACATACTGTTCACAAAAATCCAACACAGGGGTGGGAGTTATCCCTCTTGTTTTACAGTCAGGAAACAGGGGGCTCAGAGAAAGTACCCCAGCCAAGCTCACACTGTGACTGCATCCACTTTGTCTTCCTCATGCCTTCAGGGGCACTAATCCTTCCATGGAGACAGCCAGCCAACTAGTGGCTTCTGACATTCTCCCTCTAGAACTTTCTGCCCAGCAGCTGGGTTTAGGAGGTTTCCAGGCTTGCCCCAGGCCCTCCAGAGGTATGAAAAATGTTCCAGCAGCTCTGGCTGGGACACACAGGTCTAGAAAGTCAACACCTCTTCAGAGGCTCCTGCTCTAGGGAACTCCTGGGGTTGAGCTAGATTCTAGCAGCTTCCTCTTTGCCCTCTATACTCTTGAGTCCTTAGACGTGGCTCCTCTAACCAAGTCCAGTTTCTAGAGAACTGGAAATGCCCCTGAACAACTCTTTTCCATCCTACCCTAAATCTCCAGCTTCCTGGGATTTAGCATGTGGAGGGTGAGTGGGTGGAGTGAGGGAACATTTATAACAGAACAGCAATAAATTCCCTGAGAGTAGAATAATATAAACAAAAACTGACAGTGAAAAATCTCCTTATCACACACTAAAGCATAACAAGACTAGAATTTTATGCAGGTCAAATCATGTTTGTCAAACCCCACAACTGCAGAGTAAGTCCTGATGAGATACTATCAGGAACATGGCCATCAGCCTTCCCCCATTTTATCTCCTGTTAACATATAGTAGCTTATTTTTCCTCAGGCCTCAGTCCAATGATTTTGAGTAAAACTTAAAATTATTGCATCCAACAAAAAGCATTCTAAATAATTTCCAGTGGTGAACTTCTGTAACTTGCAGAAAATGGTTCCAGCCTCAGCCAGAGTTCTATCATAAATACTTGATATGGTGATTAATATCATGGGATCAATTTGACTTACAGAGGAAAACATTAGTATTAGGGAAAACTAGGAATTCTCCATTTTTTTTTCCACCTAAAGGAGTTTACATAGCCATGGAGAAAAGGATGCCACAAGAAATAAAGTTGAGAGTTGTGGTTCACATGATATCAAAACGAACTCACATAATGTTTATTTTCACTTCTGGGAGGAAATGAAGACGTAGACTAGTTAACAATTCAATTCAATAAATATTTATTCTGTCAGCATCGCACACAAAACACCAGGTAGGTTGGGCTGTGGAAATACCAACGCTAAGAGACCATACAGGGTTCTTGAGACCCATCATTCTTCTGTGGAGTCCAGACAGATGCTGGTGAGCCGCCCCCACTCCATCTGTGGACTTTCAGGGTTTAGGGATCTGTTTGAATTGTTGTGCTTTCAGTGACCCTGATAACCTTATGACCAACAATCAGAATGCAGAGGCGCTCTCTGCCCATCTCTCACCTCTCTGAAATGAGCTTTCTTTTTGGCAGAAAAAAGCCAAACAGCTCTACCTTATCATCTTTTCCCATCTTCCTCTCTCCACGTTTCCAGGGAAAGAATAACTTCTGTGCTCTTCTCATACCAAGTGTATTGTTAGCCCTCTGTATCCCAGCCTGGACCACACCTCTCCTTCCTTTCCCTGTACGTGGGCTCCACAGATTTCCCTGCTTTGTTCTTCCTCTTATAAAGCTCTTAAGATTTCTTATCACCAGTTACTCCACAGAATCCCTTTAGTCTAGGATTTTACACAGGGTTAAAGTTGGGTGGTGGTTTGATTAAAAAAATAAACCAGATATATGTTTTCGGCATATTTATGACTGTGAAACCCCTCCCTGCTCATTTTCTAGAAATGAGTCCAAGAAGTAAGGCATTGCCTTTAACAGAGCATTTGGGAGCTTGGATTTAAAACTCTTGCACATGTTTTAAGAGTGCCTCATCTCTTAAGTTGGATTCCCTTCCTATATCTCTGCCGCCAAAGCGATTTTATTGAAATCCTCTGAAACCCCAGTGTTCCAGCATTTTGGGTCTCTCTGGAAGTTTCTTTCTTTTGTTAAAAAAATATAGAGTAGTATCTGGTAATAAAAGTAACATTTACAGAGGCCACACTGTGTGCCAGTCAACCCTCTGAGGCAGATACAATTATTCTCCCCATTTTATAAAGGCTGGAACTGAGGCACAGAGAGACAGTAAATAACTCGCACACAGAAGGTAGTTGCACCAGGAATCTACCCCAAGCTTGTGAGCTTAATCGGGCTCAAGCTCCAACATCAAAGGGATCTGCAATCCATTCTTATCTTGTCTCCCTTTTGGAGCCCATGACCAGGGCACTGTACCCAACCTCTTTGAGTTTTCCTTCCAATAAAAACGAAATAAAACATTCTACTCCTGACCCTGTTTTTGGATAACTGCCACTGCTCCCATGTACCCCAGCTGACTCCCCTGGGAAGTACGGCTGTGTCCCTCTCCTCTAAATGCCCCCCCCCCCCAGCGGGGGGGGTGTAATCAAACGCATCAATCCATTTAAAAAGAATCATCCAAAGGACTTTTATGTCTGTATCTACCCGGCACGCCGGCGGGAGCGTCGCTTTCTCCCCACGGCGCTCTGCGTCCTGTTCTGGGCCGGCCACTCGATGCCCCGCCGTCCGCTGCTCCTCCGCGCTGGGTTCCCTCTCGGTTCGGGACTCCCACCCCAGGGCTCCCCAGCCTCCCCGCTAACAAGGCGCCCTCTTACCATGGCGTCGTAGCGCAGGGCGTTCATGAAGTGCGCCACCTCGGCGCCCTTGTACACGGTGAACCAGATGGTGCCCTGGTACTGGTCGCCGGCGTCGAGCAGCAGCACGTGCGGATCGGCGCGCCGGATCTGCTGCACCTTGGTGAAGAGGCGCGCCACGCCGCCCACGCAGCGGCTGGCGTTGACGCACTTGCTGGAGTCTTCGCTCGTCTGCTCCAGCCGGCTGTGCACGTCGTTGGTGTGCAGGATGGTGAGTTCCCAGGCGCCGGCCGCCGGCCACAGCAGCGCGCCCAGCGCGAGGAGCCGCAGTGCCGGCGCCCGTGAGGCTCCAGGGCCCATGGCTGCGGCGCGGGGAGCGGGGAGTGCGGACGGGCCGGGCGAGCGGCGGCGAGTGGCGGCGGGAGCTGGAGCTGGGCGCCCTTGCCGGCGGGGCTGGGCGGGGCGGGGGCGGGCTTCCCTCGGCCCGGAGGCCGGCCCCACCGCCGGGCGCACGCCCGCGCGGTCACCCGATCCGACCCTGGCACCCGGGGAGGCCGGGCGCGCCCGGGCTGGCGGCTGGCACCCGCTGCCGGCAGGAACAGTAGGGAGGTTGTTCCCGGCGGGGAGCGGGCCGCCGGCCCCGATGCCGGGGTGCCCGCAGCCCCACAGCTGGTGCGATGCCTTTCCGGGGTGCGAGGGAGGAACCGGAGGGGCCACCCCGCGTCTAGGTCCTCGCAGTTTCCAGCCTCATTTGAGGCACGAGTTTTTCTCAAGAGGAAAGCACGGTTTGTGTTGGGCTTGTGGTTGCGCGAGCTCATCACTTGAAAGAGCGAAAGTGGGAAAAGGGAGGAAGAAAAAAATGGGCGAGATGACGTACCTGGGGGACAGGGGGAGAGGAGTGCAGAGAGGCAGGAGAGAAGAGCGCTTGCCCTTTGTGCTGTGGAAGCCAAAAACGGACTGTGAGACTTGGCTGCCCGCTCTCTTTGCAGCTGGAGGACGCACCAAGTGCATGTAGTTTAGACGTAGAACCTGACAATTGAAGACCATCCCAATCCAGTCTAACGTTTGTTCACAATTAAAGCCTTAGCGACGAAAAGGCATTGGTGCGGGAACTGGTCTTGGAAGCGAAAACAGACCATAGGAGTAAAATCAGCAGCTACGTGGACGTGATGCTGCCTTCCGTTGCTTTTTTAGGCACTTTTGTTGTTTCACATGGTAATGTTTTATGGACTTCTTGGTTTTTTAGGTGTTAATGTTTTAAGGATGTGGCGTGTGTGTGTGGGAGGGTGCGCGCGCACGTGCGTGTTTGTGTAAAGGCAAAGCTTTGGGCAAGGAAAACAATAATAGGAATGCATTCAATAAATCATCCTTATAGAGAATTTCCCTTTGTTTAGCCAGCCGATTACTGACTGCAATCAATTATCTAGCCGCCTTGGGAAGGAAAGAAGGGAATTCGTTTGGAGGCCCTATGAGGTGTCCTATGATTTATGCTTTACTAAACAGTATGTAGTCCTCACACTTCCTGGAATGCATCAAGTCAGCACTGTTGGCTTGTTTTTGTTTTTGTTTTAAGCTTTTTGGGATAATACATATATAACGTGAAAATGACCATCCTAACCAGTTCTAAGAGTACAGTTTAGTAGCATTAGTTGCACTCACATTGTTGTGCAACCATCACCACCATCCACCTGCAGAACTTTTTCATCTTCCCAAACGGAAACTCTTGCAGCCATTAAACAATAACTTGCTAACTGTCCTCTCCCCCCAGCCCTTGGCAACCATCATTCTGCTCCGTCTTCATGAATTTGCAGACTCTAGGTACCTCATAGAAGTGCAATAAGACAATATTTGTCTTTTTGTGGCTGCCTTATCTCACTTAGCATACTTGTCCTCTTAACGGTTCGTCCATGTTGTTGCATGTGTTAGAATTTCCTTCCCTTTTAAGGCTGAATAATGTTCCATCGTTTGTATGTATATACCACATCTTGTTTGTCCATCCATCCATGGAGACACTTGGGTTGTTTCTGCCTTTTGGCTATTGTGAATAATGCTGCTATGAACACGATATACAAATATCTGTTTAAATCTCTGCTTTCAGTTTTTTTGGGAAGTGGAATTGCTGGATCATATGGTAGTTCTATGTTCAATTTTTGAGGAAATGCCATACTTTAATGGCCGCATCATTTTATATTCCCACCAGCAATGCTCAAGACTTCAGTTTCAGGGCACCTGGTTTGCTCAGTGGGTTAAGTCTCGACTCTTGATCTTGGCTCAGGTCATAATCTCACGGTTTGTGAGATCAAACTCCGAGCACACAGCTTGCCTGGGATTCTCTCTCTCCCCTCCCCCCCGCCTCCCATCTCTTCCTACCTGCCCCTCCCCCCCCATGCATGTGCGTGCTCTCTCTCTCTCAAAATAAATAAATATTTTAAAAAAGAGTTCTGATTGCTCCACATCCTTATTAACACGTGTTTTCTGTTTTTGATAATAGCTATCCTAAGGGATTTGAAGTAGTACTTCACTGTGGTTTGATTTACATTTCCCTAATCTTTAATGATGTTGAGCATTTTTTCATGTGCTTATTGGCCATTTGTGTATCTTAGTTGGAGAAATGTCTATTCAAGTCCTATGATTTACCCATGTTTTAATAGGGTTATTTGTGTGTTTTTTGTTAGTGTTGTTGAGGAGTCTATATATTCTGGATAATAATCCCTTATCAGATATATATGTTTTGCAATTGTTTTCTCCCATTCCATAGGATGCCTTTTCATTCTGTTGATAGTGCCCCTTGAGACACAAACTTGTATATTTTGACAAAGTCTGATTTATTTACTTTTTCTTTTGTTATCTATGCTTTTAGTGGCATATCTGAAAAAACACTGCTATATCTGATGTCATGAAGCTTTTCCCCTATGTTTTTTTCCTAAGAGTTTTATTGTTTTAGTTTTTTTTAATTAAAAATTTTTTTTCAATGTTTATTTATTTTGAAGAAGAGAGAGAGTGTGAGAGAGGGAGGGGCAGAGAGAGAGAGAGACACAGAATCTGAAGCAGGCCCCAGGCTCCGAGCTGTCAGCACAGAGCCTGACATGGGGCCCGAACTCACAAACCCCAAGATCATGACCTGAGCTGAAGTCAGACGCTCAACCAACTGAGCCACCCAGGCACCCCTATTGTTTTAGTTTTTAGGTTTAGGTCTTTGCTCCGTTTTATATCCAATGTATAATATATATGTGGAGAGAGGGCAAGGGATAGAGAGAGATTTATCATAAGATATTGGCTCACTTGATTATGAATGTTGAGAAGTCTCACAAGACGCTGTCTGCATTGGAGACTCCTGAAACCTGGTAGTGTAGTTTGAAGGCCTGAATGCCAGAGAGCCAATGAATTTACCTTGGTATTAAAGAATATAATTTTGTGTTTCATTCTGTACAGATACATGCAGTTAGTACACAGTGCAAAATTCAGAATTTGGGGCATGGCAAGAGTTTGGATTTCTGCATTAAAACCAAAAAAAGCTAAGTCTATGAAAATATGATAAAGCATAGGATTTCAATTGCAATTAAAATGTATTATAATGGGAAAAATGGAATGTTTCAGGAAATAGTTCTGGCAGGACTCAGTTAATCTGGAGTAATATGAAAGTATAAAAAGTTCCCTCTTGAATATTCTGAATGAGTTCCCAATCAATGGCTTTTTTCCCCTTTCATGTGCTCTCGTTATATATTATAATATTTTAGGTTGGCTGGGGGGAATCTGACTTTTTATTATATTAAAGTAGTAGATATTTGCATTTATCCCATGATTTCTGAGAACTTGCAGTTCTACGCTATGTGTATCTGCACATAAAATAAGAATCTAAGTGGTGCCTTAGGTGGCTCAATCAGTTGAGCATCCAGCTCTTGATTTCTGCTCAGATCATGATCCCAAGGTTGTAGAATCAAGCCCTGTGTCTGGCTCCGTGATGAACCTGCTGAAGATTTTCTCTCTCCCTCTGCTTCTCTCCCCTGTGCATGCTCTTTCTTTCTTTCTTTCTTTCTTTCTTTCTTTCTTTCTTTCTTTCTTTCTTTCTCTCTCTCTCTCTCTCTCTCTCTCTCTCTCTCTAACAACAAAAAAAAGGAATCCTAGTAATATGAATTTCACCTAGGAGCCAAGAATCTTCCAAACAAAACCTCAAAGCCAGAATTGCCTGTATTACTATTATTATTTTTTGTTAATTGGTGGAATTATAAAGTACAATAAAAGTATGTAGTTACCTCCTTGATCTTCATGCAGAAAAATAAAAAAAAATTTTGAGTGGTTAATATACTAAGTGGGAGTGTCAATTTTTTATAAAATATTTATTTATTTTGAGAGGGAGAGAGAGAGAGAGAGAGAGAGAGAGAGAGAGAGCGCTCGAGCGGGAGCAGGCTTGAGAGCGCAAAGAGGGAAGGAGCAGAGAGAGAGGGAGATAGAGAATCCTAAGCAGGCTCTGCATGGTCAGTGCAGAGCCTGTCAAGGTGCTTGAACCCAAGAACCATGAGATCATGACCTAAGCAGTAATCAAGAGGTGGATGCTTAACCGATTGAGCCACCCAGATGCCCTGGGAGAGTCTATTTGATGTGTATGATGCAAACTTTAGAATAGCAATCAATTATATTTTAAACTTATAAGAGAATGTTGCACATTGAAAATGACAAGAACTTACAGGTATGAAAAGATGCAAAAATGTAAAATTTTTGAAGATGAGGCCAGGATTTAACAAAGTTAAGAATGTATGCATTCAAATATAAGGATTCTGATGTGATTAGAAATTAAAGAGGAGATGAATTGATTTTTAGCTGGAAATCATAGGAGCCTTGTACTTATAACTAAGTCATTATAGATGGACCCAAGGGTGATGACAAATAAACTATTGTATGGAAACAGATCTCCTAGGGTTTTTCCATATCTCAAGATAGAGGAGATCCTTCTGCTAGGAGGTAAAAACAGCTACCTATCTGAAACCAAAAGGAATCATTAGAAAGTTTCGAACTATGTTCAGAATTAATATTTGTATTGATACTGTATTATTTTTAACTTAAATTGTGGGATAAAGTAAATAAATAATTACATTAGTTTTATCAGGAAAAGGATTCGTATAAGATATTCAGTTTGGAGGAAATCAAGAATTTTAGTAGGAACCCTGACCTTTAGCAACTGGATTGGAAGTAGCAATATGATATTCTTTTATAAGAAAAACCTGTTTTGCTGTCCCACTGAAATAGCCCAGGAGTAATTTGACCCCATGAGACACTCTAATGTCCAGGATGATATGATCTCTAATACCATTTCCACTGAAAGAGCATCAAGGGTCCGTTGCAGAAATGGCTGATTCCATGTCTGAGGCTAAAAGGCACAAGTAAACATAAGAAATTAGGCAATGTATATAACATGAATCTGGGGAAGTGGCCAAAATCATCATTTTCCTCTTAAGAGTATGGAATCATGGACACAACAACTGTAAGGATTTTAGGCATCCTATAAGGTCAAAAACAAGAATCTAGGCAGCTTCCTGAGCTAAATCACTGGTAATAAATGAGGTTATAAGCATTAAAACAAGCGGCAAGTGGTCTTCCAATCACTATGATGAGTGACTGAGATCCTAAGTAATCTCTTGAGATTGCTCATGATGGTTCCAATACTTGGAGGGCATATATACTGTCTTTATCAGGTACTTATTTATTTGTTTATTTATCTATTTATTTAAATTTATTGATTAAAAAATGTTTAGTGTTTATTATATTTTTGTGACAGAGAGAGATAGAGCTCAAGTGGGGGAGGGACAGAGAGAGAGGGAGACACAGAATCTGAAGCAGGTTCCAGGCTCCAAGCTGTCAGCACAGAGCCTGACACAGGGCTCGAACCCACAAACTGTGACATCATGACCTGAGCCAAAGTCAGTTGCTTAACTGAGTCAACCAGGCATACCCAGATACTTTTTTAAAAAAGATTTTATTATTAAGTAATCTCTACACCCAATATGGGGCTCGAATTTACAACCCCAAGATCAAGAGTCACATGCTCCACCCACTGAGCTAGCCAGGCATCCCTGGCTAGCCAGTCATCAGATACTTCTATTCCAACTTCCTTTTCAGAAAAACCATGAGCTTTTTGTGCAATGGACCTTTTGCTAGTCTGGTGAAACCTAGAGACTCTTCTCAGAGTAATATTTTTAAATGGATAAAATAAAATAAATTGGATTACAAAGGAAACTAATGAAATACAGTTATAAAAATGTTTTTAAAATTTGTGATATAATAATTCATATATTCTTTGTTAACACATTGAGTAACAAAAAGCATATTTAAAATCTTTTTTTTTTTTTTTTTTTGGATAGAGAGAGGGCACAAGTGAGCAAAGGGCAGAGAGAGGGAATCTCACAAGGGGCAGAGAGAGAGAGAGTTTTTCCCAAGTTGACCTAGAGAGTCTATGCAGTTACAATCAATATCCCAGACAAGTTATTTTGTAGATATTAAAAAACTGATTCTGAAGTTTTTATGTAAAGACAAAAGACCTGGGACAGCCAAAACAATATTGAAGGAGAAGAGGAAAGTTGGAGCACTGACACTATCTGACTTCAATACTTACTCAACAGCTACAGTAATCAAGGGAGTATGGTATTGGTGAGAGAATTGACACATAGATCGACAGAACAGGATAGAGATCCCAGAAATAGACCCAGATAAATATAGGCAATAGCTCCTTTACAAAAGAGCAAAAACAATATAATGGGGAAAAGGTGGTATTTTCAACAGATGGTGCTGGAACAACTGGATATCTTCATGTAAACAAATAAATCTATACTCTTCACAAAAGTTAACTCAGAATGAGTCATAGATCTAGCTTATAAAACACAAAATTACAAAACTCTTAGGAGATAACATAGGAAAAAATTTTGGATCCCTTTGGGTCTGGTGAAGCCATTTTGTTTTTTTAATTTTTTAAATGTTTATTTATTTATTTTGAGAGAGTGCAGTTGTGTGAGTTGGGGAGGGGCAGAGAAAGAGTGGGAGAGAGAGAATGCCAAGCAGGCTTGGCTCTGTCAGCACCCCCAGTGAAATAAAAAACTTCTGCTCTGTGAAAACACTCTCAAAAGAATAAGTAGGGATGCCACAAACTGAAGGAAAATATTTGCAAAAGATACATGTGATAAAGGACTATTGCCCAAGATATACAGTAAACTCTTAGAAGTTTAAATAAGAAAACTTAATCTAACAATGGGCAAATGAGGGGTACCTGGGTGGCTCAGTTGGTGAAGCATCTGACTTGATTTTGGCTCAGGTCATGATCTCATGGTTTGTGGGATAGAGCCCCGGGTCAGGCTCTGCGCTGACAGTGCAGAGAGGGATTCTGTCTCTCCTCTCTCTCTCTGCTCCTCACCCCACTCACATGCATGCTCTCTTTCTTTCTAAAATAAACATTAAAGAAATAAAAAATAAAAATGGGCAAATGATCTGAACAGATACCTCACTAACAAATATATATAGATAACAAATAAGTGTATGAAAAGATGCTCCACATCATATGTCATTAGGGAAATGCAAATTAAAACAGCAATGATATACCACTACACGCCTATTAAAATGGCTAAAATGTAGAAACGTGACAACAGCAAATGTTGATAGGGAGGGTATAGCAACAGGAAGTCTTCGTTTATTGCTGGTGGAATTATAAACTGGTGTAGTCATTTTGGAAGACATTTGGGCCATTTCTTTAAAAAATAAACATACTTTCACCATATGATCTAGCAATTTCATTACTTGGTATTTTCCCCAAAGAGTCAAAAACCCATGTTCACACAAAAACCTGCACGTGAATGTTTATAGCATCTTTATTCAGAACTGACAAAACTCGGAAGCAACCAAAATGTCCTTCCATAGGTGAATGGATACATAAACTGTGGTACATTCACACAAAGGAATATTATTCAGCCCCCACAAAAAGAAAGAAGCTATTAAACCATGCAAATTCACAGAGGAAACTTTAATACATATTACTAAGGAAAGAGGCTAATCTGAAAAGATTATATACTGTGTGATTCTAACTTTATGACATTCTGGAAAACGCAAAACTGTAAACAGAAAAAGAATCAGTGGTTGCCATGGGCAGGAGAAGGGAAGTGTAAGTAGAGCACAAAGAATTTTTAGGGTGGGGCACCTGGGTGGCTCAGTCGGTTGGCATCCGACTTCAGCTCAGGTCATGACTTCAACTCAGCTCACAGTCTGAGTTCGGGCCCCGCGTTGGGCTCTCTGCTGACAGCTCGGAGCCTGGAGCCTGCTTCAGATTCTGTGTCTCCCTCTGTCTCTGCCCCTCCCCTGCTCATGCTCTTTCTCTGTCTCAAAAATAAATAAAAACATTAAAAAAAATTAAAAAAAAAAAGAATTTTTAGGGCAGTGAACCTATTCCGAGATACTACAATGGTAGATATATGATATACATTTGTCAAAATCCACAGAATGTACAACACGAAAAATGAACCCGAATGCAGAGTATAGGCTTTGGGTGATGATGATGTGTCAATGCAGGTTCCTCGATTATGACTAGTGTACCACTCTGATACAGGATGTTGATAATGGGAGAGACTGTACATGTGTGGGGCCAGGGGACATAATGGGAAATCTGCATACCTTCTGCTCAGTTTTGCCGTGAACCTAAGACTGCTCTAAAAAATAAATTCTGTTTTTTTAAAAAAGTTAAAAGGATATCAGTCACAGCTCTCTTTTTTCAACGTGGCAGCTTAGCCAAGAAAGCGTGTTGTTTTTCCACAGTATCCATAATGATGACTGTAGGGTTTTCATGGAAAGATTTATTTTATTCATGTAATTATGAACAACTGACAGGTAATATGGATAAAGGATATATATTTCTTTTCCAAAGTGAAACAAGAATGGGTTTTCTTTTTTTGTAGAAAAAGTGAAACCTCTGCTTATAGTTCCAGGTACTTTTTAAGATTTCCCTCTTCTGAGTGGTGGAGGAGGGCTCTCCACAATGTTCCCATTCTTGACAAAATCTCTTAAAAATGTCATGATTCAGAGATCTGCTTCTGATAGGGGTGTTGCCTGTATGGTTGTAAAAAAAAAAACAAAAACTGCTTCAGGGTAACAGGTGGAGTCTTAGTTACCAGTGCCTTTCTGTGTAGTGAACAATGAGTGATGATGACCCAAGAGGTTCCTTTTTCATGAAAGTAGAGCAATATGTATGACAAATGTGGCAGGAATGCTGTCTGCATAAGCTTATGAAGTGTTTCTTTTCAGACAGTTTTGTTTGGCAATTTTTCTTCTTTTTCTTTTCTTCTTAAAAAAAATCATTTCCAAAACATCCACAGTCTTCATAATTTCTAAAAAGGACCAAAAATTTTTTTTGATGACACCAGCAAGTCCACAGTGAACAAAACGAGGAGATGGCTATTTTAAGGAGATGGCCTATAGTTCCCACCGGTTACTTGCTGAAGGAGAACTTTGAGGTTGCCAATTCTTTAATGATATGCTTCAAAACGTGAAAAAGAAATGTAATTACTCAAACATCACGTATTTGACAAAAAAATATTTCTAGCCTTTTCCCCAGCAGGAAAAGGATGTGGAGAAGCTGTGTATCATTGTGCTGGGACATTGCATGAGAGCCACAGAGGCCCGGGAATCACAGTGTGCTTTGCTCTTCCAAGGATGTGTGTGGGCCATGCTGCAGAGCAAATTTAAAACTCTTTGTAAGACTCAACAATTATTTAAAAAGAAGCTTGCAGGGTAGACCCCAATGCCATTGCAGAAAAATGAGGATTCTATTTGTGCATTAGGAATCCAGTACTCCAAGGATGGGGCAGGCCACCATCTTGGATCAATATTTGCTCCCCTACCTTTGGATTTCTAGACTGCTTACTTCGTTCTTTTTCTTTTTTCTTTTTCTTTTTTTTTCATTTTTACTTCTACCTTTGGGTCATTCCCTTGCTTTACACACAAGGATGAGTTTTCTGGGGATTTTGTCAGACTGAAACTTATCTTCACAATGTCTCTCAAGTTTCTTCTCATGTTATTGTGTTAATTATTCTTTCTTTCTTTTTTTTTAAATTTTTTTTCAGTGTTTATTTTTGAGAAAGAGAGAGACAGCGCACAAGCCGGGCAGGGGAGGGGGGTGGCGCAGAGAGAGAAGGAGACACAGAATCACAGAATCCGAAGCAGGCTCCAGGCTCCAAGCTGTTAGCACAGAGACTGACGCAGGACTCAAACTCACGAACTGTGAGATCATGACCTGAGCCAAAGTCAGAGGCCCAACCAACTGAGCCACCCAGGTGCCCCTGTTAATTATTATTTATTTTTCTATTTACTTATTTATTTTTTTAATTTATATCCAAGTTAGCATATAGTGCTATAATGATTTCAGGAGTAGATTCCAGTGATTCATCCCCTATGTATAGCCCCAGTGCTCATCCCAGCAAGTGTCTTCCCTGATGCTCCTTACCCATTTAGTCCATCCCTCCACCCACAATGCCTCCAGCAACCCTCAGTTTGTTTTCTGTATTTAAGAATCTCTTATATTCTGTCCCCCTCCTTGTTCTTATATTATTTTTGCTTTCCTTCCCTTATGTGCATCTGTTTTCTATCTTAAAGTCCTCATATGAGTGAAGTCAGATGATATTTGTCTTTCTCTGACTAATTTTGCTTAGCATAATGCCCTCTAGTTCCATCCACATAGTTGCAAATGGCAAGATTTCATTCTTTTTGATTGCTGAGTAACACTCCATTGTATATATATACCACATCGTCTTTATCCATTCATCTGTCGATGGACATTTGGGCTCTTTCCATACTTTGGCTGTTGTTGATAGTGCTGCTATAAATGTTGGGGTGCATGCGCCCCTTTGACAGTACACTGGGATCTCTTGGATAAATACCTAGTAGTGCAATTGCTGGGTCATGGGGTAGTTCTATTTTTAACTTTTTGAGAAACCTACATAGTGTTTTCCAGAGGGGCTGCACCAGCTTGCATTGCCACCAGCAGTGCAAAAGAGATCCTCTTTCTCCGCATCCTTGCCAACATCTATTGTTGCCTGAGTTTGTTTATTTTAGCCATTGTGACTGGTATGAGGCAATATCTCAATGTGGTTTTAATTTGTATTTCCCTGATGATGAGTGATGTTAAGTACTTTTTCATGCGTCTGTTAGCCATCTTGATGTCTTCTTTGGAGAAGTGTCTATTCATGTCTTTTGCTCATTTTTTCACTGGATTATTTGTTTTTTGAGTGCTGAGTTTGAGAAGTTCTTTGTAGATTTTGGACACTAACTCTTTCTCTGATATGTCATTTGCAAAAATCTTCTCCCATTCTGTCGGTTGCCTTTTAGTTTTGCTGATTGTTTCCTTTGCTGTGCAGAGGTTTTTATTTTGATGAGGTCCCAATAGTTCATTTTTGCTTTTGTTTCCCTTGCCTCCAGAGATATGTTGAGCAAGAAGTTGCTGCGGCCAAGGTCAAAGATGTTTTTGCCTGCTTTCTCCTCGAGGATTTTGATGGCTTCCTGTCTTCTGTTTAGATCTTTCATCCATTTTGAGTTTATTTTTTTGTATGGTATAAGAAAGTGGTCCAGGTTCATTTTTCTGCATGTTGCTGTCCAGTTCTCCCAGCACCATTTGGTGAAAAGACTGTCTTTATCCATTGGGTGCTCTTTCCTGCTTTGTCAAAGATTAGTTGGCCATATGTTTGTGGGTCCATTTCTGGGTTCACTATTCTGTTCCATTGATCTGAGTGTCTGTTTTTGTGCCAGTGCCATACTGTCTTGATGATTACGGCTTTGTAATACATATTGAAGTCCAGGATTGTGATGCCTCCAGCTTTGGTTCTTTTTCAGGATTGCTTTGGCTCATTGGGGTCTTTTCTGGCTCCATACAATATAATTTTAGGATTGATTGTTCTAGTTCTGTGAAGAATGCTGTTGTTATTCAGATTCAGATTGTGATTGCATTGAATATGTAGATTGCTTTGGGTAGTATTGGCATTTTAACAATATTTGTTCTTCCAATCAATGAGCATGGTGTATTTTTCCCATTTTTTTGTGTCTTCGTCAATTTCTTTCATAAACTTTCTATAGTTTTCAGTGTATAGATTTTCTACCTCTTAGATTTATTTCTAGGTATTTTATGGTTTTTGGTGCGATTGTAAATGGTATCAATTCCTTGATTTC
The DNA here is from genome assembly GCF_027475565.1 of Acinonyx jubatus. Classification (NCBI taxonomy): domain Eukaryota; kingdom Metazoa; phylum Chordata; class Mammalia; order Carnivora; family Felidae; genus Acinonyx; species Acinonyx jubatus. Next base: position 74,189,018 of record NC_069385.1, read on the forward strand.
TCTTTCTGTTGCTTCATTGTTGGTGTATAGGAATACAATCAATTTCTGTGCATTGATTTTATATCCTGCGACTTTGGTGAATTCATGGATCAGTTCTAGCAGTTTGTTGGTGGAATCTTTTGGGTTTCCCATATAGAGTATCATGTTGTCTGCAAAGATTGAAAGTTTGACTTCCTCCTTGCTGATTTGGATGCCTTTTATTTCTTTGTGTTGTCTGATTGCAGAGGCTAACTGATTGCAGAGGCTAAGACTTCCAATACTATGTTGAATAACAGTGGTGAGAGTAGACATCCCTGCCTTGTTCCTGACCATAGGGGGAAAGCTCTCAGTTTTTCCCCATTGAAGATGATATTAGAGTTGGGGCTTCCATATATGGCTTTTATGATCTTGAGGTACGATCCTTTCATCCCTACATTCTTGAGGGTTTTTATCAAGAAAGGATGCTGTATTTTGTCAAATGCTTTCTCTGCATCTTTTGAGAGGATCATTTGGTTCTTGTCCTTTCTTTTGTTGATGTGATGTGTCACATTGATTGTTCTGTAGATATTGAACCAGCCCTTCATCCCAGGTATAAATCCCACTTGGTTGTGAATAATTCTTTTAATGTATTGTTGGATCTGGTTGGCTAATATCTTGTTGAGGATTTTTGCATCCATGTTCATCAGGAAAATTGGTCTATAGTTCTCCTTTTTAGTGGGGTCTTTGTCTGGTTTTGGAATCAAGGTAGTGCTGGCTTCATAGAATGAGTTTGGAAGTTTTCCTTCCATTTCTATTTTTTGGAACAGCTTCAAAAGAATAGGTGTCAACCTTCTTTTAATGTTTGGCAGAATTCCCCTGGAAAGCCATTTGGCCCTGGACTCTTATTTTTTGGGAGATTTTTGGTTACTAATTCAATTTCCTTACTGGTTATGGATCTGTTCAAATTTTCTATTTCTTTTTGTTTCAGTTTTGGTAGTTTATATGTTTCTAGCAATTTGTCCATTTCTTCTAGATTGCCCATTTTATTGGCATATAATTGCTCATAATATTCTCTTATTATTGTTTGTATTTCTGCTGTGTTGGTTGTGATCTCTCCTTTCATTCTTGATTTTATTTATTTGGGTCCTTTCCTTTTTCTTTTTGATCAAACTGGCTAGTGGTTTATCAATTTTGTTAATTCTTTCAAAGAACCAGCTCCTGGTTTCATTGATCTGTTCTACTGGTTTTTTTATTTCAATAGCATTGATTTCTGCTCTAATCTTTATTAGTTCCTGTCTTCTGCTAGTTTTGGGTCTTATTTGCTGTTCTTTTTCCAGGTCTTTAAGGTGTGACGTTAGGTTGTGTATCTGAGGCCTTCCTTCTTTAGGAAGGCCTATAGTGCTATACACTTTTCTCTTATGATCACCTTTGCTGTGTCCCAGAGGTTTGGGGCTGTGGTGTTATCATTTTCATTGGCTTCCATGTGCTTTTTTTTCTTTATTTTTTAATTAAAAAAATAAATTTTTTAAAAGTTTATTTATTTTGAGAGGGACAAAGACAGCACAAGTCGGGGAGTGGCAGAGAGAGGGGGAAACAGAGAATCTTGAGCAGTCTCCGCACCATCAGCACAGAGCCTGATGCAGAGCTCAAACTCACGAAACTGTTAGATCATGACCTGCACTGAAATCAAGAGTCGGACACTTAAACAACTGAGCCACCCAGGCGATCCCCGCCCCGCGCCTCTGGCTTCCAGGTACTTTTTAATTTCCTCTTTAACTTCTTGGTTAGCCCATGCATTATTTAGTAGGATGTTCTTTATTTAGTCTCCAAGTATTTGTTATTTTTCCAAGTTTTTTTCTTGTTGTTGATTTTGAGTTTCATAATGTTGTGGTATGAAAATATGCATGGTGTGATCTCAATATTTTTGTACTTGTTAAGGACTGACTTGTGTCCCAGTATGTGATCTATTCTGGAGAATGTTCCATGTGCACTTGAGAAGAATGTATATTCTGCTGCTTTAGGATGAAATGTTCTAATATATGTTAAGTCCATCCAGTTCAGTGTGTCATTCAAAGCATTGTTTCCTTGTTGATTTTCTGTTTAGATGATCTGTCCATTGTTGTAAGTGGGGTGTTAAAGTCCCCTACTATTATGGTATTATTGTCAATGAGTTTCTGTATGTTTGTGAGTAATTCATTTATACATTTGGGTGCTTGCACATTTGGAGCATAAATGTCTACAGTTGTTAGATCTTGGTGGATAAACCCCTGAATTATGATATAATTCCCTTCTTTATATCTTGTTACAGTCTTTATTTTAAAATTTAGGTTATCTGATAAAAGTATGACCACTCAGGCTTTCTTTTGGTGACTATTAGCATGATAGGTGGTTCTCCAACCCCTTTTCTTTTTTCTTTTCTTTTCTTTCTTTTTTTCTTTTTTTTTGTATTTTGTAACACTGTTTTATTAAGAGTGAACCCTTTTCTAAAAAAAAAAAAAAAGAGTGAACCCTTTTCGGTATTCCTAAACTGTAAACAACGAGAAACTGAAGTATCAAAGGAACACATCAGGGATCATCTGTAACAGACAGAAACCTTTAAATTTTCTTATTGCCTTTATACAATCAATGTATATTTAAGTAAAACTGAATTCCTTATTAGGCAAACATTTGTGCATACGCTGTCTTCTCTTTATCTTTCTGTGCCTTTATCTCTTGTTTGGCTTTCAGCAGTTCTGCCTGGATAGATTTATCTTCCCTGCTCTCTCCTGAGCTTTCTTAAGATCAGCTAAAACTTGATCGTATTCTTTTAATCCTTGCCATCCGTGAACTCTGTGGTACAATGCTTTCGTATTTGATGGGTCTATTTCAAGAGCCTCCAAACAACTGTCAATCGCTCCCTGCCAATTTGACATCTTCAGTTTACAAGCACCAATATTCAGAACACAGCCTAAAGCTGTAGGTTGCAGCTTCGATCTATCTGCTTTCTCAATAACAGCCTTTGAACCTTCCACGTATCTTAAAACCTTTGTATATATTTTAATGGCCATCTCCCAGTTCTAGGATTTGAAAAAAGTATTTCCAATATTTTTTAAGTTTTCTGTTATTAGTAAAAATTTATCTACATCTTTTAAGTCTCTATCTGCTTCCTCAGGGAAATCTGGATGACTGTCACCAGAGCCATCTTTTGGGAATATGCCCCAGTCATCCCCTTTCTTCAATTTCCTCATTTTGCAGTAACACACAATTTGGCAGGTTTTTCAGCTTTCACTTATACATTTTCCGGTATCCTTACCACACCCATTCCTTTAATTATGTGGCCAAATACCACATGTTTCCTATCCAAATGAGGAGTCAGAACTGTTGTGATAAAGAACTGAGAACCATTTGTATTGCAGCCTGCATTTGCCATGCTCAATAAGCCTTCCTGGTCATGCTTATAATAGAAATTTTCATCTTCAAGTTTTCCACCATAAATACTTTCTCTGCCTGTCCCATTTTGATTTGAGAAGTCTCTACCCTGAATCATAAATTTCTTAGTAATTCGATGGAAAGGACATCCTTTGAAATGGAGAGGTTTCCCAGTGGTGGGTCCAATGCCTTTTTCTCTGTACACAATGCACGAAAATTTTCTGCAGTTTTCAGTACAATATCTGCAAACAATTCTAAGACAATTCACCCAACTCGCTCTCCTCCAATGTCCATGTCAGAGAAGACTCAGGGGTTATTGGGGTTGGAGGGCTTAGTTTGGGGTGGGGGGATTGGTTAGACATATTGAATTGCAGATGCATTTGGAAGCAAACTCAGAGAACCTCCTCCGTCCCCTTGCTTTCAATCTGAAGGTGTCTTTAGGTCTAAAGTGGGTCTCTTGTAAATAGTATATAGATGGATCTTGTTTTCTCATCCATTCTGTTAACCTATGTCTTTTGATTGGAGGTTTCAGTCCACTGATATTTAGAGTGAGAACTGAAAAGTATGAATTTATTGCCATTATGTTGCCTGTAGAGTTGGAGTTTCTGGTGGTGTTCTCTGGTTCTTTCTAGTCTTTGTTGCTTTTGGTCTTTTTTTTTCCCCTGTCTTTTCTCCCCTGAGAGATTCCCCCTTAAAATTTCTTGCAGGGCTGGTTTAGTGGTCACGAACTCCTTTAGTTTTTGTTTGGGAAAATTCTTATCTCTTCTATTTTGAATGACAGCCTTGCTGGGTAAAGAATTCTTGACTGCATATTTTTCTGATTCAGCACACTGAATATATCCCGCCACTCCTTTCTGGCCTGCCAAGTTTCCGTGGATAGGTCTGCTGCAAACCTGATCTGCCTTCCCTTGTAGGTTAGGGACTTTTTTTTCCCTTCCTGCTTTCATGATTCTTTCCTTGCCTGAGTATTTTGTGAATTTGACTGTGATATACCTTGTTGATGTTCGGTTTTTGTTGAATCTAATGGGAGTTCTCTGTGCTTCCTGGATTTTGATGTCTGTGTCTTTCCCTAGGTCAGAAAAGTTTTCTGCTATGATTTTCTCACAGAAACCTTCTACCCCTTTTTATCTTTTTTCATTTCCTGGGACCCTTATGATTCAGATGTTATTCCTTTTTAATGAGTCACTGAGTTCTCTACTTCTTATATTATGCTCTTTTGCCTTAGTTTCCCTCTTTTTCTCTGCTTCATTATTCTCCATAAATTTGTCTTCTATATCGCTGACTTACTTCATCCATCCTTGCCACTGTGGCATCCATTAGGATTGCAGCTCAGTTACAGCATTTTTATTTTCATCCTGACTAGATTTTTACTTCTTTTATCTCCACAGAAAGGGATTCTATGCTTTCTTTAACTCCAGCTAGTATTCTTTTTATTGTGATTCTAAATTCTGGTTTAGACATCTTGCCCGTTATCTGTGTTAAGTCCCTGGCTGTTATTTTTTCCTGTTCTTTTTTTTTTTAATTTTTTTTTTCAACGTTTATTTATTTTTGGGACAGAGAGAGACAGAGCATGAACGGGGGAGGGGCAGAGAGAGAGGGAGACACAGAATCGGAAACAAGCTCCAGGCTCTGAGCCATCAGCCCAGAGCCTGACGCGGGGCTCAAACTCACGGACCGCGAGATCGTGACCTGGCTGAAGTCGGACGCTTAACCGACTGCGCCACCCAGGCGCCCCTCCTGTTCTTTCTTTAGGGATGAATTCCTTCATTCCATCATTTTGAAGGAAGTGAAAGACTGCCAAGTTCTGTGGTTAAAGTTGTGCAGATTGTTGTGTTAATCCTCAAATCAGTTTTCTAGGTGTGCAAGATGGTTTGGCCTTGATCTAGCTGCATTTCAGGGACAAGACAGGCAAAAAAAAGTTCCATTCTTCTCCACCATCTTGGCCTCTCCATTAATTATTATTTCTAATAAAAACTACCTTTTATATGTGTCATGACTTTTTTTTTCTTTTTTTAATATATATTTTTAAAATTTATTTATTTTTGACAGAGAGAGAGACAGAACGTGAGCAGGGTAGGGGCAGAGAGAGACAGAAACACAGATCTGAAGCAGGTTCCAGGCTCTGAGCTGTTAGCACAGAGCCCGATGCAGGGCTGAAACTCATGAACCATGAGATCATGACCTGAGCCGAAGTCAGCCGCTTAACTGAGCCACCCAGGTGCCCCATGACTTTTTTTTTCTCCCAGGAACCTAGAAATTTGGAAGAGTATAACCAGTTGTGGGAAAACCCATGTACTGTTTGTATTTTTTCTTTAAAATATAGCCACATATGTTTTCAAACATAGCTACATAGATTTTCTTTAAAACATAATTATGTAAGTTATAAAGAAAAAATAAAAAAAATACATTTAAGTTCTTTATATGTTTTGAATACCAACTCTTTATCTGATATGTCATCTGGAAATATTTTCTCCCATTCCATAGATTGCCTTTACTTTTGTTGATTGTTTCCTTCACTGTGCAGAAGCCTTTTATTTTGATGAAGTCCTGCCACTCTGGACAACAGTATGGAGGTTCCTCAAAAAGTTAAAAATAGAACTACTCTACAGTCTAGCAATTGCACCACTATGTATTTACTCAAAGAATACAAAAATACTAATTCAGAGAGATACATGCATCCCCATGTTTATAACAGCATTATCTACAGTAGCCAAACTATGGAAATAGCCCAAGTGTCTGTCGACTGATGAATGGGTAAAGGCAATGTGCTACCAGTGGTGCCTGGGTGGCTCAGTTGGTTAAGTGTCAGACTTCAGCTCAGGTCATGATCTCATGGTTCGTGAGTTCAAGTCCTGTGTCAGGCTCTGTGCTGACAGCTCGGAGCCTGGAGCCTGCTTTGGATTCTGTGACTCCCTCTCTCTCTGCCCCTCCTCCTCTTGCACTCTGTCTCTTTCTCTCTCAAAAATAAACATTAAAAAAATAAAAAGAGAAGAGAAAATGTGGTACATATATACAATGGAATATTAGCCACAAAAAAGAATGAAATCTTGTCATTTGCAACAACGTGCATGGAGCTAGAGAGTATTATGCTAAGTGAGAGAAGTCAGTCAGAGGAAGACAAATACCATTTGATTTCACTCATATGTGGAATTTAAGAAACAAAGCAAATGAGCCAAGGGAAAAAAGAGAGAGATGCAAACCAAGAAAGAGACTCTTAACTGTAGAGAACAAACTGTTGGTTGCCAGAGGGGAGGTGGGTGGAGGCATGGGGTAAATAGGTGATGGGGATTAAGGAGTGCACTAGTGATGGTGAGCACTGGGTGTTGAGTCACTAAATTCTATACGTGAAACAAATACTACACTGTATGTTAACTAACTGGAATTTAAATAAAACCTTTAAAAAAAGACGAATTTTTTAAACTAAGAAAAATGATGAGGGGCAAGCTTTTAAGAAGCACCGTCTCCAAACCACCAAGTCTTGTGGTGGACAATTTATCTTTACTGTTTTGTGAATTTTCACAGTAGTCTTTTTAAAGTTAAGGATAATAAATCACAGAGAGATGAAACACTTTGTTTAGTTCAGCTTTGCCAGGTCTGTCTGGCTATCTAACCTTGATGACTCAAAATTGTATATATTTTTTATCTCTTCCGAATGAAAAAGCATACTATCTGAAACCTTGGGCAGGACTCGGTTCTCCTGTGGTTTAATTTCTCATTTTACATAAGAAGAAATGATGTAATAATCCACTTTCCAAAGCTTACAAAACAGGTTCCTGAGAGATTGCCATATAGTGACATGGTAGTTGGTGATGCAGACCTAGCAGCAGGGCTTCCCTGAGGACAGAGGAAGAGCTGGAAGTACACACCCTACCCCTATAAATGATTGACAGGGAAATGGTAGAGGAAGTGGTAGGTACTAACTGGAGCTGGAGGAACAATTCTGTGGGGAGCTGAGCCTTCCCCACTCCCATTTAAGAGTAGCAGGTTGACATGAAGGACAGACAGACATTAGTACACCTGAGCTTTCCCCTTCCCTTTTCAGAATAAGGAACATAGGTCACAAGGGCAACCTGCAACAGCCAGCATCCATCCGATCCTTCCCATGTGCCTAGCACTATGCATCAACCTATTAAATCTCATTTAATGGCTGCAACAACCTTATGAAGGGTTTTGTTATCTCTGTTTTACAGAAGGGGCAACTGAGGATTTGAGAGTATAAGTGTCTTGCTCAAGATCACAAAGCTGGTAGGTAAAGAAATAACCTTGGTTTCAATTGCTAACACATTTGTATCATTTCCATAGACTTCTGTGTGTTTTTACAAAATTGTTTACCCTGGATTTCCTTTAGCTGGGAGGCTTTTAGGTTGAGAAGCTTTAAAATAGGTCATGGGGTGCCTGGCTCAGTTGGTGGAGCATACGACTCTTGATCTTGGGGTTGTGAATTCGAGCCCTACATTGAGTATGGAGATTACTTAAAAAAAAATAAAATCTTTAAAATAAGTCATGAATGTTCTGAGAAACTTAATCCCATTTTCATTAGAATTATTAATATAAAGTTAACCTGATCTTAGAGACTCACCTCTTTAACCCCCAAACTGGTCCAGAATCAATCCACAAAGAGTTATCTTTCCATTGCCTATCAGTTCAGGCCTTTAAAAAAGTATGATAAATTTCATTGTGTCATGATATATAATCTCTTGGATTCTGTTTGATAGTATTTTGTTGAGAATTTTTATGTCTATATTCATAAGAGATATTGGTTTGTAGTTTTCTTCTCTTGTCATGTTTTTGTCTGGTTGCGATATCAGGGTAATGATGACCTTATAGATTGAACTGGGAAATTTTCATACTTCTATTTTTTAGGAGAATTTGTGAAGAATTCGTGTTAATTTCACTTTAAATATTTGGGAGAATTCATTAGTGAAGCCATCTGAGTCTAGGCTTTTCTTTGTGGGAAGATTTTTTTTTTTTTATCTTTTTTTAACGTTTATTCATTTTTGAGAGACAGAGAGAGACAGAGGCATGAGCAGGGAAGGGGCAGAGAGAAGGAGACACAGAATCTGAAACAGGCTCCAGGCCCCTAGCTCTCAGTACAGAGCCTGACGCAGGGCTCGAACCCACGAACTGTGAGATCCTGGCCTGAGTCAAAGTCAGACGCTCAACCAACTGAGCCCCCAGATGCCCCGGGAAGATTTTTATTATTAATTCAATCTCTTAACTTCCTATTGGTCTATTCAGATTTTCTTTTATTTTTTTTCTTGAGTCAGTTTCAGTAGTTTGTACCTTTTTGGGAATTTCTCCATTTCATCTAGGTTATCTAATTTGTTGGCATGTAATTATGATTCTTTTCTTTGTATAAGGTTGAGAATAATGTCCTTTCTTTCATTCCAGATTTAAGGAACTAATTTCAGTTTTTTATTTTTATTTCTTACTTTTTTTGGTCATTCTAGCTAATGGTTTGTCATTTTTTGGATCTTTTAGAAGAACTTAGAAGATTTTTTTCTATTAGCTTTTATTTTCTATTTCACTTATTTCCACTCTTCATTATTTTCTTCTTTATCCTTGCTTTAGGCTTAGTTTGCATTTATTTTCCTAGTTTCTTAAGTTAAAACATTAAGTTATTGATTTAACACAGGCATGCACAGCTATAAATTTACCTGTATACACTGCCTTCACTGCATCTCATTTTTACTGTTTCATGGTCATTAATCTCAGCATACTTAATAATTTCTTTTATGATTTCTTCTTTGACCTATTGATTATATAGGAGTATGATGCTTAATTTTCATGTATTTATGAATTTCCCATATTTTCTTTATTTATTGCTTCTAATTTTATTCCATTGTGGTTGGAGGACATGCTTTGTATGATTGAAATCTTTGTGAATGTATGGAGGCTTGTTTTATGACCTAGCATATGATCTATCCTGGAGAATATTCTGTGTGTGTCTGAAAAGAATGTACATTCTGTTGGGATGCCTGGGTAGCTCAGTCGGTTAAGTGTCTGACTCTTGGTTTTGGCTCAGGTCATAATTTCATGGTTTGTGAGTTTCAGCTCCACATCAAGCTCTGCGCTGGTGGTATGTTGCCTGCTTTGGATTCTCTCTCTCTCCCCTCTCTCCCTCTGCATCAACCCCACTTGTTCTCTCTCTCAAAATAAATAAATAAGCTTAAAAAAATGTACATCCTATTGTTGTTGGGTGGAGTGTTATTTAAATGTCTGTTATGTCTAGTTGGTTTATGGTGTTTTCAGGTCTTCTATTTCCTTTTTGATCTTCTGCCTAGTTGTACTATTCATTTTTGAAGTCTCCAATTGTTATTGTTGAATTGACCATTTCTCCTTGCAGTTTTGTAACTTTTTACTTCACACATTTTTAGATTTTGTTATTATATGCATACATGTTTATAACTGTCACTTATTTCTGATAAATTTACCCTTTTATTACTATAAAATGTTCTTTTGTCTTACAGTCTATTTTGTCTGATATTAGTACAGCCACTCCAGGTTTTTGGATACTCCATACTCTATGCATATATCTCTTTTCTCATCCTTTTATTTTCAACTTATTTTTGTCTTCGAATCTAAAATTTGTCTTCTGTGGATGGCATATAGTTGGATCATGGATTTTTTTTCTTCCATTCTCCCAAATCCTGCTTTTATATTTAATCTAATAACCAGTTTGGTAGGATTCATATCTGTCATTGTGCTCTTTGTTTTCTATATTTATTATATCTTTCTTGTTCCTTTGTCCTTCCATTACTACCTTCATTTTTGTTGTTTTCAATTTTTTTAAATTATTTTAGAAAGAGAGTGTGTGTGAGTTGGGGAAAGGGGCATAGGAAGAGAGAGAGAGAATCCCAAGTAGGCTCCATGCTCAGCATGGAGGCCTGACTCAGGCCATGACCCTGGGATCATGACATGAGATGAAATTGAGAGCTAGATGCTCAACTGACTGAGCCATCCAGGAACGCGTTGTCATTTTCTAGTGTACCATTTTAATATCTCCTCATTTTTAAATTCCATTTGTGAATTATTTTCTGTCAGTTCAGAGCCAGATGTAGGGCTTGATCTCATGAACCATGAGATTGTGACCTGACCTGAAATCAAGAGTCAGACGCTTAACCTATTGAGCCACCCATGTGCCCCATGTTTTTGTCTTTTAATAGTTTGACTATGATGTGTCAAGTGTGGATCTAATTGGAGTTTCTTGAGCTTCTTGGATGTGTTAATTTTTGGTTTTCATCAAATTTGAGAAATTTTGTCCCTTATTTCTTCAAATAGACTTTCTATCCCCTCTTCTCTTTCTTTCAGGCGCTCTCATCCTGTGAATGCCATTACACTTAATCATGTCTCACAAGTCTTTGAGACACTGTTTATTATTTTTCATCATTGTATTTTCTTTCTGTTCCTCAGACTAGATAGTTTCTATTAACCCATCTTTAAGTTTGTTGATACTTTTTGCAGCCAACTCAGATTTGTTGTTGAGCTCTTCTACTGATATTTCATTTCAGTTATTGTGCTTTTCAGCTCCAGAATTTCTATTTGGTTCTGTTATTTATTTATTTTGAATAATTGCTATTTATTGGTATTATTTATTGGATGAGATGTTGTTCTCATATGTTCTTTTAGTTTTTTAGTTCTATGAATGTATTTATAATAGATGATTTAAAGGTTTTGTCTAATAAGTCCAACATTTGAGCCCCATCAAGGACAGTTTCCATTAGCTGTTTTTTTATCCTCTTGGTATGGACCATACTTTCCTATTTCTTTGCATGTCTTATAAACTTTTAAACAAATATTGGACATTTAAGATAATATAATATGGTAACTTTGAAAATGAGACCATCCCTTCCACCAACCAGGGTTTGTTGTTGTTGTTTGTGGTTGTGATGGTGATTGTTGTTGCTGTTTATTTTCTGAACTAATTCTCTAAAGACTTTCCTGAACTAATTGTGTAAAGTGTATATTCTCTGTTGTATATGGCCACTGAAGTTTTTGCTCAGTTAACTTAATGATCAGCTAATGATTGGACAGAAATATCCTTAAATGCCTTGAACTGGAAAGTCTCCTAGCCTTTGCTCAGGGATTTTCTATGCCTGTTGGGGCATACTTTCAGCATTCTGATAGGCAGTTTTTGCAACTCTTCCTTAGCCTTCATTTTCTGTTTGTACAGAATCTCAAGGCTAGCCAGAGGTGAAAATATTAGGACCTTCTAAGATCTTTCCTGGCATACTCACATCTCTGCATGTGCATGGCCTTTTAGATTCCCAGGAATATGTTGAGCTTTTCAAAGTCCCTAAGGACTCCTTATTCACTAGCTTCTCCTTTAAAATTTTCCTGGTCAGCCTCTTATTTGCTCAACTGTTAGTGCTATCTTAAACAGCTGTGATGTTAAATAATTGCCATGCATTTTTTTTTTTTTTGACAAGCACTGTTGGGAAAAGGCTATTCCACTGAGCAAGTGCTGAGTTAGGTCAAAAAAGAAGCCCCGTTAGTGGGGATTTCCAGAAAGCTGCCACTTAGGTCATATGATGGTCCATTCTTTGGGAATGGAGGTTTTTGGGGAGTGCTAAACCTGTTCTGCCATATCAGTGACTTCTAGGCTACTGGTGTAACAGCTGCTGTGAGTGCAAATCTGTTGGGTTTCAAGACTACTATGTGGATAGGAATAGGGCAAATTAAAGATTCCACAATGCTTTTTTTTTTTAAACAGATATTCAGACTTTTTTCTTGAGAAAAGAAGAAAAATTGGATTACTACAAGCCTTTGGTTAATTTCCAGAATTCTGAAAAAAGCTGATTTTGACAGTTTTACTGGTGCTGTTATTATTTTTATAGAGAACTATATTTGGGGAGCTTGTTTCCTGCCATCATGGAAGTACTTCTCAAGATTTTTTTTTTTTTTGCAACAAAAAGCAATTATACTGAAACTTGTCCAGCAGAGAAACAGAAACTTCCTACTTCATTATGCATCATCCCACACCCCATGTCTATTTGATTTTGTTCAGGATAGCTATCTTTGAAAAATGTTCTGTGGTTTTTTGATCCTTCACTTAATCCTTTAACTCTTAAAGAGAAGGGGCCTTGAACTGTAAATGTCCCCTAAAGTTTGATAATTAAGGATTTTAATAATGTTTTTATTATTTCAGTTTGGATTTTAGAACATCATTGTGTTTCATCCATTTTTCTTAAAAAATTTAAAATCTAACTCCCCCTCCCTGGGTTTACTAATGTGTAACCATCGCACAGAGCAAACTAATATACTTATCACCTGAATGAATGGATATCTTACAGTAAAATTGACAAAGGGAGGAATTTTCAGCATAATGAATTCCCATCAACTTATTTTTAATCATTAGATGTATGGTTTTTTTTAAAGTTTATTTATTTTGAAAGAGAGAGAGAAAGAACAAGGGAGGGGCAGAGAGAGGGAGAGACAGAATCCCAAGCAGGCTCTGCACTGACAGAGCAGAGCCTGACATAGGCCTTGAACTCACGAACCATAAGATCATGACCTGAGCAGAGATCAAGAGTCAGACACTCAACTGACTGAGCTGCCAAGGTGCCCCTGGATTTATATTTTAATTAAAAAAAAAATCTGACCTAAAAACTCATGAAGGAGAAGTCAAGATATTTGCCAATCTTTTAGATAAACATTAGAATATTGTAAGTTATTTTATGACTCTTAATTAACATGTTATCATTTTTCAGCTTTGAGCCATCCACTGAGCTCATGCCTCTTCTCTTTTCTTCAAATCTTTAGCCTAATTGTCTAAGATTTAGGAATTTCCCTACATTACACAGTCATCTGACAGCATAACCTTTGGGCCTTGTCTTATTCCTCTTTATCTTCTCCACTGAACCAAACATCTTTCATATTTTCATGTAGTCAAGTTTATCTATTTTTCCATTTTGGTCTGTGGGTTTCATGTTGTACTTAGGCAAAATTAAGTTTTCTCTTGTATTTTCTTCCACAGTTTTTATAGTTTCATTTTAAATAATTGATCCAACCAGAATTTATTCTGGTCTAAGGAGTGACGTAGGGATTAACTTTTATTCTTTTCCCAAAAGATTTGCCAGGTGACTCAATTCTGTCATTGAATAGTTTTATCTTTTCCCAATGTATAGGTAATGCAACTTTTTACAAAAGAAATTTTTATATGTACTTTAGCTTTGATTATGTTTCATTTATCAGCTTGTCTATTTTGACTGAAGTACCAATTATTGTTGCTATTAAAATCTAGTAGAACTCCTAGTTTACTGTCAAGGTGGATCCAGCTTTTGTGTGACCTAATGCTAATATAGTTTAAGAAAAAGATGGGGCGCCTGGGTGGCACAGTCGGTTAAGCGTCCGACTTCAGCCAGGTCACGATCTCGCGGTCCGTGAGTTCGAGCCCCGCGTCAGGCTCTGGGCTGATGGCTCGGAGCCTGGAGCCTGTTTCCGATTCTGTGTCTCCCTCTCTCTCTGCCCCTCCCCCGTTCATGCTCTGTCTCTCTCTGTCCCAAAAATAAAATAAACGAAAAAAAAAAAGAATACAAAATCACAAAAAATTAGTACAAAAAGGAATATTGATTTAGAAAGAGAAAAAAATCATCACAAATTACAGAATTTTGGAATATAATTACTTCAAACATCATAACAGCTGGAAAACAATCAATATTTTTATATGTTGCCTCTTACCTTTCTATAATGATTTCCCCCTACTTTTTGACTATTTACTTTTTGATTATCTCTTCATATCAAATAATTTTATAATATAATTTTCTATATAGAGAAAGGAAAAATAGTCTTTTTTCTATCATATATTTTTTATTATTGAAACATTTTTATAATTAAAGTTTATAATTTCTTATAACTGAAATAAATTTTTTTCACCTTTATATCTTATCATTGGTAATGTCATGTAAATTGGGAGAAACTTCAAGTTTGGCTTCCCAACTTCTATAAACCTCCACAAAATTTCTTTAATATATGAGCTGTAAGATTTTAGGCATTAGTGTTTTTTTTCCCCCATGAATGATATTATGTATTTATTGAAATGTTGGCATTCATTAACAAATATGTTGTTGATATCACTGTCATGTTGTATTTTCATGTCCTGAATCAGCAGGAGTTGGCATAATAGACAGTAAAATGTTTTTAGAAACTATTCCCATAGTATGGTTAGCCTATACCTTATACGCTGAAGTGACTGAATACCACATAAATATATCCAACTACATCCAAACTAAATGAATCTTCCAGTCAGCTTTCTCTCAGCTGGTTCTCAAAATTCCTAAGTCCTCTCCAGTACTATCCATCACAAGGGAAAGTGTGATGAAGAGGAACTGGAATGAAAAGAGAGGTCTTGGGGCACCTGGGTGGCTTAGTCGGCTAAGTGTCTGACTCATGATCTTGGCTCAGGTCATGATCTCACAGTTCTTCAGATCCAGGACTGCATCAGGCTCTGTGCTGACAACATGGAGCCTGCTTGGGATTCTCTCTCTTCCTCTCTCTCTGCCCCTCCTCCACTTGCTTGTGTGCTTTCACTTTCTCAAAATTAATAAACATTTAAAAAGAGAGAGATAGATGTCTTAACCAATTGCAGTTAAAATACCTTACGTGTGAAATTTTAACAAAATCATATGAGCATTTAAATACATTGCTAGACCCCTCCCAGGGCCTTGAAAGTGATCCATGCAGGTGTGGCACCCTGAGGTTTAAGCTTTATTGGTTTTATAGCAAATCCATCTGTATACATTACTCTTGTTTTCAATAAATCTCTGAGATGTTCTCATTTGTTTATTTTTTTCCAAAGAGCTTAAGAATAATTTTATCCAGTTCACAAAAATCTTATTTGGGAGAATACCTGGAAGATGGCAGTGTAGGAGGACACTGGGCTTACCTCGTCCTGCTGATCACTTAGATTCCACCCACATATGCTTAAATAACCCAGAAAACTGCCAGAAGACTAGCAGAGCAGACTCTCTGGAGCCAAGCGTAGACAGGAGGCCCACAGAAGAGGGTATGAAGGGCAGAGAGGCGGTGCGTGCTACATGGACTGGCAGGAGGGAACCGGGATGGTGGAGGGGCAGCCCACCCGGCAAGGCAGAGCCCCCAAATCTGGCTTGCAAAAGTGGAGGGGCCAGACTGCATAAGTTCTGATAGCCAGTGGGACATAATATCTGGAATGTTAAAAGTCAACAGCTCTGCTCTTGGAGAGCTGGGAGGGTGAGAGGACACTGGGAGGGAGAGTTGCTGAGCCCCAGAAGACAGAGCTCAGCTCGGCAGGGAACAAAGGCTCTGACAAGTGCCATATCCCTCTCCCATCCCCCAGCCAAAATTCCAAAGGGAACCAGTTCCTGTCACCAAACTTGCTTGCACCGTGCAAACACCAAACGCTGTGCTTCTCTGGATCCATCCCTCTGACGGGTCTGCCTCCCTCCTGGTGCTGCAGGGCCCCTCCTGCAGGGGACCACCAGCAGCAAAGCAAGCTAAGCCTGCCCCTCCCACAGCTGTGCACCTTGCGGAACCACCCTGGCTAATATGCCAGATCCCATCGAAGCAGCACCACAAGCCTGGATGTGCAAGTAGCCTAGACAGGGGCCACACCACTCCACAGTGAGTCCTCCCTCTGGGAGAGGGGAAGAAAAGGTACACACCAGACTGACTGTGGCCCCAGCACTGGGCTGGGGGCAGACATTGGGTCTGACTGTGGCCCCACCCACCAACACAAGTTACTCCAGACAGCACAGGGGAAGTGCCCTGCAGTGTCGAGCCACTGCAGGGACTACCCAAGAAAATGAGACGGATGAACTCTCCTCAAAAGAAACTCTAGGAAGTAGCAACAACTAACGAATTGATCAAAAATGATGTAAGCAATATAATAGAACAAGAATTTAGAATAATAGTCATAAAATTAATCGCTGGACTTGAAAAAAAGCATAGAGGACAGCAGAGAATCTATTGCAACAGACATCAAGGGACTAAGAATTGTCATGAGGAGCTTAAAAATGCTATAAATGAGGTGCAAAATAAAATGGAGGTGGCCATAGCACGTATTGAAGAGGCAGAGGAGAGAATAGGTGAATTAGAAGATAAAATTATGGAAAAAGAGGAAGCTGAGAAAAAGAGATTAAAAAAATCAAGGAGTATGAGGGGAGAATTAGAGAACTAAGTGATGCAATCAAATGGAACAATATCCATATAATAGGAATTCCAGAAGAGGAAGAGAGAGAGGAAGGGGCTGGAGGTTTACTTGAACAAATTATAGCTGAGAACTTCCCTGATCTGGGGAAGGAAAAAGGCATTGAAATACAAAAGGCACAGAGAACTCCCTTCAGACATAACTTGAATCGATCTTCTGCACGACATATCATAGTGAAACTGGCAAAATACAAGGATAAAGAGAGAATTCTAAAAGCAGCTAGGGATAAATAGCCTCTAACTTACAAAGGTAGACACATAAGAGTAGTGGCAGACCTATCTACTGAAACTTGGCATGCCAGAAAGAATGGCGGAAATCTTCAATGTGATGATCAGAAAAAATATGCAGCTGAGAATCCTTTATCCAGCAAGTGTGTCAATCAGAATAGAGGGAGAGATAAAGGTCTTCCCAAACAAAAACTGAAGGAATTCATCACCACTAAACCAGCCCTACAAGAGATCCTAAGGGGGATTCTCTGAGTGAAATGTTGCAAAGACCACAAAGTACCAGAGACATCACTATAAGCATGAAACCTACAGACATCACAATGACTCTAACCCCATATCTTTCAATAATAACACTGAATGTAAATGGACTAAATGCACCAACCAAAAGACATAGGGTATCAGAATGGATAAAAAAACAAGACCCATTTCTTTGCTGTCTACAAGAGACTCATTTTAGACCTGAGGACACCTTCAGATTGAAAGTGAGGGGATGGAGAACTATATATCATGCTACTGGAAGTCAAAAGAAAGCTGGAGTAGCCATACTTATATCAGACATACTAGACTTTAAATTAAAGGCTGTAACAAGAGATGAAGAAGGGCATTATATAATAATTACAGAGGCTATCCATCAGGAAGAGCTAACAATTATAAATGTCTATGCGCCAAATACGGGAGCCCCCAAGTATATAAAACAATTACTCACAAACATAAGCAACCTTATTGATAAGAATGTGGTAATTGCAGGGGACTTTAACACTCCACTTACAGAAATGGATAGATCAGCTAGACACAGGATCAATAAAGAAACAAGGGCCCTGAATGATACATTGGATCAGATGGACTTGACAGATGTATTTAGAACTCTGCATCCCAAAGCAACAGAATATACTTTCTTCTCGAGTGCACATGGAACATTCTCCAAGATAGACCACATACTGGGTCACAAAACAGCCCTTCATAAGTATACAAGAATTGAGATCACACCATGCATACTTTCAGACCACAATGCTATGAAGCTTGAAATCAACCACAGGAAAAAGTCTGGAAAACCTCCAAAAGCATGGAGGTTAAAGAACACCCTACTAAAGAATGAATGAGTCAACCAGGCAATTAGAGAAGAAATTAAGAAAAAATGGAAACAAACGAAAATGAAAATGCAACAATCCAAATGCTTTGGGATGCAGCGAAGGCAGTCCTGAGAGGAAAATACATTGCAATCCAGGCCTATCTCAAGAAACAAGAAAAATCCCAAATACAAAATCTAACAGCATACGTAAAAGAAATAGAAGCAGAGCAGCAAAGACACTCCAAACCCAGCAGAAGAAGAGAAATAATAAAGATCAGAGCAGAAATAAACAATATAGAATCTAAAAAAACTGTAGAGCAGATCAACGAAACCAAGAGTTGGTTTTTTGAAAAAATAAACAAAATTGACAAACCTCTAGCCAGGCTTCTCAAAAAGAAAAGAGAGATGACCCAAATAGATAAAATCATGAATGAAAATGGAATTATTACAACCAATCCCTCAGAAATACAAACAATTATCAGGGAATACTATGAAAAATTATATGCCAACAAACTGGACAACCTGGAAGAAATGGACAAATTCATAAGCACCCACACACTTCCAAAACTCAAACAGGAGGAAATAGAAAACTTGAACAGATCCATAACCAGTGAAGAAATTGAATCGGTTATCAAAAATCTCCCAACAAATAAGAGTCCAGGACCAGATGGCTTTCCGGGGGAATTCTGCCAGACATTTAAAGCAGAGATAATACCTATCCTTCTCAAGCTTTTCTAAAAAATAGAAAGGGAAGGAAAACTTCCAGACTCATTCTATGAAGCCCTCATTACTTTGATTCCTAAACCAGACAGAGACCCAGTAAAAAAAAGAGAACCAATATCCCTGATGAATATGGATGCAAAAATTCTCAATAAGATACTAGCAAATTGAATTCAACAGCGTATAAAAAGAATTATTCACCGTGATCAAGTGGGATTCATTTCTGGGCTGCAGGGCTGGTTCAAAATTAGAAAATCAATGTGATACATCACATTAATAAAAGAAAAGAACCATATGATCCTGTCAATTGATGCAGAAAAAGCATTTGACAAAATTCAGCATTCTTTCTTCATAAAAATCCTCTAGAAACTCAGGATAGAAGGAACATACTTAAACATCATAAAGGCCATTTATGAAAAGCCCACAGCAAATATCATCCTCATTGGGGAAAAACTGAGAGCTTTCCCCCTGAGATCAGGAACACGACAGGGATGTCCACTTTCACCACTGTTGTTTAACATAGTGGTGGAAGTTCCAGCATCAGTAATCAGACAACAAAAGGAAATCAGAGGCATCAAAATTGTCAAAGATGAAGTCAAGCTTTCACTTTTTGGAGATGACATGATATTATACATGGAAAACCAGACACACTCCACCAAAAGTCTGCTAGAACTGATACATGAATTAAGCAACGTCGCAGGATACAAAATTAATGTACGCAAATCAGTTGCGTTCTTATACACTAATAATGAAGCAACAGAAGACAAAGAAACAAACTGATCCCATTCACAATTGCACCAAGAATCATAAAATACCTAGGAATAAACCTAACCAAAGATGTAAAAGATCTGTATGCTGAAAATTATAGAAAGCTTGTGAAGGAAATTGAAGAAGATATAAAGAAATGGAAAAACATTCCATGCTCATGGATTTGAAGAATAAATATTGTTAAAGTGTCACTACTACCCAAAGCTATCTACACATTCAATGCAATCCCAATCAAAATTGCACCAGCATTCTTCTCGAAGCTAGAACAAACAATCCTAAAATGTGTATGGAACCACAAAAGACCCCAAATAGCCAAAGTGATATTGAAGAAGAAGACCAAAGCAGGAGGCATCACAATCCCAGACTTTAGCCTCTACTACAAAGCTGTAATCATCAAGACAGCATGGTATTGGCACAAAACAGACATATAGACCAATGGAATAGAATAGAAACCCCATAACTAGACCCACAAACGTATGGCCAACTAATCTTTGACAAAGCAGGAAAGAACATCCAGTGGAAAAAAGACAGTCTCTTTAACAAATGGTGCTGGGAGAACTGGACAGCAACATGCAGAAGAATGAAACTAGACCACTTTCTCACACCACTTCACAAAAATAAACTCAAAATGGATAAAGGACCTGAATGTGAGACAGGAAACCATCAAAACCCTAGAGGAGAAAGCAGGAAAAGACCTCTCTGACCTCAGCCACAGCAATTTCTTACTTGACACATCTCCAAAGGCAAGGGAATTAAAAGCAAAAATGAACTATTAGGACCTCATGAAGATAAAAAGCTTCTGCACTGCAAAGGAAACAACCAACAAAACTAAAAGGCAACTGACAGAATGGGAAAAGATATTTGCAAATGACATATTGGGCAAAGGGATAGTATCCAAAATCTATAAAGAGCTCACCAAACTTCCCACCCAAAAAACAAATAACCCAGTGAAGAAATGGGCAGAAGACATGAATAGACACTTCTCTAAAGAAGACATCCAGATGGCCAACAGGCACATGAAAAGATGCTCAATGTCACTCCTCATCAGGGAAATACACATCAAAACCACACTGAGATATCATCTCATGCCAGTGAGAGTGGCTAAAATGAACAAATCAGAAGATTATAGATGCTGGTGAGGATGTGGAGAAACGGGAACCCTCTCGCACTTGGTGGAAATGCAAACAGGTGAAGCTGCTCTGGAAAACAGTGTGGAGGTTCCTCAAAAAATTAAAAACAGATCTACCCTGTGACCCAGCAATAGCACTGCTAGGAATTTACCCAAGGGATACAGGAGTACTGATGCATAGGGACACTTGTACCCCAATGTTTATAGCAGCACTTTCAACAATAGCCAAATTATGGAAACAGCTTTAATGTCCATCAACTGATGAATGGATGAAGAAACTGTGGTTTATATACACAATGGAATACTACGTGGCAAGGAGAAAGAATGAAATATAGCCTTTTGTAGCAATGTGGATGGAACTGGAGAGTGTTATGCTAAGTGAAATAAGTCATACAGAGAAAGACAGATACTATATGTTTTTACTCTTATGTGGATCCTGAGAAACTTAACAGAAGACCATGGGGGAGGGGAAGGGGAAAAAAAGTTAGAGAGGGAGGGAGCCAAACCATGAGAGAGACTTAAAAACTGAGAACAAACTGAGGGTTGATGGGTGGTGGGAGGGAGGAGAGGGTGAGTGATTGGTATTGAAGAGGGCACCTGTTGGGATGAGCACTGGGTGTTGTATGGAAACCAATTTGACAATAAATTTCATATTAAAAAAATCTTATTTGGTATTTAATTAGTGTATCAGTCAAAGGAGAGAAACCACACAGTGATTTGAATTGGTAAAGTTTAATGTAAATAATTATTAATTTCAACAGAGGATTAGAACAACAAGGTATTGACTCGTAAAAGTAAACAAAACTCTAAGGAATATAGGAATAGCAGATATAAGGAGCAGCCATCGCTCCTACACTAAATGAGGTAAAGCCAAGGAAGAGCCCCCAGACTGATATCCAGATGTTGGTAGAGACTGGCTTACTGGATGCTAGAGGTTGCTTCAATGCTGAACTGGTAGGACTTGATGGAAGTATGCACCACAAGGTGCCAGGAAAAGCTGATCATTGGAAGGTGAACAAAATCTCGTCAGGGCAGAGGTACTAGGAATCTTCTGGTGGCTGTGCACTGAAGGAGCTAGGTTTTGGAGACGTTCTATACTCGCAGGAGTCTGGAGAGTAAGCAGGAGGGAACCAGGAGGCAAAAACTCTTCCTCATACAGTTTCTCTTTGACAAAGTGCACTCTACTGGTTAGCTGGCAAAAGAAAAATAAAATTTAAAGGATCTGGATCCATTTTTGTAGAGCAGCCAATGAATAATGAATTTGGACAAGAGGTAATTAATTGCTATCTGATAATTGATAATGTATTGGATTTATACATTCATTTAAGGAAAACTTATATTTTTATGTAAGAAAAGAGTATGGTGTTCCATTTGCTCAAGATTTTTCTTAGTAGATTTTCCTAGTTTCAAAAATACATGAGTATTATAAGCTTATATTTTTTCCAAGTATTATGTTCATTTTGTTGTTTCTACTGGGAATTAGATATTTTCCCATTATATTTTTGATCATTGTTCAAGCTGTTGATTTTTTTGTATCTTCATTTTGCAGTGACAGTCTTATTAGTTTATCTTAGTATTCCTCATGTTTTTTCCCCGGTTGATTCTCTTGGTTTTCCATACATAAAATTTTATTATCTGAAACTAATGAAAATTTTTTGGTTTTTTTCCCAGATTTCTAGGAGCTTTATATAATTCTAAGATGCTTATGTTAATAATATATCTACCTATATATTATCTAAGAGGGTTTTTTATATTACTTATTTGACAATACTTCCCATGTAATTTAATATACCAAATAAGTCTAATTAGTTTAATTTCTTACACACAGAAAAATTTTTTTTCCTGAAATGTTCTATGGGTCTGCTGGCAATTTTAAGTTAGATTGCAGTCAAAAGACAGACTTACTTACCTACTTACTTACTTATTTATTTATTCATTTTTTACTTTGGATAATCTTTTTTTTTTCTTTTTTAGTTTTTATTTAAAATATAAATAGTTAACATACAGTGTACTACTAGGTTCAGGTGTACAATTTAGTGATTCAACACTTACATACAACACCTAGGTTGGGGCGCCTGGGTGGCTCAGTCGGTTAAGCGTCTGATTTCGGCTAAGGCTATGATCTCACAGTTGTGAGTTTGAGCCCTGCGTTGGGCTCTGTGCTGACAGCTCAGAGCCTGGCGCCTGCTTTGAATTTTGTGACTCCCTCTCTCTCTGTCCCTCCCCCGCTCGTGCTCTATGTCTCTCTCTCAAAAATAAACAAACATTAAAACAAAACAAAACAAAGCAAAAAACAGCTGGTGCTCATCACAAGTGCATTCTTTAATCCCCATCACCTATTTCACCCATCCTCTTGCCCACCTCCCCTCTGGTAACCATCAGTTTGTTCTTTATAGTTAAAGAGTCTGTTTCTTGGTTTATATCTCTTTTCCTCCCTGTGATTGTTTCTTTTGTTTTTTAAATTCCATATATGAGTGAAATAATATGGTATTTGTCTTTCTCTGACTGACTTATATCACTTAGCATAATATTCTCCAGTTCCACCCTTAGCATTGTAAATGGTAAGATTTGTCTTTTTTTTGTGGCTGAGTAATATTCATATATATATATATATATATATATATATATATATATATATATGTATATACACACCACATTTCCCTTATCCATTCATCAGTCAATGGAATTTGGGCTGTTTCCATAGTTTGGCTATTGTAGATAATGTTGCTATAAATATCAGGGTGCCGTATCCCTTTGAATAAGTACTTTTGTATTCTTGAGGTAAATACCTAGTAGTGCAATTGCTGGATTATAGGGTAGTTCTGTACCCTATAAAGTTTTAACTTTCTGAGGAACTTTTATATTGTGAAACCAATGAAATTTTATTTCTTTTTATTAATCATTTTAAATAATGTTAGTAATAATTTTGTCTAATTAAATTAGTTAATATGTCTTGAGGAATGTTAAGTAATAATGGTGATTTAAGCATCATTGCTTTGATGTAAATCCTTCTAGAATTTCACTCTCCTGCATGGATGTTAGCTTTTTATTTGCACAGTATATTTGATCATGTTAAGAAAGTATCATTTGATTCTTACTTTTCCAATCAAATCTACAATTGATGTTTGATTTTATAAATGAGGTCTTTTAAAACATTGTTTAATTTTATTTTGTAGTGTTTTATTTATGATTTTTGTATCAATATTTATGAGTGAAATTGGGATATAGTTTTCTGTTAAATTTTGGAATCATTGTTACATGGCTTTGTATAAATAATTGGAAAACTTTCTACTTTTTCTTTGGAAAATTTATAAATAAATATTTATTCCTCAAAGATTGGAATAACTTCATCTGTAAAACTCTCTAGTCTTTGTGTTTTGGGGAATATTTAGGCTTAGGCAATTTAAAAAATATCTTAAGTTTCTTTAGAATATCTGTCTTTTCTTGAGTTATTTTTGGTAATTTGTATCTTTGTCAAAAGTCATAAATTTCTCCAGGATTTATTTTCTCTCTCTCTTCTTTCTCATTTCTTTCTTTCTCTCTTTCTTTCTTCCTTCCTTTCTTTCTTTCTTTCTTTCTTTCTTTCTTTCTTTCTTTCTTTCTTTCTCCTTCCTTCCTTCCTTCCTTCCTTCCTTCCTTCCTTCCTTCCTTCCTTCCTTCCTTCCTCTTTCTTTCTCTTTCTTTCATCACATCCACCCAAGCAGGGGAGGGGCCCAGGGAGAAGGATAGAGAGAATCTTAAGCAGACTCCATGCTCAGTGTAGAGCCTGATGTGGGGCTTGATTTGGGGCTTGATCTCACAACCATGAGATCATGACCTGAGCAAGAGTCAGACATTCAACTGACTGAGCCACCCAGGTGCCCCTTCTCCTGGATTTTCAAAGTTATTAACAAGGACTTTAAATTCTCACTCTTGGTAGTTATTTTTACATTTTCATTCTTAATTCTTCATGTTTGTGCTTTGAATTTATAATTTTATCGCATCAGTATCAGAGAATGCAATCCGTACTGTTTCCCTTGTTGAAATTTATTGAACTTTTATCTGTGGCCAATATAGGACTGATTTTTGTAACTATTTCAGGGGTAGATTATTTAAACTCTTTGTGGTAGGACGTTCCTTTTTGTCATTAAATCAGCTAAATACATTTGAAAAATTCTATCAAGTCTGCACTTTTTCTAAACCATTGTAGTCTAGTGTCTTTGCTGAAAAGTATTCCTAAGACTAGCCAGAGAGCTTGTCAGAAATGTGGAATCTCAGGCCCCATCCCAGACTTACTGGATCAGAACCTTCATTTTAACAAGATCCACTTGTCATACATGTGCACATTAAAATCCTAGGGAATTACATAATTTAAATCATAACATTTAATTTAGTTATGAATGTTCTCCAAATCATGTTATTTATTGATATTGCCCTTTTTAAATGAATTGAATCCCTTATAAAATTGAACAAGGGGCACCTGGGTGGTTCAGTTGGTTAAGTCTCCCAACTTTAGCTCAGGTCATGATGTCACAGTTTGTGGGTTCGAGCCCCACATCAGACTCTGTGCTGACATTTCAGAGCCTGGACCCTGCTTCAGATTCTGTGTCTCCCTGTCTCTCTGCCCCTCCCCTACTCATGCTTTGTCTCTCTCTGTCTCTCACAAATAAATAAATGTTAAAAATTTTTATAAAAATATCTAACAAAAAGTAAGTTTTATAAGGCACTGAATACAGTGTAAATTTTTACCACTTTTCTAAGAATATAATTACAGCTGGGGCTGGCTTATAACCCATTGTGATGTCATCCTTTCTTCTGTAACCCTCACCTTCCTCATCTTCTCTCTTAATGCTTGGAAACTGGTTAGGATCCAAGGAGTTTAGCTGTACAGACTTGGGGGACATGGTCACACCCCCACTGGACTGAAAAATCTAGTGTAATAACATTGTTTTTTTCTATATGTTTTTCTGTGAAGCTCAGGCTTGAGCTCAAGCCACCAGGCAGTGGTTCTGGACCTCATGCCAAGCAACAACTGAAAGAAACAAGCAGTATATTCTTTCTTTCTTGCAGCCTAGCTACCCCAGAAAACCTTAGGAAGTGGAGGGCAAGGAATGACCACCAACTTGGTAGCCATTGAGGAGCTTATAGGGTCAGGACTGGGCATAAGTCAAGCCAGTGGTATTAGACATATTAAGAATTAGGGCTTTTCAGATGCAACTCATTAGAATTATGCCCTCATCATGCCAGGCCATGTGGAACTTTCTTAAGGGAATTGTGTGACATCTAAAAACATAGCAAGTATTCTAAGTTTTTTTAGGGTGTTGCATTTTATTTTTGTACAGCAATAATTTTGGAGATATTTTTGGCAGGGTTGAATTTCAAACCAAGCAGGAAAAGGATGGACACTCTTAATCATGTACAGATCAGGGGCACTTCAGCAAAAGTGTAACTCTTGCTTCTCTCAGAAAAAAAAATGCTGATCCTTGATCTCATCAATAGTGCAGACAAGGCTGAATTCTCACTAATAAAGCTTGACATGAAAAATCTACTCAATTGGCATATGTTTGAAAAATTGGCAATGTCTTTCTGTTCCACAGATATCTGAAAAGTTCTGAGAGCAGATTTTGACTCCTTTAAGTTCTTATCACCTAGATGGGTGTTTCTTGGGTTGTCATAGTCATGAAATCAGGGAATTGCCTTGGACTGGATTAGGCCCCCCCATAATATTGTGTCACTAAATGGACCCCTGAAGTAGCATTTCAGATACTACATCGGGTCCTGCCACTTACAGCTTTCCTACTCCTCTCTCTTCTCCTTTTTCTTTCCTTCTCCTCTCTTCCACCTCTCTCTCTACTTTTCATTCCTCCCTGGCCTATGTCTGGGAGCTTTAGTAGCATTAATCAATCATATTATAGACATCTAGTATGCACCAGGCAGGATGCTAGGCACTGTGGAAAATACAAAGTGAACACAATATACATTTGTCCTTGATGAACTTATGCATTCGCTAGAGAGACAAGTGTATACACACATAAAGATGACCTCATACAGCTCATGCTATGCTATAAATATAAGTACTAATAGGATAAACTTAGGACAGGGAGAGATCACCTTTGTTTTCTATCGTCAGGGAAAAAGACTTTTCCAGGGAAGGTGGGGCTTGGAGAACAATCAGGATCAACAACTAAGACAGTCTTATTGATGTTTCTCAAAGAAAAACAAATTAATGTTATTGAGCCCTGGGCTAGTTATTTCTGGACTTACACTTTTTTAAAGTTCTTTCCAGTCTAAAGTGAAATATTGGATTTCTAGAAGAGATTTTGATTATGTTTAGAACTTTTCTCAATATACTATATTATAGAATAAATATTTGTGAAGTATTAGTAATTTTCATGGCAAATTGAGTATCTAACTTAAATTCAAAGCATACATTAATTCATTTGAACCTCTTATATTGATCCATCTAGATACCATCCTCTTGGGGCGCCTGGGTGGCTCAGTCGGTTAAGCGCCCGACTTCGGCTCAGGTCATGATCTTGCAGTCCGTGGGTTCAAGCCCCGCATCAGGCTCTGTGCTGACAGCTCAGAGCCTGGAGCCTGTTTCAGATTCTGTGTCTCCCTCTTTCTCTGACCCTCCCCTGTTCATGCGCTCTCTCTGTCTCAAAAATAAATAAATGTTTAAAAAAAAATAGATACCATCCTTTCTACACTGCAAATTAGTTGTGTAATTCCCCCTCCTGTTCTCTCTTATTTAAACAAAATGTATTGAAGTTGTGAGTACTTGATTATATTAAATTATATTATCAATAATAACTATGTATTAGCTGAATATCTTCCTTCCAGAACTTGGACCTACTGTCAAATCACAGCAGTTGTGTTTTCCAGAAACAAGGGTAAATATTTTGAGGGGCTCCGGTGCAATTATCTCTTTATCAGCAGGGGCCATGAAACATTCCCCAAAGTCAGAGATAGGCTGCCTTTCTGGGTAAGTCTTGGCACAGCCTTTATATCTTAGCAGTTGGAGTCAAGTTTGAAAGGTTTTCTTCCCCTTACCCCCTTCTTCTTCTGACCCTGGCCTCTGTGGCTTCCTCTTTGACAATTGATTTGCTTTCTCATATATACACCTCACTTCAGTTTCTGAAAGGAGAAGAAAGCTAGAAGGCCGAGCACGCCCACTCTTTGCCATGGGTTCATAGCCCTTTTACCCATGCTCATTCTCTCCAGATTGTCTGCCTACAGACACATGCAACTACCAGCTCAGTTGAATTTGTTTAGATTAATCTCTATTGACATGAAAACCCTAACCACCTCAGTTAATTTTTGCCCTCCGTGATATCCTGTGTCTGAGGTCAACAGGAAAATAGAAATGTCTTCTAATGGCCATTTTTTTCTTAATCACACCAGCATCATAATTAAGAAAGCCTTTCTGGTGACAGGTTCCGTTAGAGATAAATCTTAGATCCGTGTGAATGCATGGTGTAATGGAGAGCCTCAAAAGAGAAAAGTTAACTTTCTCACTCATGTACAGTTTCTGAATTCTCTACTTGGTGTGAGTTTGCATTCTGTGTTGACTGGATGATTGGAAATCCCTACCTGGAATATGCAGCAGTTTTCTACCTTGAGGTCAGATAGATCATTCTGTGTTTACTTAACCTTATCTCTTACTGGGAATGGATTTTAAATCGCCTATAAGTGAATAACAAAGTAAAACTCCTTATCAGTTTTAATTGGGAAACATGATTAAATTTGTCTCACAAAGTCAATGTCCTTTTATTCTTTTTGGTGCCTCAGTGCTACTTTGTTCATGGCAACAGTTGCCTAAGGGGTGAAGTGTTAGTGTGAGCATGGACTCTGCTGACCTAATATGATTTTGGGGCCTAAGGACTCAGAGAATTTTCTAGAGAGCCTGGAATGGAAGGTGCTGTTCCCATAGGCCTCTGTGTTTCTCCTTGCTTATCTTGCTTGGTGTTGCTTTTTCCCCATTTGAGTTCTCCAGAATGATACTATTATTTGTCTTTAGTGCTCTCCTCCCTGTTTTGATTTGTTTCCTCCCTACTTGCTGAATAATGTTTCACATTTTCCTGAGTTCATTGCCTGGCTGACTGGCCAGGAACCTCGGCAGCAGAACGCACCAAAACAGCCTTTTCACTAAAAGTCATAAAAACATAACTTGAGGGTCACTGAGGTTTTAAAGCCGAGTGCAGACAGAGACTGCACAAATTCTTATTGCCATTGATGTGAAGCTTCAGTTGTTTTTCTGATTGTGTGTTTGTGTGTGTGTGTGTATGTGTGTGTGTGTGTCTGTGAGTAGAGTCTGTCTTTTATGCTCTTTTTTTGTTTGTTTTGTTTTGTTTTTTAATGTTTATTTATTTTTGAGAGACAGAGTATGGTGGGGGGAGGGGCAGAGAGAGAGAGAGGGAGACACGGAATCTGAAGCAGGTTCCAGGCTCCAAGCTGTCAGCACAGAGCCTGATGCAGGGCTCGAACCCATGAACTGCGAGATCATGACCTGAGTCGAAGTTGGACGCTCAACCAACTGAGCCATGTAGTTGCCCCTGCGCTTTTTTTTTATGTTTATTTATTATGTTGAGAGAGAGAGAGAGAGAGAGAGAGCACACAAGCAGGGGAGGGGCAGAGGGAGAGAGAAAGAATGTTAAGCAGGCTCCACACCCAGCATGGAGCCTGACATGGGGCTCAATCCCATGACCCTGGGATCATGACCTGAGCTGAAATCAAGAGTCAGTCGCCTTAACCAACTGAGCCACCCAGGTGCCCCTAATATGCTCTTTTTGCATTTGTTTGTTCACTCATTCATTCTCACCTGTCTTTTACAAGATTTCAAAATAATTTTTTTCTTTCTTAAACCAATTTGTTTAATGTTTATTTATTTTTGAGAAAGAGAGAGAGAGACAGAGTGTAAGTGGGGGAGGGGCAGAGAGAGAGAGTGAGAAACAGATTCTGAAGTAGGTTCCAGACTCCCAGCTGTCAGCACAGAACCCGATGCAGGGCTCGAACCCATGAAACATGAGATCATGACCTGAGCCGAAGTCAGATGCTTAACTGACTGAGCCACCCACGTGCCCCCAAATACTTTTTTTCTATTACTCTTGCCGTTAAAACTGATGGTCAGGCAGTCCACAGTGGTACAGCTGCGTTGATTATCAAATGTGGAAGTGCTTCTGTACTCAATGGCAAATAGCTATTGCCACAAACTCCAGCTGAGTGCTCCTGTGCTGCCAAGGGGTCCCTTAGACCTTCCCACAATCCAGCTCCTTCTCACAGTCCAGCACAGCTGGGGGAAGAATCCTCTGAGATCTTATTTCGGTGTACCCTGAGTGCACCTGCTGTGCTTATTTCATATTTTGATTATCACTTGCTGAAAGTAGCAGCCTTAACCTGGAGACTACATGGCTATTCAGCCATAAGAATTGTGCAGGAAGCACAAGGAATCCCTGAAGAGTAAGAAGAGATTCCACAAAGTCTTGGCACTAATGATCACACACTTTTCTCATAAGGAAGAACTCAGGAGTAACTTAGATGGTGACAATATGGACCCAAGTACCTTGCTGAAGTGTGGGCTTTCTGTCTAGAAGCAGACTTGAATGACCTCCCAGGTCGGAATGACCTCCCAGGCCCCTACCAAACAAATGATACTTAAGAAGTAGGAAGCATTGCAAATTCTCCCACAAAGTGCATAGTCAGTACATTATAGCAGACCAATGAGAGCTAACTAAGTAAAGGACCAGGTGCTACCTTAAGGCCTCTGTTTGCCAGTCCTGGGTTTAGACACATGGCTGCAAGAAACAACTGAATGTAGCATAAGCATGCAATTTTGGGATTTTATCCTGAAGCACTGCTTATCCATGGCAGCCAAGGGAACATGGGTTGAAATGACAAGGGTGTGTGGGGTATCAGGATGTTTGGGAAGGAGGTGGTTTGATTTTGTGAATCAGCAGTTGAGCTTTGTAAGTCCAATTATGACAATGAAAGGAGGATTTATTTTCTGGGAGTTTGGAGTTGAGGTGCAATGGCTCTAGTAGCCCAAGGTTAGTCTTCTGAAGGTGGTTGCAGGGCAGAGCCTGGGAGTGAAGGAAGCAGAAGCTGGGAGAAGGGCACAAAGAACTGGTCACAGAGACTCCAGGAGATCCAGGAAGAATGTCAGTGTGGCTCCTGAAGTGACTTATTGCAAGTTAGCAATTTCAGCAACTTGAAAATTCAGCAACTTCTTGAATGAAGTTAACTTCATTAGAGGTAACTTCAGTGTGCTTCAGTTTTCTCCTCTGTAAGATGCGGATTATAGTATTTTCCCCTGTATCTTTTCTTAGTAATTGTAAATTATATGGTTGACCATGACAAGTGTCAGTAATGATTTTTTTCCTAGGAGCCCAGGTAGTAAAGTAGCTCTTGGATAGGGAAACATCCAAGGGGGCCTGCAGCTTGAGACTTCCCTGAATCCCACATGCCCTCTGGCCAAATCTGGTCTGGTTTCATACCTTAAAATTAAAAAAAAAAAGTTAAATCCCAGGAAAACTGAAAAAATAATAAACACCCGTATAGTATCCTCTTAGATTGACCAGCTATTGGCATCTTTCCAAACACACACACACACACACACATACACACACACACACACACACACACACACACACACTTTCCTTTGGAAGCCATCTGAAAGTACTACGAAGGCATCATGACACTTTAAACCTATATGATTATAAATAATACATTTCCTGTAAACAAAGATATTTATCACTTTTCTATTCAATATCATTTCCATAGCTAAAGAAATATTAATTGAATATATCCAACACAGAGTCAAATAAAATTTTCTAAATTGTTTCCAGTACATCATTAGAGTTAAGGTTAATGTATTGCACTTGTTTGCTGTTTCCTTAATAGACTTCAGTATAGAGCAGCCTCCCCTTCTCCCTGTTTCTTACTGAATCTTTCAAGTGTCCAGGCCAGATGTCCTACAAAGCCCTCCATGGGTTCCCGTCACTGTTTCTTTGTTGGATTATATTTCTGAGCCAGCCTTTCTAGTTCTGGTCTTAAGAGTCATGGGGTTGGTTTTGATATTGTAGCCTGAGGATCTTGCTAGATGTTTGGGGTAAGCACTCAGAACTAAGAGTAAATCTTTGTACACATTTGAAGGCCCAGCCTCATTAATATGCCTCTGAAGGTTTCCAGGTTCATTCAGTCCCTACTCACTACCATCTTAACCTATATTTACCCCCAAATCAGTCATACTTGATCCACCATGACATCTAGGATCAGTTCTGAAGAGCGAAGCAGAAAAGAACAGGGGTGTTTGATTCATTGCACCTCTGCATTGATGATGTAGGCTCATTCTTAAGGCACCAAAATAAAGTGGAGGTTGAATGCAGATTTGGAAGATTTGTCATTTCTATCTTGGGTATTTATGAAGAAATCTTCTCCCCCTCTAGCTTGCCCATGACAGACATCCTGTCAGCTGTAAAGTGGCCTAATACTTTGAGTTGTGAAGTGTCAGGTGAGTGGAGTGGCAGAAAAGTGGGTTATTATTGCCACAAGTCACTCTAGCATTTATACACCTCCTCTCTTTTCTCCATGGATCTGTAATCATGGAGACAGAAGGGATCCTTTTGCATATGAGGAAATGGAGGCCAAGAGAGATGAAGTAGTTTGCCCCATGTCGCTCAGCTTGTTTCACACAGACCTGGGATGAAAGCCTATTTCTTAAATCCAGTTCTGTGCTTTTCTATGAGCCCTAATGGTGGAGTCATTAGATTTTGTATTTAGATGCCCAGTGAAATGGTTTTGAAATGGCAAGTGCTGGGGAAGAAGAGAACATGAGTAATTCAGCAGGCGTGAGAGACTTTCAGAGTAGTTAAAAATCAGAGCACAGGGTTCTGCCGCCATGTCCTCGAGTCTTGAGTCATGGCAAATGGGGCATTCTCTATGAAAGGACAGAATGCTTTGTTTCTTTCTGGTCTGCCAAAACCATAGTTTTTTGACCTTCAGAGTTTGAATCAAGATACTACGTATGTGGGGATAAGTAATTTTTTCTTGGGTTTTCATAATGGATTGTTTGTCTTTTAAATTGCAAGCTGAATCACTATCTTTTATATAGGTATTTTCTTTCTGAAGTAATTTTGCAAAAATCTCTCGCTTCTTCTCCCACAGGCATATAAATACCCTTTGTAATTACCAGGTGTCTGTCTTCACCTGTGTATTATAGAGGGAGTTTTCAGAAGTTCCAATTATATATTCCAAATTTCAGATCATGGCCTAGATTGTACTTTGATCTTAAAAATAGAATTTAAGGTAATTTTTCTCAACCAAGTTGCAAATACTGCAGTGGTTTTATTTTTTCGTATGTACATTAATCTGTTCAACTAACTTTCCTTTTTTCATTAAAAAAATGTATTTTTAGTTCCCTAAAGAAAGAAAGGAAGGAAAGAGAGAAGGAAAGAAGGCAACAGAAAACTTACCATCAGTCATCTACACTTAGTGACTGTTCAGACCAATTGTCTAGGATGCGGATTTTTTAAGCTCCTTTCAGTGTTTATGAAAATCTTCTCCAGAAATAGTAAAGGAAGAGAGACTCAGTAAGATGCATATCTGTATCAGTTAGATGTTTTGGCTGAAGTAGCAGAAGCAAACAAAAAGTAAACCTTCAGACTGCTTAAATAATAAAATTTACTAGTTCATGTAACAAAACATCTAAAAATGAGTTGGCCTTCAGGGTGCGGTGATCTTGTGACTTGGTGATGTCATTAGGGACCCAGGTTCTTTCCATCTTACCCTCCTGCTAACAACAGTATCAACTTGTTCTGAGACTGAGTGTTCTTGGGATCAAAATATGCGTGTCAGTAGCAATTGAAGCTGTAAGAGTCCTTGTTCAGGTTTAGTTTGAAAGAGAGATCTTTTCCCGTGGTTCTCTCTAGCACCTGAAAATTTTTCCAGAAGATTCCAGAACAAGTCTCCTCATATCATAGTAACCTGATTTGAGTGATGTGTCTGTTTTTGAAAGTTCCTGCCATGAGGGGAGTGTCATGCTTAGATCTAGTATCTTAGGGTAGGTTCCCCAGGAAGCAAACTCTGAGTAGTTTATGTGCAGGTGGTTTATTGCAGAGTGCCCTCCAATCAGTGCTTACTGAGGAATGAACGAAGTAGGATTGGACAAAGGAAGGAGTTAAATGACAAACTCAGTTCCACGGGGAACTCTTGAGCTAAGTTTGCCCTTCAGAGTTGTCCTTCCTTGCATCAAAACCGCCCAGCTTTGTACTTTCACCTTGACCTGAGTGTCAAGCTGACTGAATGTGAGCTGACTCCAGGGCTATCATGTGGCCTTGGGCAAAGTGTCTTTCTTTGGCTTGCCTTTCCAGGGCAATTCCTAGAGAAGAACTCAGCTGACAGCCATCAATACCATCACTCCTGGCAGCTGAGGGGATGGATGTTTCAGTCCTGAAGTGGGGGGATGGAGGATTGGGGCAGGACAACACAGCTTACATTTCATTTCATTTCATTTCATTTCATTTCATTTCATTTCATTTCATTTCATTTCATTTCATTTCTTGAAACTTTTGGATCCACATTCTTTGTATAATATGTTCTGGGAATAGTTCCTCCAGGATTCTGATTACTCTGTGTTCCTGGAACTTAAAAAAGGGAGGTTTCCAGTCAGGATGAATTGCTGCCCCTTTGAACGTGGAAGGAGTTGAATAAAGTCAACTTGTCAACAGCTGGCTGGTTAGTCTCTTCAAAGGATGGTGCTTACTGCCCTTCATTTCATCTGCAGTAGCAGGCAGATAAGGAAAGAATATCCGAATTTGAGTTTACTGTATTTTTCCCCTATGTTATCTTCAGCCTGATCTTAGCACAGTCTAAATCCAAAAGTAAGCATCAAGGAACAGATAGACCACCCAGGAAAATCTCTTTAGTTCTGGCTTGAGGAGCAGAAAACAGAACTCTTAAAGCTCAGAGACTGAGGGAATCACCCATTTTTTTCCTTCTTTTTCTCCATTCACTTTCATTCCAGGCTTCAGGCAATCTTGTGGTGGGGGAAGTGGGGGGGGGGCAGCAACGAAATAATGTGGAAAATGGCTGGAGCCAACATTCTGAGGGAAGAGAACCTTCATTTTTCATTTGGTGGTGGAACAGGTCCAAGACGTAGGGCCAAATACTTCTTCCTTCCCCTTTTTTCTTTTTTTTTAAATCTTCTCTCTGTCCTCTTGTCATTTAGACCCCAGATGTGACTCTGTCACAGAAGTAAGTGATTTTTTGCTGATGGACTGAAAAAGGAGCCCGAGGAACCAAGAAGTACCAGGGAAATAGCAAAGAAGGAAGAACTCAGGAGATGGATCCCATAAACTGTTTGTGACTGGGCTAATATCCAACTGTGCACGATGGCCATGCTCTTAATTAGCATTCCAAAGACTATGAGAACAGAGCTAGCAGATAGATCTCCTCCCAGGCCCCAGATTAATCACTGGGTGATACACTCACAGAACAGATCTGAATAGCACTTAAAGCCTTTGAAATTTGAACTGACATTGTAACCATAGTACATAGAAAGTAGGCTGGAGCTAATGATTTGAACTTAACCAGGTCAAATGCCTGCTTATACAAAAGCATCAAGATTCTCTCATAGGATCTGGGGTTTCTGAAAATATCCAGAATACAACCCCAAATTATTCAACATCTGAGGAACTATGAAACTCTCAACTTGCTTGCAAAAAATAATCAATAGATGCCAAGGATGAGAAAACACAGATATTGGAATTATTTGATAAAGACTTTAAAACAGATATTACAGAAAATGCTCAAACATGAATACCGTTTGAAGTGAGGTTAAAAAGAAATAGAAGATATAAATAAGAATAAAATGGAAATTTTTGAACTGAAAAACACGATACTCAAAATTAAAAATTCACTGGAAGGACTCAATAGCAGAATGAAGATGACAAAGGAAAGAAATAGTGAACTTGGTGCCAGCTTAATGGAAATTATCCAATCTGAACAACAGAGAGAAAAATATGGAAAAAGTAAAGAACAGACCCTCAGAGTGCAATGGGACAACAAAAGTTTCAATATTTGTGTCATAAGACCCCCCCCCCAGCCCCGAGAAACAACATGGTGCTGAAAAAATATCTGAAGAGATTAATGGCTGGAAACTTCACATATTTGGAGAAAGACACATACTTACAAATTTAAGTAGAGAAAACCCCAAATAGGATAAAATTAAAGAAATCAATACCCAAACACATGGCACTTAGATTTCTGAAATACCAAAAACAAAGAAAAATTCTTGAAACAGCTAGAGAAAAACAATCCATTATCTATAGAAGAACAGTGATTCAACGACAGTGATTTTCTTATCAAAAACCATAGAAGTCAAAAGGAAGTAGAACAACATTTTTCAAGTGCCTAAAGAAAAGAATTGTCAGTCCATAATTCTGTTTACAGCAAAAATATTTTTCAGAAATGCAAGTAAAATAAAGGAGTCCTCAGATGAAGAAAAACAAGCAAACCTGCTTTAAAAGATTTGCTTAAGGGAACTCTACAGATGAAAGGGGAATAATACAGAAACTTTGTACATCAAAATGAGAAAGAGCAATTGGTAAATATCTGGATAAAGAGACTATTATCCTCAGTTCTTTAAAATATGTTTTATTGTTGAAAGCAAAAGTACAACATTGATGACGTTTTCAGCATATGTAGATATAATGTTTAAGACACTTCAATTGAAGTGGCAAAATACTGATTCTAAATAGATTGTGAAAAGTTAATTATGCATTTTGTAATTTTTAGAGCAACCACCAAAAAGATTATAGGAAGAGATGCTATTACAATTATAATAGATACAGTAAAACCTTGGATTGCAAGTAACTTGTTTTGCAAGTATTCTGCAAGACAAGCAAGCATTTCTAATGAATTTTAATTTGATAAATGAGCAATGTCTTGTAATATGAGTAATATGTGATGCTGAATGTCACATGATCACAACTGAGCCAGTGGTTCTTCTCTCTTTCTCTTCCTGTGGGATTGTGGGTGCACATCTCCCATGCTCAGATGCTCGGTCTCAGGCCTCGGTGTTTGGCAGAAATCAGTGATTTTTCAGAACACTGGAAGGTGCCCACAACTGGCACTAGTGTATTTTTTGTCACTTCAAGGCACCTATGGGAAATCCTTTGCTTTTCCACACAAGGGTAAGCTTTGGAATACTTTGTTTCATTCTAGGTCAGGCTGCCTGCAGCTATAGACCCTTTCCTCCGCTGCCTTATTGCCAGTTACATTAAATACAGTATATGAGAAGAGTTTATTAATACTATACAGTAGTCAACATACGTGCACGCATATACAATGACCCCCATGCAGAAAAAGGTTGAAAAGAAAGGCGGTAAGGAGATGATTACAGTGGAACTTAAGAAGGAAATCATCAAGAAGTACAAATGAGGTATGCAAGGGGTCGAAATTTCAAGATGTATAAGAAGTCTACAGTGACCATTTGAACAATATTAAAGAAGAAAGAAGGGGGCTAGATGCAGCAAAAGGAGTCATGAGAATATCAAAGCAACAGCCACATGTTCTGGAAGATACAGAGAAGTTGCTTTTGGTTTGGATAAATGAGAAGCAACTAGCAGGTGATAATGTGACTGAGAACTTTTTCTGTGAGAAGCCAAAGGCTTTGGTCAACAGACGCTTTAAAAAAGATGCTCAGTGTTACTCATCATCAGGGAAATACAAATCAAAACTGTCGTGAGATACCACATCACACCTTTAGAATGGCTGAAATAAAAAACACTAGAAACAACAAGTATTGGCAAAGATGTGGAGAAAAAGGAACCCTCTTGCACTGATGGCGGGAATGCAAACTGGTGCAGCCACTGTGAAAACAGTATGGAAGTTCCTCAAAAAATTAAAAAATAGAGCTACCGTATGATCCAGGAATTGCAGTACTGGAGATTTATCAAGAAAAACACAAAAGCCTTGATTCAAAGGGATACATGCACCTCTATGTTTATTGTAGCATTATTTACAATAGCAAAACTATGAAAGCAGCCCAAAGTGTCCATTGATAGATGAATGAGGAATTTGTGTGTGTGTATATATATATATAGATCTCATATGCATATGTATATGTATGTTCTAGAATATTGTTATATACCATATATTTATATATAATATTTTTATATAATATTTATATATGGAATATTATTATATATAATGGAATATATATTATTTAGCCATAAAAAAGAATGAAATCCTGCCATTTGTAACAACATGGATGGAGCTAGAGAGTATAATGCTAAGAAATATGTCAGAGAAAGACAAGTACCATATGATTTCACTCATATGTAGAATTTAAGAAGCAAAACAAATGAGCAAAGGAAAAAGAAAGAGACAAGTCAAGAAACAGACTCTTAACGATAGAGAACAAACTGATAGTTACCAGAGGGGAGGGGAGTGGGAGGATGAGTGAAATAGATAAGGATTAAAGAGTACACTTATGATGAAATACAATAAAATGAAATGAAAAAAAATTAAAAAGGAACTTCAAAAAAACCCAAACAGATTATTGATACATGCAGTAATTTGAATGGATCTGAGAGACATTATGCTGAGTTAAAGATGGTAGTCTTCAAAAGTTGCATGCCAAATGATTCCATTTATGTGGTATTAAAAAAAAGACAAAAATATCATAATGGAGACTAGATCAGTGATTTTTAGGGGTAAAGATGGGGGAAGGGTGTGGCTATAAAAAGATGGCACTATCTTATATTTTGGTTGAGATGGTAGTAACATGAATCTTATTTGGGATGGTGAAGGAAGGGATATGATGTTTTGTTACGACTTTTGTTATGACTTTTTGTTATGACTTTTTGAGTTTATTAAAGTGAGTTCATTAAATTCAGTGATGATAATTCTCAGAAGAATATTCTTCTGAAAATTATTTTTTCTTAGGACAAGAGAAAAGAAAACCAAAATTGTCTTAGCATAGCCACAGATGCTGAGGTATTCAAGCCTCTGCAGATGGGGACTGGGGCCTGAGGACCCCACCAGTCAAATTGCCATATGGGTCTCTGGATCATCCTTTTTTTAAAGTTTTTATTTAAATTCCAGTTAGTTAACATAAAGTGTAATATTAGTTTCAGATGTACGATATAGTGATTCAACACTTCCATACATCACCCGGTGCTCATCACAGCAAGTGCACTCCTTAAGCTTGATCATTTTTTTCACCCTCAGCTTCAAGCCATCCATTTCCTGGAGCAAAGATTCATCTACCTTCATGTTGTCTCCATTATCCTCCAAGAATTGGACATTAGGTGTGTCCAGATTATTATCTACTTCAAATAGCTCCCCTCCCCCCCAATTTAATTTTCCTATTCTTCTTTTCTCATCTGTTTCTTTTGAATTTTTCAAGAGTTCTGTACAAACTTCAGCTTCCAACTTAAGAAATTCTCAATTGTAACCTAAATGGATTAACTGGCTTTTGGCTTCTTTTGTTTCCCTTCCTTTTATCTTTTTTTTTCTGCTCTTACAGTTTTTATTTGTTCTACGATTTCATTTATTTTTTTTGCATAGTTGATACTTAAGCAAAGATCATTATTATATCAAGGTTTACCTCTACGTGTAACGTTAATAATTTAAAAATGAGAAATCTCATATTTTCTGGGATAATACTTAATATGTGAGAAAATGTTTACTGTTTGTAAACTTGAGATTTTCTGGACAGTTTGCCATTATCTCTTCCCTTAGATGTTACAGAATGGTGAAGCATTTGGATCTTCTGATAATATTTAGTAGGATCTTATCAAGTGAGGCTCCATTGAAATAGAATTTGGAATTGGCATAGTTCACTTGTGTTCTGGAAGGCTAATGGTTAGAGGGGATGGATCACAGTGGAATCAAGCTGTAAAGGAATAGGAGTAGATGGACTCCTGAGTTTCCAACTCATTGCATTGCTCCTGGATTTAAGTTGTTGTCATGGCCCTAGCTGTGGCCCATGGCTTGCCTACTTATGGACTCTGAGGACTGGGGTGGGGCACGTGGCCACACCATGCTATCAGCTCTTAGTCTTGCTTTTGCTTTTGAATTTTGTGCATGTAATATTCTGATATTTTAAAAATGCCACATGTCTTAGTTTGGACTGCTATAACAGAATACCATAGACTGGTTGGGTTAAACAGCATATTTATTTCTTGTAATTTTTTGGAGGCTGGGAAGTCTGAGATCTGGGTGTCAGCATTGTCAGGTTTTGGTGAGAGTTCTCTTTCTGGTTTGTAGTGACTTCTTGCTCTATCTTCACATAGTGAAAAGAAGAAGAGGTAGCAAGTTCTATTTTTGTAAAGGCACTAATTCTATCATGAGGAGTCCACCCGCATGACCTAATTACCTCCCGAAGGCTCCATCTCTAAATATCATCACAGTGCAGATTAGGATTTCAACATACAAATATGGGAGTGGGGGATAAATATTCAGTCCATAGCACCGTATAAGAAATAGACCTTTGCACTCTGATATCATTGGGTCAGAGGTATTTTTGTTTTTTAATTCTCTGTTGCTCTTTCAGCAGTTTATTCTGGGCACTTTCATAACTCATTGCATGATAGATATGGAAACACAACTTTATCTACCCCCCTCCTCTATTATCATGAACAGTCTGGATATGCTTAATTTCACTTCAGAAGCGACATTCTCTATGTGCTCGGATTGATCCTTTCTGACTTTGTTGCACAAGCTTTATTACTTGATTTATTTGTCATTGCTGACATGGTGGTTTGAAAACATATTGTTACACTGTCACCAGAAAATGACTTGCCTTGACAATTAGATTACTTTACTGAGACAGAAACTGTGCCTACCATTTTCTCATGCTCCATTAAATGCTCAGAAGTATGTTAGATAAAGGCCGACAGGCTGGAGATTGTAGAGATGCAGATATAATTCCTCTGTCAGGACTCTCCCCATGGCCCTCTAGTCTCCTCAGTGGGGGCTGCTTCTATCCCAGGCATATGGACAGGGAAGGGGGGCGGGTAAAGTGTGGTGTTTTAAGGAACTCAGTGTCAGTAGCTGAGGTGAAGTAAAACTCATTCTCAGTAAATTTGATTAAGTTAATGAGTCAGAAATATCAGGAGGAAAGGAAAGATGGTATGACCCCCAAGGAGAGTCAAAGGGATAGAGTCCCTGCGTATAGAGATGTTCCTTGTCTTAACAGATCCAGAACCTAGATATCTTAAACATACACTGGTTTTTTTAGAGCAGTTTTAGGTTCATAGCAAAATTGAGTAGAAAGTACCAAGATTTCCCACATACCACCTTGTCCTTGCACATGTATACCTCTCCCTCACCAGAGTGATTTTGTTACATTTGTTGCATTTGTTACAATTGATGAACCTACACCAACACATTTTAATCACTCAAAGTTCACAGCTTACATTTGGGTTCACTCCTGATGTGATGCATTCTTAGGGTTTGAACAAATGTATAATGTCATGTATCCATCATGATAGCATCATATAGAGTAGTTTCACTATCCTAAAAACCCTCTGTACATTTAAGATTTCTTTATGCCTTTTTATGGCTTGATAGCTCATTTCTTTTTAGTGTTGAATAATATTCCACTGCCTGGATGTGTCACAGTTTATTTATTCACTCAGCTTTGAAGGACGTTTTGGTTGCTTCCAAGTTTTGGCAATTCTGAATAAAGCTGCTATAAACATCCATGTGCAGGTTTTTGTATGGACATAAGTTTTCAAGTCCTTGGGTAAATACCAACCAGTGTGATTGCTGGATCATATGATGAGAGTATGTTTAGTTCTATAAAAAAATCACCAAAGTGTCTCCCAGAGTGGCTGTATCATTTTGCATTCTCACCAGTGTGGATGAGAATTTCTGTTTCTTTGCATTTTTGTCAACGTTTGCTGCTGTCAGCATTCTGGATTTTGACCATTCTGATAGGTGTGTACTCGTATCTTGTTGCTGTTTTGATTTGCCTTTCCCCAATGACATGTCATATGGAGCATCTTTTCATAAGCTTATTTGCCATGTGTATATATTCTTTGGCTTGGTGTTTTAATATGGGTCTTTGACCCATTTTTATTTTTATATTATTTTTATTTTTTGAGGGAGAGAGAAAGAGAGAAGTTGCAAGTGAGTGAGGGCCAGAGAGAGACAGGGAGGAGTAGGGGAGAGAGAGAGAGAAGTGGGGCTCACCCAAAGCAGGGATTGTGTTTTTACCCAAAACAGGGTTCAAGCTCACCCGAAGGGGAGAGCAAGCTCACTCAAAGTGGAGCTCGAACTCATGAACTGCGAGATCATGACCTGAGCCAAAGTCAGATGCTTAATGATTGAGCCACCCAATCTCCCTGCCCCATTTTTAAATAGGTTGCTTGTTTTCTTACTGTTGAGTTTTAAGAGTTCTTTGTATATTTTGTATAACAATAGGATATGTCTTTGGCAAATATTTTCCTTCAATCTGTGGCTCCTCTTTTTATTCTCCTTGAAATACCTTACACAGAGCAGAAAATTTTAATTTTAATGAAGCCCAGCTTATAAATTATTATTTTTCTTGCCTTTGGTTTTGTATCTACAAAGTCATTACCAAACCCTACACTTGGGGTTTTACTCCTATCTTACCTTCTTGGTGTTTTATAGTTTTGTGTTTCACATTTAGGTCTGTGATGCTTAATTTTTGTGTGTGGGTATAAGGTCTGTGTCTAGATTTTTTTTTTTTTGCAAAAAATAAAATAAAAATAAACTGGTTGTCCAGTTGTTTCAGCATCATTTATTGAAAACAGTTCCTTTTTTTCATTGTTTTGACTTTGCTCTTTTGTCAAAGATCAGTTGACTATATGGGGTCTATTTATGGGTTCTCTATTTTATTCCATTGATTTGTGTGTCTTTTCCTTCATTAGTAATACTACACTGTTATGATTACTGTAGCTTTGATTACAGTAGTAAGTTTTGAAGTTGGTTAGCCTCAATCCTCCAGTTTTCTTCTTCTTCAATATTGTGTTGGCTGTTATAAGTCTTTTGCCTCTCCTTACATACTCTAGAATTAATTTGTTGATACAATATAACTTGCTGTGATTTCAATTGGGATTGTATTGCATCTATAGATTAAGTTGGGAAGAACATCTGGACAATATTGAATCTTCGTATTCATGAACATTTATTTAGTTCTTTGATTTCTTTCATCAGAGTTCTGTTATTTTCCTCATATAGATTTTGTATCTATTTTGTTAGATTTATACCTGAGTATTTTGTTTATGGAGGTGCAAATGAAAAGGGTATTCTGTTTTTAATTTCAAATTCCACTTGTTCATTGTTGGTATATTGGAAAGCAGTTGGCTTTTTTTTCTAAATGTTTATTTGTTTTTGAGAGAGAGGGAGAGAGAGTGAGCGTGAGCAGAGAAAGAGAATCCAAAGTGGACTCTATGCTGGCAGCAGAGAGCCTGATGTGGGGCTTACACTCACAAACTATGAGATTATGACCTGGGCGAAAGTCAGACGCTTAACCTACTGAGCCACCCAGGTGTCCTGACTTTATTAATGTTTATTTATTTAGTTTTGAGAGAGAAAAGGAGAGCGGGGGTGGGACAGAGAGAGAAAGGGAGACAAAGAATCTGAAGCAGGTTCTGCAGTGCCAACGCAGAGCCCAGTGTGGGGCTTAAACTCACAAACTGTGAGATCATGACCTGAGCCAAATTCAGA
This sequence comes from Acinonyx jubatus, assembly GCF_027475565.1. NCBI lineage: Eukaryota > Metazoa > Chordata > Mammalia > Carnivora > Felidae > Acinonyx > Acinonyx jubatus. Next base: position 74,232,163 of record NC_069385.1, read on the forward strand.
GGCTTAACCAACTGAGCCACCCAGGTGCCCTTGGAAAATAATAGACTTTAAAAAAAATTGAAGTATAATTAACATACAGTGCTGTACTAGCTTTAGTGGTATGACATAATGATTCAACAATTCTATATATTACTTATTACTTACCATAAGTGGAATCACCATCTGTATGGTGATACAATGTTATTACAGTATTATTATTGATTGTATTCCTTATGCTGTACTTTTCATCTCCATAGCTAATTTATTTTATAATTGGAAGTCTGTATCTCTTAATCTTGTTTATCTATTTCACCCACCTCCCCTCTGTCAACCACCAGTTTGTTCTCTGAATTTAAGAGTCCGTTTTGTTTGTTGTTCATTTGTTTTGTTTTTTATATTCCATATATAAGGAAATCATGTGGTATTTGTCTTTCTCTGTATGACTTATTTAACTTAGCATAATGCCCTCTAGGTCCAGCCATGTCATTGAGAATGGCAAGATTGCATTCTTTTTAATGGCTGAATAATATTCCTTTATAGACACCATAACTTTTTTATCCATTTTTCTGTCAGCAGACACTTGGGTTGCTTCCATATTTTGGCTATTGGAAATAATGCTGCAGTAAGCATAGGGTTGCATATATCTTTTTGAAACAGTGTTTTTGTTTTCTTTGGGTAGATACCCAATAGTGGAATTACTGGATCATGTGGTATTTATATTTTTAATTTTTTGAGAAAACTCCATACTGTTTTCCACAGTGGTTGTACCAATTTACATTCCTCCTAACAGTGCACAAGAGTTCCCTCTTTCCACATCCTCACCAGGACTTCCTATTTCTTTTCTTTTTGATACTAGCCATTCTGATAGGTGTGACGTGATATCTCATTGTGGTTTTGTAATTATTTCCCTGATGATGAGTGATGTTGAGCATCTCTCTTGTGTCTCTTGGCCATCTGTACGTTTTCTTTGGAAGAATGTCTTTTCATGTCTGCTGCCCATTTTCTAATTGGATATATATATTTTTGGTGTTGTAGTGTATAAGTTCTTTATATATTTTGGATATTAATCCCTCATTAGATATATTATTTGAAAGTATCTTCTCCAGTTCAGTACTTTGCCTTTTTGTTTTGTTGATGGATTCCTTTGCTGTACAAAAGCTTTTTATTTTGGTATAGTCCTAACAGTTAATTTTAGGGAGAGCCATTGACTTTGAATATTAACCTTGTATTGTGCAATCTTACTATAACTGCTTATTAGTCCCAGGAGTGTTTTTGTTAGTTCTTTGTTAGTTCTACACAGATAATAATGTCACCTGTGAACAAAATCAGTTTTATTTCTTCCTTCCCAATCTGTATACCTTTCATTTCCTTTTCTTATCTCATTGCACTAGTTATGACTTCCAGTACAAAGTTAAAAAGCAATGGTGAGAGGTGACATCCTTGCCTTGTTTCTAATCTTAGTGGGAAAGTTTCAAGTTTCTTATTATTACATATTATGCCAACTTTAGGTTTTTTGTTGATATTCTTTGTCAAATTGAGGAAATTCCTCTCTATTCTTAGTTTACTAATTTTCTTTTGAATAGGTGTTGTATTTTGTCAAATACTTTTTCTGCATCTACTGATAGGATCATGTGACTTTTCTTCTTTAGCCTGATGATGTGATGGATTACATGAATTGATTTTCCAGTATTGAACCAGCCTTACATACCTGGGATAATTCCATTTTGTAGTGTTATGTAATTCTTTGTGTACATTGTTGGATCTGCTTTGCTAATATTTTGTCGGGGATTTTTGCATCTATATTCATGAGAGATAGTGGTCTGTAGTTTTTCTTAAAATGTCTTTGGTTTTGGTATTAGGATAATGCTGGCTTTATAGAATGAGTTATGAAGTATTCCCCCTGATTCTGTTTTCTGAAAAAGATTAGATAATGGGTATTATTTCTTCCTTAAATGGTATAACTCGCCAGTGAATCTATCCGGGCCTGGTGCTTTCTATTTTGAAGATTATCAATTTCTTTAATAGATATAGGTCTATTCAGATTGTCTGTTTCTTGTTGTGTGAATTTTGGCAGGTTATGTCTATAAAGGAATTGTTCCATTTCATCTAGGTTGTCAAATTTGTAGGTACAGAGTTGTTCATGGTATTTCTTTATTGTTCTCTTAATGTTCATGAGATCTGTAGTGATGTCCCCTCTTTGATTTCTGATATTAGTAATTTGTGTCCTTTCTTTTTTTCTTAGTTAGCTTGGCTAGAGGCTTATTGATTTTGCTGATTTTTTTTTTAAAGGGCCAGCTTAAATTTTTTTCTCCATTGACTTCCTATTTTCAATTAGATTGATTTCTGCTTATAACTTTTATTATTAATTTTCTTTTGTTTATTTTGGATTTAATTGCTCTTCTTTTTGTAGTTTCCTAAGGTGAAAGTTTAGATAAGTGATTTTGGATGTTTTTTTTTTATTTTCTAATATATACATTTAATGCGGTAAATTTTTTTCTAAACACTGCTTTCATTGCATGCCACAACTTTCTTTTATGTTGTACGTGTGTCAAGATTTTATTCAATTGATTAATGAATTGTACAGTGTTATAACCAATTCAGAGGAGGTTTTGAAGAATTTTTTTAAATGCTTAGTCAACCAAAGGAATGTTGAAGAGAGATAACTAACAGATGGAAGGCAGGTTAATATCCTAAGGGTAATACACTGTGATTTTTAAAGTTATGGTTGCTACTCTGTAGTATTTATTTATTTTTTAATTTTTTTTAATGTTTATTTTTGAGAGAGAGAGAGAGAGAGAGAGAGAGACCGAGTATGAGCAGGGGAAAGGCAGAGAGAGAGGGAGACACAGAATCCAAAGCGGGCTCCAGGCTCAGATATTGGCACAGAGCCCGAGGAGGGGCTAGAAATCACAGACTGGGAGATCATGACCTCAGCCGAAGTTGAATGTTCAACTGGCTGAGCCACCCAGGTGCCCCATTTTTATTTTATTTTATTTTTTACCAGGGAGAGATCAGGTGGATCTTATTGTATTTGTATTTGTATTGCTCTAAACAGCAATCTCTGGCCTTGTTCTCAGACAGAAACTATTTGCATTGATATCAGTTTTTTACGAGTTAGTCTTGACCCCTACAGAATTGCATAATAGCCACATCAATCAAAGGTATCAGTTAATCTCTAAAAGGTCTGCTAGAAAATGCTAAGCACTCCACTGTAAGGTCACTTAGCATCTAAAAGAAATGAGCTGGACAGTAGTTAAAGCAGTAAAAATATTTTTTATTTAGAAACTGTTGTAATAGGGGATATGAGACCTCATATAGAACTGGGCTCAGTTCCAAACACAGCAAAGACAAGTGAGGATTTATAGTCAAGGAGCAGGGTGAGAGTGTGTGTATGGAAAATGAGAAGAGACATCAAGGGTAAGTAGATTCTTGCCATACTGACCTAACAGAAGTCCTGTTGCAGTCAGGCCAGTCATCAGATATCACCTGGAGGTTGGTAGGGATTGAGGAATTTGCTTAGATATGAATGGTGATCAGATATCAAGAGTAGGGAGATTCTAGATAAATGAACCTAGTAGGATTATTCAAATTAGACTCTTCAAGGATGGACATGGAAGCCCAAAGTTGAGACCTAGTTGAAAAAAGGGCTCAGAGGAACCTACCTAAAGTTTAGTCAAGGCAAGTGTCTTTGTCACTAGTAATCTCTTTTGTCTATTTCCAAATTTTGGATAATCATTTCTTCTCACATTGGACCCATGACTGAAGGGAGGACATGAGCACTGGGAGACAGGAAGAGGTATTTTCTGTAATCCTTACAATAATATCCAAACTCCTCTGCTGGCCTACTTGGCCTTCAGAATCTCTGGCCAACTTGATGACCCCACTTCACAGTCTCCCATTTGAGTCAGCGACCTAGCCACCTTTTCTTCAACATGCTCAAATTGCCTTCATTCCTGTTGCCTTGCCCAGAAAAAGCCCTGGCTCTAACTGAGCCCTTGGAAGGCGAGAACAGGTACATTCCACAAATTTTGATAAATTTTGTTTTCATTTTAATATATTTCAAAGTAGGTCTGAGAGAGATAAGAAGAATGGGGGAAGGTACAGACAGTGTGAGCAGAGTCGTGAAGGGAGGGACAGCATAATGTGTAGGGGAAGCAACAAATTCCTACATGCTTCTGGAGGGTAAAATATAACAACAGGAATGGTGACAGATGAAATCAGCATGCAAGTAGGGGCCAGATCAAAGACACTTCCCCTGCCATGTTAGGTTGAATTTTATAGCATTTATATCACAGTCAGTTAGAGACATGGAAGCATTTGAAATTTCTGAGAAGTGAAGTGACATAGAGAAATGTGAGCTTTAGCTAGGTAGCTCAAATTTCCCTGGCCCCTCCAACCTGGAGGCATACATGACTTAGTGATTATAAGAATGGTTAGGAGGCTTTCTTCCTGGCTTCATTCAGACAATATTTATTGAACTACTGATTCCTGGAAATGTTCTAGGTGTTGTAAATAAGTAAATGGTAGATAAAATCCCTGCTGTAGTGGAGAAAGTGGGTAATAAGCAAACAAACACATGAAGCATGTTCAGGTAGAGGGGCTGCCCTAGTATATGGCAAGCGATGGTGGGCTTATGAACCAGGACAATGGGAGTAGGGATGTAACAGAGAGAACAGAGGTCACTTGTCCTTTGATCCTGAGAACATTCCATGTCAACCTGTGCCAACCCAGAGATACCTATCAATTATTTCTGGTAGACTCTATGCCTACAAAAGCATTATTAGACAATATGGTGGTATGTAATAGAGGTTTTCACTGATTATCCTACTGCAGAAAAATAAAATCTCTCAGCCTCATGTACCAACGTGAAGAGGTGATGATAGACTGGAATTCTTTGGATACATAGCTCACTAAGGCAGGGACGGAAAAGGACATCCTGGGCAGGAGAACACAACATGAGCCAGTTTCCAAGGCCAGGGGATCATGTCAAGTTTAAAGAAGTGGAAATAGTTCAGGATTGTTATGCCTTGCTAAGATTTGGGGAATGGCACGAGCAGAGGTAATTTTAGAAACATTCCACTGATGGCAGGGTAGAGTGATTTGAACCATGGAGACCTTAAAAGCAGGAAGAGGGGTGCCTGGGTGGCTCAGTTGGTCAAGCATCCAACTTCAGCTCACAGCATGATCTCAGTTTGTGAGTTCAGGCCTCACACCTGGCTCTCCACTCTCAGCTTGGAGCCCGCTTCAGATCCTCTATCTTCCTCTCTCTCTGCCCTTCCACCCCTTGCCCATGCTCTCTCTCTTTTTTCTTTCTCAAAAACAATAAACATTAAAAAATTTTTTTTTAATTTTTTAAATGTTTACTCATTTTTTGAGAGACAGAGTGTGAGTGGGGGAGGGACAGAGAGAGAAGGAGACACAGAATCTGAAGCAGGCTTCAGGCTCTGAGCCCGATGTGGGGCTTGAACCCAGGAACCGTGAGATCATGACCTGAGCTGAAGTTGGACACTTAACCAACTGAGCCACCCAGGCATCCCAACATTAAAATTTTTTTAAAAAGCAGGAAGAAATTTAGGGCAATAGTAAGGAAGGAAGGAGATCCTAGAGGGAAGAGATGAATGGAAATAAATAAAAGGTTAAAGTCCTAGATATCTCCATGAGGTAGAAGGGGAGACATTACGGGAATGAGAACATAAGACAGCCAAAAGTTAGGGGTTTGTTAGTGAGTAGGATACTGGGGTACCTTGTGTAAAACTTAAGAAAGAGTCCTGGGTGATGGAAGATTGAAGATGTGACCCTAAAGGTGAGAAACTGAATGGCTGGTAAGAGATGAGGAGGTTAAGGATAAGGATGTTAATGATGTGTGACTTGCCTTTAGTTTAGTGGCTGGAGAATATAAGAGTAAAAGCCTTACTTGGAGGTGAGATCATCACTAAGAACATGGCCTGGCACATAGAGACACTCAATAAATAAATCAATGAGGTCCTGGGTCTTATATCCCTCCCCTTGACATGAGTTGTACTGGTGCCAGAACAAGCTTCAAGTTGCAGTCAGTGTCTGGCATAGTTTAATATAGGTGGAGAGGCTCTCTGATCCAAGTGAGGGCTCTTTTACCCCGTTAAAATTCTCATTACCCTCAGGGATTTGGCCTGAATGGTTCTTTCTCTACAGTGGTTGTAGATCACATTTTTTTTTGCCCCATCTGTACAGTACATATCATGGGTTGAAACATTTTATGACTTGTTTTGCCAGTTTTCCCTCTATTCTTTCATGGTAGTGACTCAGAGGATCTGAAAAAGTAAAATGGTGTGTGAAACCTGGGGCTGGCTGTACTTAGAGGTGTATTACAAAGTTATGCTATAAGTAAAGGGGCACTTGCACATCCTTGCAATATTGGTCAGAGGCCCAGAAGGAAACAGAATAGGATAACTTAAGGTTTTAGTTAAGGGACTGTTTACAAAGGCGTAGGCAAGGTTTGGAGGAATGACTGGGGAATTAATAATGGTGCTAGAAATAGGGTCTGAAGGATCCAAAGGGTCTGGAGAGGGACAGAGGCAACCAGGACAGAGAGTCATGTGGAGAGGCTGCCTTGAGAGAAGCTGGGAGCTGAGGAGGTTTGCTCCTTGGTGGAGACCACTCTGTAGGAAGGAAGCTAGGGGAATAGATACCTATACTCTCCTGTTCCCCTCTCTCTGACCTCTTGCCATCCCCATTCACAATGTCCACTAGTAACTCGAGGGCAGGGGGGGTCCATGATGTGGCCCATTACCTAGCCTCCAAAGCAGAGGAGAAGAGAAAAGGAAAGGGGATTTCAGAGATGCTGACAGGTGCTCTCAACACACTGCCTTTTGTGTTGGCTTGTCAGGGCAAGTGACACTCTCTCAACTTGTCTGGAAGATTTAGTCATCTCCAAAAGACATGGTAAACTCTGTCTAGGTGTAAATAAGGGATGAGCCCAATTTGTTTATACATGCCTTGAGTTTTCCCACAATGGCTAAGAACCCAGACCATAGGCAATAATGGGTAATACATAAATGAACATATCACAATCAGGCCCAGTGGTACACTTAAGGTACTTAGCATAAATCAAGATGGCAACATAGGAGGCTCCTGAACTCCCATCCTCCCATGGATACATTGAATATAAGTGACACATAAAGCAGTTACCTCTGAAAGAAATCTAGAAAGTAGCTGAGCGACTCCTCCACATTACCTGTATGAGAAAATATCCTCATTGAAACAGGTAGGAAAGGCTGAAACAGTCTTTCCATAAACCACACTACTAACATAGCACCAGACAATTAAGAGGGAATTCATAATTCCTAGCTTCTTCTTGAGGAATGAAGGGTTTGACCCAACTTTTAAGACTTCCACCAGAAGAATGGCCCTTCGGAACATCTAGCTCTGAAAGCCAAGAGAGCTTGCATCCCTGAGATCCACAAGACTATAGCAAACAAAGGAGCAGTTGCTTACTGGTGGGCATATGGAGCACTCACTGGGGCCATCCCCCTCCCCCACCCCAAGGCTCACCACAGAGAGAATAGGCAAAAATGCCCATCTCCTAGATGTTAGCACACATCTAGGGGCTGACGGCAGCCCTCCCTGGGGACTGGGGAAAGTGGCAGACACCTCTTCTGCCTTCTCCCCATGGCCTGCACCAAGTGTCTAGTATCTCCCTGGATGAAGCTTACATACACATCTGGCATGCCAGCTTTTGCAGTTGTTCTCTGAGATCTGGGCCCCCTGGATTGCCTGGCTCTGATAGCCAATGGGGCTTGTATTCACAAGTCCTACAGGAAGTAGCAAATAAAGAAGCAGTTCTTAATGGGCAAAAGAGCAGCTCCTTCCCCCACCCCCAGGGCTATAAACCAGGCTGGCACAGAGGAAGCAGACAACAGTACTCATCTTACAGTTTCTCCCTGAAGGAGGCTTAACTGCGAACTATCCCAGCTACTGCCTGGGGGTCCAGTTTCTAATCAGCCTGCATCTAGGTGCTGAATGCAATTCTTTCCTTTGGAGCACTGATGGGTCTTGGCACACCTTCAACTACTGGGAGCCACTAAGAATAAAGAGGGTGGTTTGGACAATCACAGAGGTTTGAGAGACAATTAAAAGCTCAGGCAGGACTGCTTGATGAGGTTCATCTCCTATACAAGAGCACTCTATCAAGACTGGGAAAGTTAACTATTTGATCCTATGCTCAAAGCCAACACAGAGAATTAAGGAAAATGAAGAAACAGAGAAATATGTTCCAAACAAGAGAACAAGACAGATCTCCAGAAACAGATCTTAGTGAAACAGAAATAAATAATTTACTTGACAGTTCAAAATAACAGTCATAAAAATGCTCACTAAGCTTGGGAGAGCAATGTATGATCAAAGTGAGAATACAAAGAGATGGAAAATATTAAAAAGTACCAAAAAGAAATCACAGAGCTGAAGAGTATAATAATTGAACTGAAACATTTAATACAGGGGTTCAACAACAGACTAAAACAAGCAGAAGTAAAGATAAATGTATTTGAAGACAGGCAATAGAAGTGATCAAATCAGAGGGACAAAAGAAAAAAGAATGAAAAAGTGAAGATCTTAAGAGACTTATGGGACGTGAGTAAGCAGACCCACCATATATGTATTATAGGGATCTCAAAAGGAGGAGAGAGAGAGAAAGGACTGGAAGCTTATTCAGAAAAATAATGGCTGAAAACTCCCCTCATCTGGGGAAGGAAACAAACATCCACCAGGAATCCGAGAGTTCCAAATAAGAGGAACCACAGAAAGTTACACAGAGACACATTATAACTTAAATTGTTAAAAGTTGAAGACAAGGAGAGAATTTTAAAAGCAGCAAGAAAAAAGCAGCTTGTTATATGCAAAGGAACTCCCATATGACTGTTTTCAGTGGAAACTTTGTGGGCCAGACAGAGTGGGATTCAAAATGCTGCAAAGGAAAAAAAAAGCCCTGCTAACCAAAAATAGTCTCCCTGGCAAAGTTGTCATTCAGAACTGAAGGAGAGATAAGTTTCCAGACAAACAAAAGCCGGAGTTCATCACCACTAGGCTGGCCTTTAAAGAAGGCCTTAAAATGTGTTCTTCAAGATGAAATGAAGAATACTAATTAGTAACAGAAAAACGTATGGAAGTATAAAACTTATTGATAAAAGTAAATATATAGTTAAATTCAGGATACTCTAATGCTATAATTGTGGTGGGTAAATTGCTTATAACTCTAGTATGAAGATTAAAAGACAAATGTATACAAATAACTATAACTACAATAATTTGTAAATGGGTGCCCAAAGTAAAAAGATGTAAATTGTGACATCAAAAACATAAAATATGTGTGGGGGAGTAAAAATGGAGAGCTTACAATTTTGTCAATTATACCGCAGTAAAGCTGAAAGGAAAACAAAGGTACTTCCATGAACGGGATGCTATGCAGTCATTACAGTGTTTCAAAAACGTTTTAAATGGCATGGGAAAATAAGTATGGTTTATTATGCAAAAAAGCCCAAAACTTCTATTCAATAATTTGGAAAAAAAAGAAAGAAAAAGAGAATATGCTTTTGTGCTTTCTACAATAAACCATTATTGCTTTAAAATCATAAATGAGCAATGTAAAAAACAGTGACCAAGAGAGGAGAGCCCAGGTTAAGGCTTTCTTCTTAACCACTTTTAATTAGATTTTGTAAGGATTAGGTTAGGAAATTGTCATCCGGGGCTCTTTGGAAGTGACAAAGCTCCAGATAATCTGGGACATGGCTTAAGGTCATTCCCGTGTTAGATTATAAATTAGAGTTGGGGAGGAGAGTGAAGACAGGGCTATGAGGCATATATCTGTGCCAGCCTGTGCCCCTTGAAGGGTGACGGGAGCACCAGCTAGCTTTCGAAGGACTTCTTCCTGCTCCCTCAGAAGTGCTGTCATATAAAGGGACCCAATAGGCTGGTGGTTTCTCTATAAGGGAGTATCTCGCTGAAGAGAGAACAGGTGGATAAAGGAGCATTAGAGTGGGTGGTTCAAATGGAGAAAGGCCAGAAAACGGGGAGTGTTGCGAGTTGTTTTCTAAAGGGCAGGATCCACCCAGGTCACAGATTTCCCCAAGTCAGAATCGAAGCTGGTCTGACTAGAGCTGCGGTAGTCATCCACTCTGGACTTTGCACAGGCTTATCAGGCATTAAACTTATTAAGACAAATCCGCCCACCTGTAGAAAGAGGAAGTTTTCATATTTTATAGCATTTGGCTTTTAGCCCCACCTCTCCTCTGGTTTGAATCAAAGATGTATGCAGTCTCCCTAACAATAGTAACTTTTTTTTTCCTTTTCTTTCTTTTCTTTTCTTTTCTTTTCTTTTTTCTTTTCTTTTCTTTTCTTTTCTTTTCTTTTCTTTTCTTTTCTTTTCTTTTCTTTTCTTTTCTCTTTTCTTTGCAAAGCTTTGCGGCTCTCAGAATCAGCACTGTTTATTTTGAGTTCCTAGCCACAGCTGGACTAGGTGAACTAGACTAAAAGGATATGGTTTGGAATACAATTTGAGGGATTGTGGTCTGGAGAAATGTATTGTTTTAGTTTAGAGAATGAAGTGGAATATTCTCTTATAACTTAGAGTGTTTTCTGTGCCCAGTAAGGACTGACACCTGTGATTACCTTTCATCAACTAGGGCGCACCAGGGAGCTCTCACCTGTGTTGTACCTGTGACCCCCCCCCCCCCCCTCACTCAGGTTTGCCATCAGATCTCTTTGACAAACAGAAGACAGGGGGAAGTAACTGGGTTTAAATCATCTGCCTCAGATCATACTGTGACTATACTTCTCTGCCTATCATTTTTAGATTCATTCCAATTTGGGGAGATAAATGAAAATACCTCTTATTATTTATTTGCATAGCATGGACAAGCCTTACCCAGTTTCCTGAGCTGTGGCCAACTTGACTCACCCCCCCCACCCCCCCAATTAATGCCCAATTATTCCATCAAGGCTGGAACACAGGGGCAAATTGTGTGAACATAAAAGGATTATATTGTTCTTTCTTTCAAAATTATCTCTGGATTCAGAGTTTAAATCTCTATAATTTTCCAGTACAGTGATAAAAGATGCTCTTAACAACATAACTTCTCTTTGGTAGCTCCTTAATATTGTTCTTTTCAAAGCAAAGTTGCTTAAGGGTAACACTAGTCATGCTATTCCTAAAGCTAATTCCCAGACTGCTTTTGCTTTCTTCATTTATTCAGGTAAATTGGTAACCACACTGATTAAGGGCTCTAAATTAAGCCAGCCTTCCTTTTGCCTGGACAAACTCCTGGCCACCATTGTAACCCATCTGGAATCAGTAACAGAGCATACCTGTCTCAGGGCTTCAAATGTTTGGTTAGAGCTGCATCAATGTGATGAGTCAACCAAACTAGCTTCATTTCTGAAGACATTTTAGAGTGCTGATTTACTCAGCTGGTTGTACTTCCCGAGGATGTGATTCATAATACCCAGGCGAGGGGGAAAGAACAACATTTGAAAGCACACTTAAGAAGGGGTGGATGAAATGCTATTCTTTCTGGCAAACCTGTCTTTTATGATATGCTGTGGATATTTCTGGCATTTCTCTCTAGGGTAAGAGTTGGAGATGATGCTTCTGAGGCTGCATATGGGATGTGAGAACAGCTTGCTCTTGCCCAGCCTGAGGCCCTGGAGGGATTTTCTTTTCACTGCAAGACTGGCAAGTAGGCCCTTTTTGGTGTTGGGGACATGTTACCTGACTGTGAGGATTCACAGCTGAAGCCACATTTCTGTGGCTTGCTCCAGGGCTGGCCATGGGAAGGGGGCCTGCTCTGGTGACAAGGATCCAGTATGCTCACTATTTCCCATCCTGTCACAGGCACAGCACTCTGGTCCTTCTTTACCAAGGAATCTTCCCTGGTTCTGGCTCCAGCTTTGCTTTTCCTTCTTAGGCATAATGTTTAGAAAACATTCTTCTGTTTAGAAAACATTCCAGCCTGTAGATAACCACTTTGCCATATAGGCTTTTATTTCCTCTGATCACAAAATTTTATGGGAGCCAGATATATTATGCTGGCTTGTCCATTTTGATGTATTTTGCAAGAACACTTGATTCCACCTCAATCTGGAATGCAGCTTGATTTAGAGATACGTATGACTAGGTTCCACTCATTCACTTACTCATTCGCTTCCTTATATATTCCACCAGTATTTATTAAGTGCCAGCTATGTGGCAAATACTCAGTTATTCTGGCTTCTGCAAACCATGTCATGGGCATGGGTTGGCTCTGTGAGAAAGAGAAGGTAGGGTTGGGCCCTATGTAATACTTTGACGAGTGCCCCCACCACCAGCGTCCCTTTAATTATCAATCCAACAACCATAATCATGATATTCCCAGTGTGACTAAGTTTCTTCTTGGGAAAAAAGAGAGTGTTGATTTTACTTCAGGGTTGGCCTAGGGATAGAACTGGCTAAACAGAGGCAGGAACAGAGACAAAGGTGTCTCAAGGAAATAAAGTTGGATGTCACAGCTCTCAATGGTGAAGACACAAGATTCATCCAAGATGGTGCAATTGGAAGGTTTGAGCCACGTTCATCTAATTTTTCTGAGGGCAAAGAAATCCTCAAGCGGCATCTTCTGAGTTTAAACAATAATTTATTCATCTTATAGCCTAGACTATGATGAATTTTCACACTCTAATTGGACAGAAAGACACATAAACAAGCATTATATTGCATACTATTTGCTATGAAAATACTATAACTCTGAAGGTGAAGGAGCTCACTCACTATCTATGGCTCTCTGAGAAGGGCTCATGGAGAGGGTAGCATCTGAGCTGGGGGATAAATTGCTAAGACACTTGACAAGTGGTGAAGAGAGGGAAACTGCTATTCCAGTGGAGGTAATAGCAAATACAAAAGCAAAGCATTATGATATAGTTCAGTAAGGCTACATGTGCAAATTTAAGGAGAAAGGCTGGAACCAGTGGTGAAATGCAATGTCAAAAAAGAATTCGTGTAGGAAGCTCATAGGTAAGTTTTGTGGGTTTCCCTGTGGTAACCATGGAGATGTGCCACTCAGTTCTCTTTTTAAGAGAGAACCCGCCAGAAGTGCACTTAGCTGACAGTCTCCTTGCACTTGTAGTGCATGTGGGGTCCATTAGTGTTGGAAGCCATGCTCTCCTTGAGTAGCTCCCACGAATGACTAGCACAGTAGAAATCCCAGGCTCTAGCAATTTCTGCCCACCAGGACTCCCACAGGCACTCTTTGCTCCAGAGCCATATTGGACTGATCAAGACTCTCCCAGAGCTGCACCTCAATCTCAGGCTGTGTTTACGTGATTCTTCCTGTTTTCTGCTCCTTTCATGGTGTCAGGCTTGCATTGTGGTCTTGAGCCTTACCTGCTTCTGCTGTTTCCAGACATCACTCCCATAGTTTCCAGACATCACTCCCAATTAATCTCTTGTATTTCTGTCTTGCATCTGCTTCCCAGAGAACTCAAATTGACACTGTTGGTACCAGTAACAGCCTGAGAAATCAAGTGGCAATTTGGGGACTGAATCATTCATCATCCAACTCACCTGGAGGACCCTATCCCAAGTGGTTTTTGGGGTACAGGTGATCTCTGGTAAAAGTTGGTGGCCCAGTTGCTATTATTTTTTAAATCAGTTATGACTTAGAAAAACATCTTGGGGAAGGAAAATGTCCTTGAAGTACCATGATTCAGCATTTGAAAGGTATGGGGAAACCAGGCACACAAGGACAATGAAATTGACTTGTTATTTCTAAATTGTATTGATGCCCTACATGGGGTAATAAGAAACCAAGAGTAATTAAAAGACAGTTAAAAAGTAGGTGTGAGAAGATGGCCTCCTTGGTAGCTTACAAAGAAGCCCTTATCTCCTGCAAGAAGAGAGTTGACATAGCCAGGGAGCAAACTCAGAAGACCATTGAATGCTCAGCCAGGGCAGGTTTATTATTAAGATCAGGGCCCAAGATGGGAAAACCTGAGACCCCAAGTCATGGATGAGGACATTTGGATGGTAACCTTTAAGATTGTGACTTGCATTTTCCTCTTAAGACCAAGCATTTATCCCATGTGGAAGACACTTCTGAGGCCTCTCCCCAGCAAAGACACAGGTGCTCCCTCAGGAGCTACACCCTGCCCCCCTTGTGGCTCCAAAGCTGATAAGTAGGGTTAGTACCAGCATAGCCCAGTTGGGGTTGCAGGCCTTTAAAAGGGAGGAGATTATGCTCTAGAGGAGCTTCAAGAGTTAGCATTCATCAGTAAGTGCCAGGGGGGTACTCAATTGGATTGGATTTCAGGGACACTTGAACAAAGGTTGGGGACATGAAACTGAATAAGCAAGGGTTAATTTATTTGGGGGGGCACTCTTTCAGGGCAAGTCATTTTACATCCTGGCAAGGCCCCTGAAGGATGGGGCAAACTCACTTCTAGAGTAGCTTTGAGAAGCCTGAGGAAAGTAACTGTCTATGTTGACTGAAGTTGAAATGCCTGAGTTGCAATGGCAGGTGGTAGGGAAAGAGATTAGAAGGTTGTGGGAACTGGGCATGCCAAAGTGGATATGTGAGGCCTGAATACCCACAAAGGTTCTATGGGAGGACCCAGAGGACACTCCATTCATGAAGGCCATCAGGGTACGTACTGGTGAGAGGGGAACCCAGTCCACTAGAAGTTCAGTAGTTGCCTCCCCTGTAGGCTGGTGCTGATGCTAGGAGAGGTGGTTACAGAGTTAGGCTTGCAGTGAAGATGCTGGGGCACTGAAGCAAGAGAGATCCTTGGCAGCAGTGAACCATCAGAAACCAGGGGGCCATAGTTACCATAGGAATGGCCAAGGGGGCATAGCTGCATTCATTATAACCATGAAGGGACACCTGACCTGAAAGATGTTTGGCATCAGGCCTTGGGCAGAATTATGTCACAGGTTTTGAGTTCTGTTTTTCATCATTAAGATATAAGAGGTCAGAAATTGTTAATTCACAACACAACTCGGGATGCACAGAAATTTCATTTATTTATTTGACTGTAAGTGATCTTCTATTCTACCCAATCCCCTAAACACTAGTGGGGAAAATTTAGCCAAATGTCAATTCAATTTAAATCTGGTATGACTGTTTGAGTCATGTTTCTAGAGCTGTTCATTCTCTCAGGTGGCTCATTGTCCTCTGGCTGCTTTCCTTCAAGCTGGTATCCCTGTGCATTGAGGAAAGAGTTTGGCTCATGAAGATTGTGAGTTCCATGTTATTATTAACTGCTTCACAGGAGAAACAAATCCATAAACTTAAAGGGCCACCTAATTATATGACTCCTGGTCCCTCTCAGGGCATATTTTTTTCTCAGGGACTCTAGTTGGGAAGTTCATTCTGTTTTCTATTTTATTACTGTTTTCCACTTAATGTTCTTTTGTATATGTAATATCAATTTTGTATTTATTTTAATGGCCACATTTTTTCTGCTGTAATGGTCACTTGGGTCTGTAGAAATCAGCCCCAATGCCATGTTGAATTCCAATTTAAAGAAAGCTTCAAATTTTACCAAACCTAAATTCTGTCTTTCAACTCAGATTTGGGGAAGTATTCAGACTTATTTGGATTTGATGCTTCTTTCCCAAGAAAAGTAAGAGTAACAGGGATTTTCCTGTCCTGTAGACGGATTTTTTTGTTCATGAAATTACTTTGTGGAGGTCACACAGGATGGCTTGTCACAGGGTCTCAGTCTGCCCCTCACTTCTCCATCAGCCCCCACAAGTGACCTAAAATAAGTTACAATCTAAGTCCAATGGTGTGTGCAGCAGCTTATGCCAGTCCCTAATCAGTGTCTACACCGAAGACCCTCCTGGTTAGAAATTCTCAAGCTTTCTTTCAGCACAAGGACAAGTACAACTTGGCGGGATGCCTCCCCACTTTAGCATTACCAATGGGCTGGTGAAATAGCTATTACAGAAGAATCCACTCTGCCCTCCTGTCCCTCTGCCTGTGATCTTTCCCTACCTGCCCCTACTCTTTTAGACCCCTGTCATTTTTAATGTTTTCCCAAATCCCACCAGAGTGTGAATTCCCTAAGGGCAGCTGTTTTGGATTCTTAGATTGCCTCATATTTCCCAGGATGCCAAGCAGAGTAGCTTGGACATAGTCATTGTTTAATGAGTTTGATGGATGCATAAATAATATTGGGCTAATGGTGGAGCAGTAGAGAGGAATGAAGTGGAATGCTGCATAATCCATACCTTTTGAGTAAAATTGTATGGGGGAATCCATTGTCTTAAAGATGACGGTGGGTGGCCAAGGCCCTGACCTCAAAAGGAAGAAGGGAGAGAAATGTTGGGAGTAGCTCTTGGAAGTCCCAGCCTGGCTTAAGCTGCTAAAGGCTTGTGGCGCAGGTCAGGAGAGGGTTACGGGGTTGGCAGAATTACTTGGGCTGGCATTATTTTTGAGGAAGAAGTAGAATAGAAATGGGAGGAGGTGCGTAAAGACAACTTAGGGCATTGGGCAGCTTAGGGGTTTGTTACTCCAGCATTTAGAGGCCAGAACTCCGTCATCCATCCATATGTAAAGAGCCCGAATCTGGAGATCCTGTGGAGGGCATGGACAAAGCAGGGAATGATAGGCCTGAGCCTTTTTTACTTCAGTTATGAAAGATACAGCAAAATCCTATGAGTCATTTTTAGATTTGGGTCAAATGGTTCACTTGGCTATGTGTCTTTCTGCCCTGAATGGACAGAAGTTTTTAGTACATATCTGTGTGCTCTCAGTGTCTCATAGCTCTGGATTTTCATCAAAAACAGTTATGCAAGTTCTCTAACCTCTCAGTCTGTATATCGTGATATAGATGGATGTTTTAGACAGGTGTACACAGCCCAGTGTATATCAAATATTAAGACCGAACTGTATTACTAAGGTACATGCCTTCATTTATGCTTAATAGAAATGATGCTTTTTGGTCAAGGCTTTAGGAAAGGCTGCGGAACTTCCATTCTGCTTGTTCCTTCTCTCAGTCCGGCCCCTCCTCTTCTCCACCTTGCTGAATACAAACCATATCTCAGGGCTTAGCCCAAACCCTGTGCCTTTTTTTTTTTTTAATGTTTATTTTTGAGAGAGAGAGAGAAAGAGCACGAGTTGGGGAGGGGCACAGAGAGCAGGAGACAGAATCCAAAGCAGGCTCCAGGCTCTGAGCTGTCAGCACAGAGCCCGCCCAGTGCGAGGCTTGAACTCACAAACCTTGAGATTATGACCTGAGCGGAAGTCGGATGCTTAACCAACTGAGCCATCCAGGAGCCCCAAACCCGGTGCCTTTTATGACACCTTCCTGGAGGTGACCCAGCCACCCTGGAATCCCACCCTCCTCTGAATCCCAGAGTACTTGTTCATCATACCAAAATGGCTGATATTTTCTGTACTAATTAAAGGAAGGTGCCTTCTCCAGGACAATTAGAATATTTTTTTGAGTATTCCATAGTGATTTATTGTTTGTTATTTTTACAACTTTTTCATGAAGGTAATTCACATATTTAAAATACCCTTAGGCACCTGGGTGACTCGGTCGGTTAAGCATTAAGCCTCCGACTTTGGCTCAGATCATGATCTCACACATGGTTTTGAGCCCTGCATCGGGCTCTGTGCTGATGGCTCAGAGCCTGGAGCCTCCTTTGGATTCTGTGTCTCCCTCTCTCTCTGCCCCTACCCCACTCACATTCTGTCTCTCTCTCCCTTTCTCAAAAATAAATAAACATTTAAAAAATCCTCAACATTACAAAGGCATTATTGCTCTAAAAACTGCCATTTTACTAGCAGAATTATGAGTACCTGTATCACTGAAATTCTCTCCTCCTACCTTTTTTTTTTTTTTTTTTAATACCATTGACCGACTAGTGGAAGCAACTTCCCTTTGTGAGGCCTATGAGAAGGTGGCTTCTCAGGGCAGAGAAATTAGAGAATGTTTCCTCCTCTAAGCAGCCCAGAGGCTTCTTCATGCAAAGAAGAGTAAGGCTGTAAGCTGCAGTCACTGAATCAGGTTCTTGGCTTGGGCGTAGTGTGGGGCTTGCATAATACAAACCCCCTCCACTGGGTGACTTTGATCTGAACATACATTGCCTGGTTCATCAATCTTCTTCTGTTATCCTCTGGTGGACACTATTATAAACAGGATGGTTTCCAAATGTCTGTTGTTCATCTGCCTGCCGTGCATAATGTTGACTTTTTGGGAACTCAGCTTCAGTGTGTCAAAGAATGTTATCTGTGACAGTTATAGATTGATGGTAGATAATAAACATCCATTTAATTCACAAAGTATTTAGTGTCCATAAGTACTATTGATAATAATAGAGAAGTGCATTTCAGTTCCAGGGTGGGACTTGCAAAGCATTGTCCTGCCTTTCCGGAAGACCTTCTTCTAGGAGATATTACTTAATAATAACAACAATAATAGTGATGAAAGTAACTGTTTAGTTAGTACTTACACTATACCACCAACTATATAAAAAAGCTCTCATGACATGCTGTGTTACTCATGATAAGGAAATGAAAGCTGAGAAAGTAAATGATGAAAAACAGGCATCCAGTCTTTTCCCAGAGGTTGGAAAAAGTTGCCCTGAGCAACTGGCTCTGCCCCTCTGCTCCAAGCTGTGTTGGGTCTGGGAGTCTGACAGGGTGGGATTGCTTGGAGGTGTTTATTGTCTCTCTCTGAACACATCAGCCATGTCCCCAGCTAGGTTGTAGTTGCTTTGAGAGCAAGGACAGAAACTTCTACTTTGCCTTCCCAAGCACCTAGCTTGGTCTTTTCAAAAGAGTCAATTACTTATGGGTGACTGAGTTATTGATTTCTAAGTGGGCCGTCCTGGAGGTTGGTATGGTCAGGAGGAAGCAAAGATCCCACAGGGTAGAAAAGTCTGTATGTCTTAAGTGTCTGAGTGTATTCAGTGAAGTATTTGCTGTTTTCTCCCCACAGCAGCTGTGAACACATTTCTTGTTGGTGGCCGTGACTTCTGTTTTCAAGCACTTCCAAAGATCCTCCTGGTTGCTGAGGACCATTCTACACTCCTGCCTTCATAGCCCTAAGGCCAGCCTAGGTGTGCAACTGGTATATACACATTGCTTGTTTTTATTTTTACCTCTTTGTGCTCTCTGCTCCCCCTCCCTCTTTCTTCTGTTTCTTAAAAACATAGCCAGGGAAAAGGTGCAGTTAGTAAGCTCTTTGCCAGAGCCTTTTTGGTTTTCATGTGACTTTGAAAGTTCGGTTTTTTGAAAGTAGTCATAAAGCATGGGTACTGAGAATATTTGGCATTAATCAGGCAGTTTTATTTTTGTGAATAAAACTGGCAGGAAATCACAGCTTAACTGAATAAAATGATCTCCTCTTAGCTTAGAACCATAATAAAGTTAAAAAGTAATAAAGGAAAAGAAACAGTTCAAACATGATTAATTTAAAAGTGTAATCCTGAGCAAACTATTTACATTTTTATTTTGCCCCAGAATAGTAGCTTTAAAGATGGTCATCTCAGGTTTCAAGTCAATTTTGAGAATTTATACAATTTTCCCAGAGTTACTTATGTTTATTCAAGGCCTCATAGTAAGCAGGGGTCTATGCTAAGCCCTGGCCAAATTTTAATGTGTCTTTAAGGCTCTGAGCTTGATCTGAGAATATTTGCTCTAATTTAGGACATTAAACAGAGGTATTACAAAACAAGAGGACTGGAATTGATAAAAATTAATAAACAGCTCTGTTTTATTACTACTTTTACATTTATTTATTAGTTGATTTTAGACTAATCTTATCAAGTAGAAAAATGTAAGATGTAAATGTTGACATTCCTCTAAGAAATTTCTGTGTGAATGGTGTGGCCTGATTAAAAATATTACAGATTGGCACAAAAATTGTTGGCTTCTATATTTACCACCCACAGTGTTTGAGGAAAGTAGTGAAGGATAAAGAGAAGCTATTTAGAACCATGGAGTTGTTTGTACCATCCCATGGGCTTCCTGGAACAGCAGCTCTGTGGAAACATAAAGTCATGGTATTTGTAGGAGGAAAGAAAATATGATGGAAGCATGAATGGAACGGTTAGGTAGATGGAGAGTCAAGGATGTAGGCTGTATGAGTGGTTAATTGCTTGTCTCACTTGATTGGGCTTTTGGAAAACTTGAGAAATTCCAAGTTGTTTTTCTAGTCAGTAAGGGCTGACTTACTGTTTGGATCTGGATAAGTCGCTGTACATTTTGTAAAGAATATTTGGGAAGTGGTTGAGAAATGTTCTTGATAGCCATTAGCTTCCATATTCCTCTTTGTCTTTGACAATGCTCAGAGACTCTGACAGTATCCCAAACAGAATCAGAGAACAAAATATCCATGACCTCTATTCTAGAACACTCCAGAATTGGACCTCAGAACATTCTATATAAAGTAGATTAAATAGAATAGTGGCTTAAAAACTATGTGTAACTTTTTTTTAGGTAGGTGAGTTTGTATTAAGATATAGGCACTGTTTATTTTTTTCCATTTATTCAATACCAACTAGATTTTTATTGAGCACTATAGCAGATGGTATGGATGCCTTGTCCCTGAGTTCACCTGCTGCCATAGCAGACAGCTCTTATGCACACTGACAACTTCTCACCTTAAGGGTCCCTGTCTCTTTGATTCTCCCTGCAATCAGAGTTTGTTCAGCTCACATGCAGTACTGCTGGAAATTAATGTTCCCGAGTCAGCCAATGAGGGGTGAAAGTCAGTAAATCAATACTCTAGCTTTGCTGTCCTTTGGTGGAAT
Organism: Acinonyx jubatus; assembly: GCF_027475565.1. Lineage (NCBI taxonomy): Eukaryota > Metazoa > Chordata > Mammalia > Carnivora > Felidae > Acinonyx > Acinonyx jubatus. The sequence goes on from NC_069385.1 coordinate 74,252,909, forward strand.
AATTCTGGAGGGGGCTTCTCAGAGGGTCCTCAGCGGGACCTACCTGCCCACAGTGGCAACCAGCTCATTGATGCATTTATTAGCATTCCTCCCTTCCCTACTTTACTTTCCCCACTTGTGGAAATCCGAAGAAATTGGGATCATCTTCCCAATAATCTGACTAACCCAGGATTGCCTCAGGGTTAGCTTTCAGAGGAACTCAGAGGCAGATAAGCACATTTTGACTAAGGCACCATGTTAGACCAAATAAACTTTCAAGTATCTAGTAATGGAGGCAGAGGAAGAACTAAGCAAAAATGCATCATCAGCAGAATGTGCCCACTTAGTATGAATGGTACAAAAATAACAGCTATAGTGGGATTCAGAGAAAGGAGGAAGGCTTCAGTGTGGGATGAACAGGACCATGGAGGAAGTAGGATAAAGTTGGGCTTGAAGAATGAGTTGGCATTAAATCATTTCCCTGTGGCAGTGCTTGGGTGATTCAGTTGGTTAAACAGTGGACTCTTGGTTTTGGCTCAGGTCATGATCTTCCGGTTTGTGAATTCAAGCCCTGAGTTAGGCTGTGCGCTAGCAATTTGGAGCCTGCTTCTCTCTCTCCCTCTCTCTCTGTCCCTCCCCCTCTTACACTGCCTCTCTCAAAATAAATAAATAAGCTTTTAAAAAATTAAATTATTTCCCTGGGGGTTTGAGAAGATATTTTAATCTGTGGTCTGACAAGTAGATCCTTTGACTGAAGGGGAAAGAAGAAGGGAAGGAATATTTATAGAGTGTAGGCTATGGATCACAGCCTAAGGGCCATAATGATTAGGAACACAGGTTTTGTACACACTGTCGCATTCAGTCTCCCAAATAACCTTATGAGGAAGGTATCTGTCACAGTCAAGTCAGGCTTCTATAAAGTACCATAGACCAGGCAGCTTACAAACAGCAGAAATTTATTTCTCACACAGTTCTGGAAGCTGGAAGGCAAGAGATCAAGGTTTTACCATGGTAGGGTTCTTTTCTTTTTATTTAATTTATTTTTAAAATTTACATCCAAGTTAGTTAGCATATAGTGCAACAATGATTTCAGGAGTAGATTCCTTAATTCCCCTTACCCATTTAGCCCATCCTCCCTCCCACAACCCCTCCAGTAGCCTTCTGTTTGTTCTCCATATTTAAGAGTCTCTTATGTTTTGTCCCCCTCCCTGTTTTTATATTATTTTTGCTTCTCTTCCCTTATGTTTATCTGTTTTGTATCTTAAAGTTCTCATATGAGTGAAGTCATGTGATATTTGTCTTTCTCTGACTAATTTTGCTTAGCATAATACCCTCCAGTTCCATCCACGTAGTTGCAAATGGCAAGATTTCATTCTTTTTGATTGCTGACTAATACTCCATTATATATGTATATGTGTGTGTGTGATATATATATATATATATATAACATGGTAGGGTTCTGGTGAAGTTCTTTTCTAGGTGATTTCTCCGTGTATTTTAACATGGTAGAAAGAGAGCTAGCTCTCTGACCTCTTCTTATAAGAGCACTAATCCCATTCATGAGAGATCTGCCCTCATACCCTAATTATCTCCCAAAGGTCCCACCTCCAAATACCATCACACCAGGATTAGGGTTTCAACATATTTATTTCAGTGGGGCGGGGGGGGGGGGGAGGCACAAACATTCAGTTCATTACAGTACCATGATCTATAATTTATAGATACAGAAATTTGAGGTCCAAGAGTTTAATTGGTTGGCTCACGGTAGGTGAATAGCATTTATAGGATCAAAATCTCCATGAGGCCAGTCATAGAAGGTGGACGCAAACACAGCTGGTTGAAAAGTGAAAGATCAAAATGTTCCTTTGGACTATAGTGCCAAAAATGATGTTCATTATTTACTCCCACCCCAAGTCCTGGCTTATTATTTGCCCAAATCAGTTTTAATCATGATTATTCAACAGATGAAGAGCCTGAGACCTGGCAGTTAACACTACTGGATCTAGAACACTGCATTATTTTTTAGATGGAGAGACAGTTAATTCCCATCTCAGTAGACACTGCAAAAGGCATTAGGGTTTTGATCTTTGCTTAGTTTCAACTAGAATGTATGGCTTGCATCTTGTCAGTTAAAAATAGATGTTTAAAGATAGTCTTCAACTAACACTCTTGTTTATCAGTGGAATTGATTAGTGTTATTTATTTTACTGAACTTTGCCCCCAGATCTGATCTCAACTTAGTAATAGGAAAGAAGAAAGACTGTTACATATTTTGGATAGCAGTTAGTAGTAATTCTCCTGCTGGGATATAGTTGGCTCTGTTAAAAGTGATGTAAATTGTTAAATAGGTATTAAATAGGCATGAAAGGCTAAGGTTTTCTCATTTAATTCAGAAACTGCCAAGAAAAGAAAGATAAAGAAGAAAGGCAATAAGTATTAGAAAAGATGAAAACCAGAGGTCTTCTCTTACAGCAATTTGGGATTTTGTGCTTCTTTAGGTTTTCAAATTATTTCCATTTGCTTTTATATGGGTTTAATCTGGATAATAATTTGTCTAGAGACACTGAAATTCAAGGAGTTCTACCTAATTACAGATGTAAAGGACTGCTTGAAAGAGCAGTGGAATATCAGACTAATATCTTTCTTCACTCCTGTACAGCAGAGGGAGGTGAAGGTCAAGAGACAAGTAGAAGGCAGAGAGAGGAACAAGATGGGAGGTCTGCTTTGGCACCTTGACAACACTAGTGAGAAGTACAAGCTACTTGCTAACATTTATGATGTTCTTAAATGGGCTAGCCACTCTCTGAGTACTTTATCTGTGAGGAAACTGAGGAAAGGGATAAGTAACTTTGCCTAAAGTGGATCTGGGATGAAAGCCAGACATCAAGTTCAGAGCATGCATGCTAAACCTCTATAATCTCTTGCTTCAATACTAGTAGTAAGAGTAATTAATAAGTCTTCTTATGTGCTCTGTGTGGAAGGTATTATCTCCATTTTACAGATAAAGACACTGTTTTGGAAAAATTGATCAATCAGTTCAAGATCAGACAACATAGATAGATGATAGAACATGACTTTTAGCATAAGTCTGTCTAACTTCAAAATCTGGGCTGTAAGTGAGATGCTGCTTAAAGATCAAGGTCAAAAGATGTTACCAAGTAGTTCTTCAGAAAGAGGTTTCACCTTTCTGCCCCAAGAACCAGGCTTAGGGTGTAGGACCACAAGAGACCTGGTTAACAGAACACTTGTGGTCCCTGGGGCTGCTTCTGTGTGTGGGCAGGCTAGACCAAAGGAGACTTTGATGAGCACAGGCTTCCAGGAGGACTAAGCCACCTTGATCCTATAAGTTCAAATGTTATTAAATAAGCCTCTTGTCAGTCTTACTGCTCAGGAATGTTTCCCTCTTGGGCCCCAGGGAGCCCATCTCTTTGAAACGTAATCATCAAAGAAGGTAAAGCCTTATCTCCTGGTTTCCTGGGACAAGATGGGCCTAATTACAACTGTTCCCTGACTTCAAATGGCAAACTCTACCTTTAGTCATAAAGATATGAGAAAATTAGCAATTCTGTCTTGAAAACTTGATGGAGTGGATAGTATCTACTTAGCTATATGAAAGATTTTCTTCTGTCTTTGCAATCTCTTTAGCGAATTGCCTGTGATGAGCATCACATTCTGGTTTAATGTTTATGCAATAATAAAATTGTTTTCTTTCTTTCTTCCCTTTGTGGGGAGGTTTTCTAGGTTTGGAGGAGATTTTGTTTTTTTCTGGTTTTTTTTTTTAACATTTTTCATTTTATTTTATTTTTGAGAGATAGAGTTTGTGAGTGGTGGAGAGGGGCAGAAGGAGAGAGAGAGAGAAAAGGAGAGATAGATAGATAGAGAGAGAGAGAGAGAGAGAGAGAGAATACTAAGCAGACTTCACACTCAGCCCAGAGCCTGATGTGGGGCTTAATCCCATGACCCGGGGATCATAACCTGAGCCGAAATCAAGACTCAGATGCTCAACTGACTGAGCCACCCAGAAGTCCCGGGGAGATTTTGTTTTTAATTATATTTCCTCAAATCACCTTATGTGGACTTTTCTAGGAGACTCTGTAAAATGAAGGCAAAGCTACTTCTGGAAAGGATCTAGGGCACAGGGGAAGGTGGGTGTGTACCAGACTAGCTAGAAGGGTTCCTAGAATTGAAAGATTTTATTGTTTAACCCATTAATTAATTAATTCACTATTTATTGAGCACCTACTATGTGCATGACCCTGTTCTAGAGTCAGGATGCCAGAGAAGTACAGTTCCTGATCACAGCCCACAAGGGACACAGGTATCAGAAATATATCCACCCCTGGGGTACAAGAATTAGCTGTGGATTCCCTTCCTGGAAATCTGGGAGCTCTGCAAAATGATAAAGAACTGAAGAACCTAAGATCTCTCCCTTTTAAAAAATGTTTATTTATTTTGAGAGAGAGAGAGAGAGCATGTGCACATGCGTGTGCATGAACGGGAGAGGGGCAGAGAGTGAGAGGAGAGAGAGAATCTCAAGCGGGCTCCATGCTCTCAGCACAGAGCCCAACATAGGGCTTGATCCCACAAACCATGAGATCATGACCTGAGCCGAAATCAAGTGTCAGATGTGCAACTGACTGAGCTACCCATGTGCCCCAAAGCTAAGATCTCTCAAAGGAAGTTTAAGTGTGTCTTCTTGGGATTGGACCTTGAAGATATCCTGTAACTCTTTTTTTTCTAGACTGTCATTCTTAGGTGGTACAGCTCCTGTGTTGATCATCTTTGCCTAGCCAGTCTGTATCTAAGTGCCTGATATGTAGTAGGTAGACTATAAATGGTTGTTGATACACGAAAGAAGGAAATTAAATTTTGCTCTCTGACTAGGAAAGACTCAGAGACAAATTTCATTATGACCTTTACGGGTGTTTGTGAGTATGCAGGTTCACCATTCTGTGAACCTTCTGTGTTTCATAATAATGTCATAATGTCATTTGTTGTATTATAGTTCAACCCTTAAGGGTTATAGTTTGCATTTTCCTGAATGCCCCCTCTTTCTCCTATTTTCCCAGCTTTTTGTTACTCCCTTTCTCTCTTGGACTCTTTTCTGTTCTTTTTTCTCTCCCTTCTCCCTCAGCAACTTGTTTTCCTGCTGAAGTTAAATAGAACTGAAATTTAACAATTAGCCATTTTAGTAGGACTGTTTTTTCCTCTGAAATGTAATATAATGTTTCTTAATTACACAGGGCCCCCTTTACATAATGTCTTGTCATTCATATTTGTCACTTGACAAATTAACAATAGAAAGTACACATATTAGTTGATAAGGCTGCAGTATCACAGTACCCAAGATTAGGTGGCTTAACCAACAGAAATTTACTTTCTTACAGTTCTGGAGGCTAGAAGCCTGAGATCAAGGTGCTGGCAGAGTTGGTTTCTTCTGAGGCCCCTCTTCTGGGCTTGTAGATGGACATATGCTGTCTGTTTTCACATGGTCTTCCCTCTGTACCTTTCTGTGTCCTAATTTCTTCTTTTTACAAGCAATATTGGATTAAGATCCACCCTAATGACCTAACTTTAACTTAATTACCTCTTTAAAGACCCCATAGTCAAATACAGTCACATTTTGAGATCCTGAGGCTAGGACTTCAACATACAAATTTTGGGAGAACACAAGTCAGGCCATAACCATGCACCTTTAAGTTGATGGGGTTTTTTTGTTTTGTTTTGTTTTAGTCACTGATTTAGAGCAAAGATTGCTAAGAGTGGCTGATCAAGAGAATTACCTGGGGAGATTGAAAAATGCAGACTCCTGGGAGATTCCAGGAGATTCTTATTCAGAGCATCTGAAAAGGGAATGGGAATATGTATGTTTAAAAAACACTCTAGGTAACTGAGATCGTGAGGTTTGAGAACCACCGTTGTTACTAATTCCTCACATATTTATTATTGTACTAGGAGAGATCAAGTTCAATGAAAGAAGAGAAATTGCTTAGGAGAACCACAGAAGGATTACCTTTGATGAGTACTTCTTTGAAATTTTGCTGTTTGCTTTCATTCGGTTCTATGTGGTTTTTGTTGTTGTTGTTGTTGTTGTTGTTTTTGTTTTTTTGTTTTTTGTATTTTTCATTGCATTTCATTCCTGCACATACTCCATAATATAAGATCTTATAGCAACCAACAAATTCTGGTCTAAGTTTTATGATTTCATTAGCTGTGACTTTTGGACTTAGGTTCCAAATAACTTCTGACTCATATATTCCTATCTCAGCTATGAACATGAATTAGGTATCTAATTTATTCTGTGTGTGTCTAGTCATGTTTGAGAATGATGACATAAACAGGGATGTAGTAAAGTCTGCCCTCAAGAATTTCAGGAACTTTTCATGGTTAGATTATCGAAGACATTATTTCCTAATGCTACCATATTATTACTTTAGACAAAATCATATTATTGGAGATTTATTATATTTTGGGTTGTTTTCACTGGATTCTTTTATTACCCCAGCTGTGGTGTGGCACACATTCACTGGTAAGGATGACTAAACCAGGGGTCAGTCACCTCAATTTTGTGCCTTGTGGCTGCCACATTGAGAGACTTAACATGATTTCGCCAGCTGCCTTTTCCCCAGCATAGTTGTGGCAGGGGTGGTAGAACCATGACTTAGCACAGTTCTCCTTAGAGATTTTGTGTCTGATTAAAAAAGCTCACCAGAATGCTTACTGGGGTTCTAAGGCAGTTACACCTCCATTTTGATTGAAGTAAACCCAACAGCTATTGTCAAAAAAGGAGATAACATTGCTATGTAGCCTGAGAAGAGATAATTTTGGTATTTAAACATGAAATGTAAACTCTTGGTTAAAAAAAAATCATGCAAAGTCAACAACAGCTATCTTTTTATAGAAAGTCATTATCTCTGGTCCCTTGAGAGTAACATACAGAAATTGACTATGAATTTTTTAATTTGTATCATGTTAGAGGAAGAAAAGTGAAGGAGGCAGAAACAAAGGGGAATGAGTTCTGTTGTTTTGAATGAGAGTTACAGGTCAGCTTGCGCTGTGGGCCTCAGAATGTTAGCACAAGTTATCTACTGCTCTTCAACTTGTTATCCATTTGTTCCTTCTTTTGCTCATTTCTGAAATCATTTATCAAACGTTTATCAAGTATTTGCATAGTGTTTTAGAGATAAGTAAGAAACTATGTGCTCTCAGGAGGCTCAAATTCCTGGAAGAGATGGGCACGTACACCAACAGAACAGTAGGTGTGATGGGTATACAAATGAGCCATAGCATACCCAGGGGAATGAAGAGCCTGGGAGATAGATGACCAGTCACCTGGCTGGGGTAGAGTGTAGTTTAAGAGGAGGAAACACTGGGTTGAGCTGAAAAGAGGAGAAAGGTATTTCATTCAGAAGAAATAGCATATGCAAATTCAAATGCACCACAAGTATGCTTGTAACTTTTCATTTTGAAGGCAGGATAGCTGGGGCAGCCCATCCTGCTGGATATCATTCTTGAGGCTGCAATAGTAAGAACAGCAGGAAACATTCTGCACCTCCAGATCTAATGAAACCTGGACTGGGTGGGATCAAGCATGGGGGAGGAGTCACACACCTTTTTATGTCTTCTTTATTTCCAGGGACTATATTCTTGGCACTAAGTAGGCATCACATACATTGTTGAATTTGATTGGAATGATTGGATAATTTTTCCACTTATGAAGATAAGAGAGTAATAAAGAGAACAATGCATATCTTATTTGCCAGGGTGAAATCTATGGTAATCAAATCTCACTTGTAGTATTTCTCTTTTGGAACTATAACTATCATTATAAAGGGGTTTTTATGGGGTCAACATTCCATGTCAGTATATGTTAGATACACAAAACAGAGGAAAATGACAATCCCATTGAAAGCTGAAGAAGAAATATACCCACTACCCCCAGTCATGTGCACTAGAATTTGTAGTCAACAGTAACTCAACTGCTTCTTCACCAGTAAGACATCTAATTTATATCACTGTTACTTTCTCCTAGGAGAGGGAAGGACCCATAGCCTTTGCAACTAGAGACATACATCCTTTGAACAAGTGTTTACTGGGTGCGTACTTCATGCTGGGCTAGAGATGCTGCCTGTGATGAGTGTGGACGTTAGTTTACAAGGATGGTTGCAATATCCCTCCCATGCCCTCACTCCCTCCCCCATGCAATACATCTCTGCCACTTATGTCCATTGGTGGAGTATGTTTCTCCTCCCCCTTAAATCTGGGCTGACCTGTGGCTTGCTTGATGGGTAGAATGCAGGAAATGATATGGGAAGTTCAACATTCAAAGTGTTGCCTCAAGAGGCCCTATGAGGGCCTTGTGCTTTCACCCTCTCGGTGAGAGCTGCTGTCAAATGAAGAAGTTTTGATTAGCCGGCTGGGGACACACGACCACCCAGCAGACAATACCAAATTTCAGACATGTGACTTATGCTGTCTTAGGCCACCTAGCTCAGGGGCGCTCTTAGATGGTTGAGCTGTGTGATAGACTTCAGGCAAAACCAACAGATTTTAGCTAAATAAAATTTAGCTAAATTTTAGCTAAATATAGGGCCGGTGTAGACCCACAGAATTGTGAGCAAATAAAATGGTTGTTGTTTTAAGGCAATAACTTTTAGGGTTTGATGTCCTAGTGTTTTTCTCTGCAAACCTTAGCATCTTATTCTGGCATCAGGCTAGAGTCTGTGACCTTGCCTTCTCAGCACTTGGCCTTCTCCCAGTGGGGTGAATAGGTGGCAGCTGCTCGTTTTTTCTCTCTCATGTTTATTATTTGCATTTTGTCTGAAAGGAGCTCTGTTCTCCAGGACGGAACTAACTCCAAAGCCCTTCAAGAATAGGAAAAAGGAGTCTGTCACACACAGCCAAATCGAGCTTGTCCTAAATAGAGGCCCACAGACTGAGAGTTGAGGGATCTGTGAACTCATTTAGCCTCACTCCCTCATTTTGCATTCAGACCAGAAAGATGAAATGACTTGCTTGAGTCCTCACAAATCATTAGTGCACCATCAGGACGAGGGACCATCATCTCCTGACTACTAATAACTGCTTTGAACAGTAGTTGAACACACAAATTTGAACTTTTAAACTTGAATGGCTTTTGGAGAAAGGGGAGAGGCTAATCACCTCAAGGTATGAATTTGGAGTTACCAGATAGGCCTTCAAAGACAAATTGCCTCTGGAATCCAGGGGCTGGTAACCTGGGAGAAAGTGGGCCTGACTTCGGCTGTCCTCTGACTCCAAATGGCAAACCCTATTTACAATCAAAAAGACAAAATAAACTTAGAAATTTAATCTTGCAAACATGAATATAGGGGGCTATGTCTACTTAGCTATATAAAAAAGTAAGATTTTCTTCTGTCTTTGCAACCTCTAGCTCTTTGCCTGTGATCAGCCTCATGTTCTTGTTTAATACTTATTCAATAAGTTTTTTTTTTTTTTTCTTTCTCTTCTATCTTTATGGAGAGGTTTTCTGGATTGGGAGGTGTTTTTTTTTTTGTTTTTTTTTTTTAATTTATATTTCCCCACCAACTTATGACAACTGTCTCCCTTCCTTTCTTTCTTCCTCCCTTTGTTTCTTCCCTCCTTCCTTCCTTTCTCATTTTTTTGTTCACCTTGGCTTTATGTAGCCTACTCACTTTCCTTTTATTGAAGTGTATCCTTCAGTAGGTTTTATAGTGAAGGTCTATGGGAAGTTATTTTCTTGTCTTTGTATGTCTGAAAATGCTTTTATTTCCTCCACATTCTTGTAGTTAAGCTGGATATAGAATTCTAGACTGACAATTATTTTCTTTCATCATTTTTGAGACATTCAGCCACTGTCTCTGGCACATGTCATTGCTGAAGAGATGCATGCTATTAGTCTTATTGTTGATCCTTTTCAGGTAATGTATCTTTTCTCTCTTGTAGCTTCCATGATTTTCTGTTTGTTCTTGATGATTGATAGTTTTATGTATTTTCATCTGACATCCCCTAACTTTTTTTCAAATCTGGAAAATTCTCCTCAAAGGTTTCTCTTCCCTGGTCTCTTTAGTCTTTCCTTCTAAAGCACCTATTAAACATATGTTAGAGCTTTTCAATCTAGCTGTCATATTCCTAACTTCTTTTTCATACTTCCCACTTCTTTTTCTGTCCATGCTGTATTCTGGATGATTTACTTAGATCCTGTTCCAATTCAAGAATGATTTCTTCACCTGGGTCTAGTCTATTGTTTAGCCTGTTTCCTCTTCTATATCTTTTACTTTTAGAAGTTTCTAGTTGGTTCATTTTTAAGTCAGCCTATTCTTATTTTTTCTGTACATTTTGAAAAGTTTTATTTACATATCCTTCTTTCTCTTTGTACAATTAAAATACTCACTTGAAAATCTACTTAACAATATATACTATGAAGCATAAATGCTCCTACTTTGGGGTCTTTGGACTTTCCCTTTTTGCTTTGTATTTCTTCCTGTGTTTTATAACTTATGTCTACAAGCTTGTCTTCAGGAGGAGTTATCTTGAGAGGAAGTCCTGTCCATGTCCTGGGTTGTAGAGGTCTCTTAATGACAAAGCTCACTGGTTCCCCTGCCCAAACCCTACTGAGTTCACTGTTTCCAAACCACATTCAATACCGTGTTCTCCCCTCCAGGTTTCCATATCATGTGGGTAATGGAAAGGTGATTGGTTCTGCACTGGTGCATGGTACAGGCTCAAAATTCAACCTCACAGTGTGTTTGTGTGTGGGAGTAACTGTCAGAATCTGTTTCTGAGAACGTGAGCAAGCCCACTTTTTCTTGTAACTCTGTGCATGCTGAAGAAGATTTTAGGCAATGTACATAGCTTTTCAGCACATTTTTGGACAATCAGTGCTAAGCAGAATGCCCATTCCTCCTCCTTGATGTAGGTGGGGCTTGAGGATTAAATTCCTTTCTCACAAAGGTATGAACATGCCAGCCCTTAGGTAGTCCAGTTTCCCTTAAGGACAGCATGGTTTCAAAAACTGCTTATCATCTTCATGGTTATGTGTTCCTTCCTCATTTCTAGCACATGAAGGTATCTATTTCTTTTGAGATCAGCTGTGTCTTTACCATGGGACTATATACATATGTGTGTGTGTGTATGTTTATATACACACACACACACACACACACACACATATATATATATATATATATATCTCAGTTGTATTTTGAATGAAAGTGGAGATTTGTGCATCTAGTCTACTACCATCTTGAGGAAATTTTGTTCACATTGTTTACTTTACTTGTAATGTACTTCTTGTCCCTTTCATATACTCATTCTCTATCCTCCAGTTACTTCCTCCTCTCTGTGATTTCAGTTCAAACATAACTAATTCCTGGCTTCATGTATCAGGGACATGTGTATTGTTGCTCACCATAGTATCCTCTGCTCACACAATGCTTGTCACACAGTAGGTGCTTCATAAATGTTGAATGAATGAACAAACTAGCATTTCACTTTTGCAATCAGAAGAAAATGTGTATTGGAGACAAATCAGCTGTAGTTGCTCATAGTCCTACCTGCCCCCACTTATAATTCCTCGGAAAATAAATTATCCAATTAAGATAAATGGATAAAATGCAGTGCCAGTAAATCCAAATCCATATTTACAGTTCTTGTTTTTAAAGTTTCGACAACTGCAAAAGAACTATACAATGTTTATGCCATAGTATTATCAACATATCTTTTTAAGTGTGTTTAATTGTAATGCTTACAAGAATTACATGTGATTCAAATCTAATGGCTTCCAGCTTCCCCACACCTGAAATGGAGGAGTGGCTAACCTATTCTAAGTTGAAGCCAGGTATCCTCTAGGAAATGTAAAGGAGCAAGGGGAAAGGGATCCATCCAGATGTAGCTCACAAAATAAGGATGTGATTCCACAAGCCTTTTTAAAAGCAGGCCTACGTCCCCGGTGGAATTCAACAGTTGAATTTAGACTCAGGACTACACAAAAGCAGCTCCTGAGTTGAGGACCATGTTTTAAATTAAGTCATCAAAAGTTATTAAGTTTTGTAGCAAGGAGAGATGCTACAATCGCCTCCTGGAATATACTGAGTAGCCTAATTAAGTTAAGTACCCTGTGCTCCAATTAAGCAATTACTGCTGAGGTAATCATATGGGGTGCTCCTCCAGGATAGCTCTTCTCAGCTTCTTCACCAAAATCTCCTCTTACCTTCTTTGACTGCAGTTTCTCTCAGTAAGTGTTGACTTGAACAGCTTTTGGAAACAAGACACCTACTTAGTGTATGGGAGCCATGGGGAGATCAGAGCTCCCTTCCAGCCCTCAGAGTTATAAGGAAGTCTGCAGATAAGCCACAGGTATAAGAAAAATGGAAAGATACCATATTTACATGATAAGCACAGGGAGACAATACAAGAGAAGTGGCAGTGTTGCTTGTGGTTAAGAACTGAGTGAGTGTTTTAGATGGTGTGCACAGGGAGTTTTGGATATTACTTTCTTTGGCTGTCATGAAGTCCTTCCCTCTTGAAATGAGAGACCATTTTCTTTTCTGGGTTGTATAGCACTGTTTATTGCCCCTTCCTAACAGAGTATATTTTTCATCCCTTTGAATTCTCTACTGAGAGGTTAAATGAGATAACATGTAAAGGTCTATGGCCTAATGCTTGGCACATAATATTGTTAATGCATATTTGTTGATGCCTCTGACACCTTCTTTCTATATATTCTTTCAAAAGTGGTCATGATAACTGGTAGCCCATCGCAGGGCTTTTCCTCAGTAGGTGAGTTGAATTGATGTCGAGAGGGACACCTCTCTGAGAGAGTTTGGAACCCCAGAAAGCAGAGGTGATGGGACTGAGGAGAAAGTAATAGCTGGGAACTGTGTGAGTTTAGCATGCAATTAATCAGCTGGCAGACATCAGTAAACTAGTGTCAACTTAAGACACAGCCTCAAAGGAACTGTGGCATGGGTTGAAAGACAGTAAATTAAGCTAACGGGTAGATTACATGGGAAGCAGGCCAGAATGCTTCCAGACTACAGGCTTATGGCTGAAATTTGAGGCAATTAAAACAAAATCTTATCTTTAAGCACGTCTGTTGATTCACTATGTGAATTAGGGGTTGGAGGCTTAAATGTAAAGAATTTACTCACTGGTATTTCCAAATCAAGTAAAAAATAATGGTAATGTTGCTCTTTGCTCTTTTAATATTTCCTTTGATATCAGGTCTTACTTGCATTTAAAAACATTTTTAGGGAGGCCAGGGCTGGAGGTTTAATGGATGTTTATCTTTGGTGAGTTTCTTCTTTCTTCCTGTCCTTTATTCTAAATTCAAGGAAAATTCATTTTTTTCAGCATATTTTTAAGTTTCTCAAGTATTAATTATCTTGGATTGTTTGAAGCAATATAGGAATAAATTAATAAATCCAGTAAAACCCTGGAGGTACAATACTAAATTACTTGGGACAAGTTGCTTTGTTTTTCAGGGCATCTATTTAAAAATTGATTTTTACAAGAGTTTGAATTAGATGACCCCCAAGTTTCATCTAGTTTTACTCTTCTGCTTCATAGAATATTTGCAGTCAATATAGTGTTTTGGCCAATAACACCTGTCTTTCTTAAAGCGACAGTCAGAAATTGCAGTGTCTCTTGGAAACCGTGATATAGGCTGATCCCATCCACAAACATAATAAACAGCAGGGGTGTTGTAGCAGGATTCTCACATAGAGAGTCGTGACACTGAGGCTTTTCTTTCCAGGAGGCAACTTTATTCCTGCCAGCACCACTCAAATGAGTTCATACCCTATGAACTGAGCCCCAAATGCTGCCACGTGGCTCACATGGTGTAGTTTTTTAAAATCTGGTTTTTACTTCTTTGTCTCCCACATATGGTAACACACAAACATGTAGTCTGATTAACTGGTCTCATGTTACAAGGTCGTGAGGGAAGTTGTTACGTAAGTGTGAGTGTTGGCGTATAGTCAGGTTGCCTTGAGGGTTTTTTTTTTTTTTCTTTCCTTAGGGAGGGGACCCTACCACAGTGTGATTACTAAGAGCTTTGAGAACTTTGTCAAAAATATCTGTCGTGCCTAAAATTTCTACCATTGACCTGGCCCTTTATTCAGAAAGATGGGAAACACTGAAATTGACCACCCCAGTCTGGGGAAATGTGAAGAGAAGAGAGTTGGGGGTGGGGCAGCAGATGGACCCAGGTAGATAGAGGGAGGCTATGTTCTTTTCAAAGAAAGGAGCTGATGTTTACCTCAAGCCAGTTTTTGCCATGTAAGAATATGGATTTAGAGTTGCTGGATTGTCTAGATTTTCAAGAGGTGCTGGATATTCTGATTGTCTGTGGAATCTCCTAGTTTTAAAATGTTAGATCAGTGTCATTTGGGCCAAACATGTCTTTGACCTAAGTTACCTATGGGCTGTCAGTTTGCAATATTTATGTAGGAGCATCTAGCTAAGAAACTCAAGCCTTGAGAGAATGGCATGTTAAAGGCCATTCTACTGGTCTCAACATTATGAAATGACAAAATGCTTGATCCATCTGTTTGGGGACAGGACAGCTTGGGAACGGGGGCAGGGATGAGCCTTTGGATGAGAGGGCAGGGGTGGTAGCCAATAGAGGGCCTAGATTCTGGGGGTGGGAGGACTGGTAGTTGGGGGCCTTGGGGACAAGAGTTTATCTCCCCTCAATTCCAGCATATACTGTACACTTCTCTGAAGTGAGGAGTCAATCTTTCAGACCAACTCTTTCGCAGTTGTGATCCTTGGGCAGAGATACCCAGAATACAGTCAGATGACATTTCCATCCCTAGGGGAGCCTGGCGGATGTGAAACATGTTCCTAGGAATATTGACCATTGGCAAAACCAATGGGTGGGGAGTTGCTGAGATACCACTGTGGAATTCACCTTGCTAGAGAGACTCAAAAGAGGTCCGTCTGCCATACAGTTACAGAAAAATCAGTAGAAAAATCTGTATATATTTGGTATTTAAAGTGTTTTTGAGTGTTTAAGAGAATTCAGTATATTAGGGTGTCTATCGGATTAACTTTCCAATTCCAGTTTAAAATATGTACTTGATTTTTGATTTATGTTGATGTTTAAAATAAATTAAGATGAATTATACTTATGTGTTTAGTTTTATTAGATTTTATTAAACTTGCTTAAGTACTTGGGAAGCATTTGCTTAGACAGTTGAAAAGCTTAACAATTTGAATATGTTACTTTGGTAAGTTCAGTTTAAAATATTTAAGGGAGTTAATAAGTTATTAACTTATTACAAATTGGACCAAACATGAATTGAAGTTCTCCTTAGTGAATATTAAAATTTGCCAAATTATAAGTAGAATCATAGGGTTTTATTTTTAATTTTTTAAATGTTTATTTACTTTTGAGAGAGAGAGAGCAGGGGAGGGGCAGAGAGAGAGGGAGACACTGAATCTGAAGCAGGCTGCAGGCTCCAAGCTGTCAGCACAGAGCCTGACGTGGGGCTTGAACCCACGAACCGCGAGATCATGACCTGACCTGAAGTCGGATGCTTAACTAAATGAGCCACCCAGACACCCAGAATCATAGGATTTTAAAATTGAACATGAAAATTTAAGAAAAAAACTTTGTCATTTTAACAAATTTAATATTAATTTGTGAGAAGAAAATAGTAGCCATGCTATAAAAAAATCCTTTTTTTAAAGCGTTTATTTATTTTGAGAGAGAGAGAGAGCACAAGTGAGCAAGAGCACAAATGGGGGAGGGGCAGAGAGAGGGAAAGAGAATCCCAAGTGGGCTCTGAGCCGGCAGTGAGAACACTTAACCCACTGAGCCACCCAGGCGCCCCCTTGTTTCTCCATTTATGATTGGAATGTTATGCCATGTGGCTCAATCAGTTAAGCATCCCACTGTTGATTTTGGATCAGATCATGATCTCACAATTCCTGAGATGGAGCTGAGTTGGGATGGAGCCTGCTCGGGATTCTCTCTCTCCTTCTCTCTGCCCCTCCCCCGCTTGTGCTTGTGCTTGCTCACTTGAGCTTTCTCTCTCAAAATAAATAAATACACTAAAAAAAAAAAAAAGCATCTTAAAAAAAATCTTTAATGTGCTCAAAGCTGTCCCACCCCAAACCTCTCACCTTCGTATCCTCAGAGCCTGCAGCTGCATCTGGCTCTCAGAGGCAGCTGAATGAATGTTTGCTGAACGGGTTGAAAGTGAGGTTAGTACTTAAAATGGGGAGAGTGGTGCTCAAAGTGGGGTGAGAGATGACTTAGACTGTGATTGCTTTAGAGTGGTGCCAGATGCTGTCCAGGTAGCTCTTACTTAACTAGAGGAATTTGGGGTCAAATGAAGGACTCATCAGTCATTTCAGTCAAGGAAAGTGATTTATACATTAAGGGAGTTATTTCTAGCATCAGTAGTTGTCCTTGATTTCTAGACCAACCCTTTACCTTGTGACTCAGACACAAAGACTTGAATCCCTCTGGGTGGGAGTTTGTGCTAACAAACTGTTGCAGGGCTGTAAGATCACCTGGTTCATTTGCTTGATGGCTCATTTGGTCTCTTAGTTTTCTTTAACTTGGAAATTTTCCAGGTTTTTTTTTTTTCTTTTTCTTTTTTTGTCTTTCCCAGCCTTAATATGTTGAAAGAGGCAAGACCCTCATCTCCACCCTCATTCATTGCTAGAAACTTACAACTTACCTAATGATCACTATTAGGTGATTGATAGTCTTTGTTTAAACACCTTTAGTGACAGGAAACTGTTACAATGGCTCTGGAGCCAAACTGTGAAGTTCTAATCCTCCCTCAGTCTCATGACCTTGGGCAACCAAAGTACTTACTCATTACTAGCATTAGAAAATGTAACAGATTCATTTCTATTATCTAATGTGGACTGTATTTCTATATTCAGATTTCTCCAATATTCCCAATAATGTTCTTTATAGCTGTTTTTTTTTTAATGTTTTTTAATGTTTATTTACTTTTGAGACAGAGAGACAGAGCATGGGCGGGGGAGGGGCAGAGAGAGAGGGAGGCACAGAAGCCGAAGCAGGTTCCAGGCTCTGAGCTGTCAGCACAGAGCCCGATGTGGGGCTCGAACTCACAAACTGTGAGATCATGACCTGAGCCGAAGTCGGACACCCAGCCGACTGAGCCACTCAGGGGCCCCTATAGCTGTTTTTTTTTTTTTTTTAATCAAACCAAAATTCAAGAAAATATTTTGCCTTATGTTTCCTTTAACATAGTCTGTATTAATCCAGTGGATGCAATTTCCTTTACTCCAGAATAATTTCTCTGCTTATTTTATTTTTTCTTTTCCCACTTTGACATTTTTCAAGAGCCCATGAAAGGGCGGGCCTACCCCGGCCAACTCCATCTTGTTCTGTGTCCTTCACCTTGACCATACCTCCTCCCCTTGAGTAACCTCCCGCTCACCTGCCTAACAGGACTCGGACCCTTCCCCAGCCAATCGGCTGAGGCCACAGCCATTACCTCACCAACTGCCCCTAGGCCCCAATAAAACCTTTGTCCTTTTGAAACTCTCCCTCTCTTTCCGGTATCTCACCACTATGTTGGTGCAGGTAGGGGATTGAGCTGGAGCTAGCTCGAATAAAGGCTCTTTTGCTTGTACATCGGACTCAGCTCCCTGGTGGTATTTGGGGATCACGAATTCTGGGCATAACACCCAGACAGGAGTTTTTGCAGAACATCCTTAATTTGGTTGTGTGTGAACATGAATTTTTTTGACAGCTCTGAATTCTGAGAAGTCCTTCCTGAAATTTTGTTGTCATTTCTACCCATTGATGCTAATTTTAACTCTTCAAAGAAAATAAAAGTAATCTGCATGGTAATTATTTGTTGAAAAACAATGAATGAATGTTAATGTGCTTTCAGTAAAAATATCCAGGGGTTGAGTAATAGACTTGTGGTGTCTGGGAGCTCAGAACATGGTGCTCATCTGAGCCAGAGTATTATTCTCTGTTTAGGTGTTGGGTCCAGCAAACCACCTGGTTGCATTCATAGTGGAGGGAAACAAAAAACAATCTTAAACAAAAAAGGTTGTAACATATGGCATCTGTTGCAGTTTTCTTCTAGTTAAGACACAGGAGAATTCTGCTTGGAAAAAGGGAAGAGATGCGTGTGCCCCAGAAGTGAGGTGGAACAGTTTGCAACTCTAGTAGCTACAAATAGTGCCAGGAAGGTTTATAAAAAAGATTTCAGCTTTTTTTTTGTTTGTTAAAGAGAAAAGCATACTACTTATATTTGGTCTTATTAGAATCAAACATCATGCTTTCAAATTTACATTTCTAGTGCACGTTATTGGCAAGCAGTTTACTGATTCATACTAATAGGAATGTACCTGAAGATCTCAAAGTCTGAAGGAACATTCTTGATAAAAACAAATACTCCATGGGGCATCTGGGTGGCTCAGTCAGTTAAGCCTCCAACTCTTGATTTCGGCTCAGGTCATGATCTTGCGGTTTGGTTCATGAGTCTGAGCCCCTGTGGAGCCTGCTTGGGATTCTCTCTCCCTCCCTCTCTCTCTGCCCCTCCCCTGTCTCTGCACAAAACAAAACAAACAAATACTCCATGAGTTTGGCAGTATCCCTCAGGAGCTGGGAATGAATTAAGTTAATACACAATTACTGAACACTCTGAGCTAAGCCCTCAGAAAATTTAATCTACAGTTTGAGAATGAGGCTTAACCACCCAGGATGAAATGAAAGGCAAATGAAAGGAAAAGGCCTAAACACTTGCTTAGTGGAAAAGGTGTCCCAAAGCGGAATGTGGGTGATTTCCAAGTGAAATGTAAAGACCGGGGCTGTCAGAGCGAGGCAGAGGAAGGGGCGGTGATATGGAAGTCAACGTTGCCTTTAACTTTGAGAAAGTTCATTGAATGTCTTTCCACATAGATTAAAACAGGAGCATTGGAGTCAATGACTTCCCCTATTAATGCTTTTGAATTCCATGACTCTTGAGAAAGCTCTGTGAAGGAGGCATTTGTCGTGGATAAGATCTGGTTGGGGTGGGAAGACTTGCAATAGGTGCAAATAACCGACCTCCTGCTCTTTAAATAAATGACGTTAGTGGCACCACCTCTGCCAGTCATCCCTGATGGACGGCCTATGAGGTGTCTGTCTTGGGGATAAGAAGAAGTGTTTTATATCGTATTTATATTGTATGTGGATGCAGGGAAAAGATTGATTTAAATCAGTGTTAGGGCTTTCATTCTGTTCTGCGGTGGGAGATTTCTAGATTCTACTCATCAGTACTTTAATTTGACAAATCATGTCCTCCCAGATCATAAATTGGATTTCAGCATGGTCCTCACCCAGATCTCTTAGCTGTCAGGAGTCCTCTCTGGATTAGTTGAACTCCCATCCTTTGGTAGTTCAATGCTGGGTACCTAGTTGATAAAATTAACCAAATAGCCACCAAACATAGTTTCTCTACATTCACAGGATCACCTCTCTTTAGCTATCTCCACTGCCAAAGACGTTGATCCCCTTCAGTAATATCTTTTGCCCACATTGGTTCACCAGCTCCTTTCCCACTGCCACGCATTTTTGGATGACAATCTTCATTGATACAATCTGTTGAAAGCTATGAACTCTCACAATGGGGGCGGGCAGTGGGGGAAGCACATACGTGTGCTTATCATATTAATTTGTATAAAATTTCAGAGATTTATTATAAACCCTTATTTTAAACTGCTCATGAAATTAATTTTTTTTGTTATTAAGCCCAATGTGAAAAAAGAATAAAATTGCCTTATTACATGATTCAATTCACTAATTTCCTCCAAACTTCAGAATGGTATGGTCTCAGGGATGTGGTTGTGTCACAATTTCTGTCTGGCTGATTTCACTTACAACATACACATTATAATCCTTTTGCAAACCCAGCTGCAGGAATAGAAGACTCATTTATCTGGGTCAGGTTGTGTCTTCTATTCTGTGTTCCGTAGTCTTTCACTCGTTTGTTTTTCTTTTGTTGCTGTAACATTTATAATTGCTACTTCATTTGCACAGTTTCACCTGTCGGGTGCATTTTAATCATAGGGCAGAGGCCTACGATCTTTGTTCCTTCCACAGGATCTTTGTTCCTTCCACAAAGGAGAGGCCACCTCTCCTGGGGTGTGGTAAGTCAGTGACGCTGCCATGTCTTGAGTCACAAAGGTCATTTTGTTGGTCAGTTTCTTTAGGGACAATAGGTAATAAGAACTTCCTATAGGAGTTTTGAGCTTTTTTGTTTTAATTTAGGTTTATTTATTTATTTGTTTACATAGAGGGAAAGAGAAAGAGAGAATGTGAGCATGCCTATGACCAGGGAAGGGGACAGAGAGAGAGAGAGAGAGCGCATGATCGAGCAGGGGAGGGGCAGAGAGAGAGGGAGAGAGAGAATCCCAAGCAGGCTCCGCGCTGTCAGCCCAGAGCCCAATGCACAGCTTGATCCAGTGAACCGTGAGATCATACCCTGAACAGAAACCAAGAGTCAGATGTTTAACCACTGAGCCACACAGGCACCATGAGGTGTTTTTTTTTTTTTTTTTTTTTTTTATGTTTATTTATTTTTGACAGAGACAGAGTGGGAGCATGAGCTGGGGAGGGGCAGAGAGAGAGGGAGACACAGAATCCAAAGTAGGCTCCAGGCTCTGAGTTGTCAGCACAGAGCCTGATGTGGGGCTCAAACTCACGGACCGTGAGATCATGACCTGAGCCGAAGTCGGACGCTCAACGGACTGAGCCACTCAGGCGCCCCAGGCACCATGAGTTTTGAACTTTTTATATAGTTCTCCAACTACCATGTATAACCTATGCTTTTGCTGACTTAAAAAGAAATTCAGCTTGCTCATTCATGAATCTATGTCAAATTTGTTTTCCTTGGCTTCTTTCCTGCTACCCCTAGTTACCATTTTCTCTCTCTTAAATGAGTAGCACTGGAATCAGCCTCCTGTCTGTCTTCCAGTTTAGCCAAAGGCAAAGTCTGGGCTTGGTGCCTCCTACGCTGGGTTCCGGAGAATCTGTCCTCCTGATAGAGAGAGGGGGTAGCCTCTGACCCTGAGAAGAAAACCTGAATCAGCTCAGGAGTTCTGAGTTTCCTCATCCATAGCCCTTTTTATTTGAGTGGAGGCTTTGGGAAGGGGTTTCCCTTCCTCTTTCCTGTTTTGCCCTAGGCTATCATTACTTTGTTGCCTATTTAGACAGATTCTCCCAGGCAGTTTGGCATTGTTCAACATCTTCCTCTCCTAAAGTTCAGCTCTACATTTTTTAGTAGCCTCCAGCCATTAAAAAGGTGGAGCTAGGGGACACTGGGGTGGCTCAGTCTGTTAAACATTCCACTTCAGCTCAGGTCATGGTCTTGCAGTTTGTGAGTTCGAGCCCTGTGTCTGGCTCTGTGCTGACAGCTCAGAACCTGGAGCCTGCTTCAGATTCTGTGTCTCCTTCTTTCTCTGCCCCTCCCCTGCTCACACTCTGTCTCTCTCTCTCTCAAAATAAATAATAAACATTAAAAAAAAAAGGTGTAGCTAGCTTCTCTGAAGCTTCATCTGAAAATCTGTCCTCATTGGTCAGTGACAATTTTAGACTCAGAATTTGGGTGTCTGTTTACATGTGGTATGGACTTTATCCAAACCTGTAAGCTCAATAGTGGGATTCCAAGAATCCCAGAGTCCCAGAAATGGAGGGACCTAAAATAGCACTGGCGCTAAGTTTTTTTTTTATGTTACAGATAAAAGATTTGAGACCCTAGACTTGTTAAAATAACATAGCAAGATTTGAAAATGGAATGCAGTTTTCAAAAATGATATGGTTTTCATTGGCATTTATTCTTTAGCTCAAAATGAAAACATAATGAGTCTTGCAGGAAAATATCCACATTCAGATGAAAACATAATGAGTCTTGAAAAAAAAAAAATCCACATTCAACAGTTGTTTTCCAGGAAAGATAATTTTGGGAATTAAAAAGCTTTAAAATGTATTTACTGTGACATCAGGTATCAAATAGAAACTCCCAAAGAAGTCTCACAGAAGTTGCTAAATGATTTGTGATATTTACCGTAGATACCCCTTGCTTCACCAAGCTTGAGTCTAGGAAGGGCAGTCAAGGATGGGATCACAGCCACAAGGCATCAGAAACTCAAGCCCCAACCTACAGGAATCAGTGGGGTCATAGTTCATCTCTGGTCCTCCAGGAGGTGTCCACAGTGTCCCCTACTCTGGGCAGCAGGCTATTGATTTACTGCCCCAATGTTAGCTGTTTAACACTGTGGCCCAGAAAGGCTGTCCCTTCCTCTGCTTGTGTTGTGTTCAGCATTTCCTTCATAAATGCAGAACTTGCCACTCTCTCTCTTTTTTTTTAGAACTTGCCGGTTTTTACTGGCTCCATATAAAGATACCTTGATACTTCTTTTAGCTTTCTCTCCCAAAATCTTGATAATGTCAGAGCATTGTTGAATGGCATTGATTAGAGTAATTTCAAAATACCGCTCCCCACGAGGCACCAGCAGTATCCAGGTTCCCCACACCAGCAAATTCTTTCCTTGAGGTCAGTGACTCACTTCACTGTCTTGCCCACCCCCCCCCCCCCCCCCCCCCCCCCCCCCCCGTCGGCTTCTTCCATATTCCCCACCCTGAAAGGGAGCACTCTCAGCAGCTTGACACACAAGGCCGCTTGGTAATCTCTTATTTTGTCTTCTCTGGCCTCATATTCCAAAGCTATTGTCCACACCACTGCCTACCCTTTGCTCCAGCATCAGTCAATCGTCCTTATTTATGGATTCCATATTTATAAAGTTGCCGGCTCAATGAAATATTGGTAACCTAAGTCATACTTGGGACACTTTGGTGGTTGTTGTGGGCATACATGTGCACAGAGTGGTGAAGAATTTGAGTTGCCCCAAGTGCTCGTTCCCAGCTGAGGTCAAACAGGGTGATATTCTGCTTTCTTGTTTCAACTGTCATTCTGTAAATAAGTGTCCTTCTCATGGTATATTTGGTGCCACATTTTCTGTATTTTTGTGCTATTTGTTGTTGATTTCACTGTTTAAAATGGCTCCCAAGCATAATGCTCAAGTGCTGTCTAGTATTCCTAAGTGCAAGAATTTCCTTATGGAGAAAATATATATAAGGTAAGATTTGTCTAGGCATGAGCTATAGTGCTCTTGGCTGTGGGTTCAGTGTTCATGAATCAATGATTCTTTTTTTTTTCTTTTTCACATTTATTTATTTTTGAGAGACAGAGACAGAGTATGAATAGGGGAGGAGCAGAGAGAGAGGGAGACACAGAATCTGAAGCAGGCTGCAGGCTCTGGGCTGTCAGCACAGAGCCGGACGTGGGGCCCGAACTCACAAACCGCGAGATCATGACCTGAGCTGAAGTTGGACACTTAACCGACTGAGCCACCCAGGCACCCCTTTAATTTGATATTTAAAGCCATTTTATCGAGGTGTAATTGACACACAAAAGTTGTACATAATTAATCTATACAACTTGATGAGTTTGGACATAAATATATACCCATGAAAACATCACCACCATCTATGCCATAAATACTCCATCACCTGCAAAAGTTTCCTCCCACCCTCTTTATTTATTATATTAATTACTATTTTAAATCTTAAATCAATGAGATATCACCTCACACTAGTCAGAATGGATAAAATTAACAACACAGGAAACAACAGATGTTGGTAATAATATGGAGAAAGGGGAACCCTCTTACACTGTTGGTGGGAATGCAAACTGGTACTAGTTTTGATTAAATAACGTGTCTTTAAACAGAAACACTGATAAAAGAAGGATAAGTGTTGATTGGGTGATGAAAATATTATGACTAGAGGCATGTAGGAATCTAACCCTGTATTTTCCCCTAGGAAGGAGCAATGGTTCAGTATTTGCTAATTCAGTGTTTGCAGAGACTTTATAGAACATAACAGATGCAAATGACTGTAAGTGAAATATAGTAGTCCCTCCTTATTTGTGGTTTTGCTGTCCGACATTTCAGTTTCCCTCAGTTAACTGCAGTTTGGAAGTAGAGGAGTGTTGTTCTGACGTATATTCAGAAGGTCAAGAGTGGCCTAAACCTAGGTCTCACGTAGGCATTCACTCACCTATGTCATTTACTCACCTCATCTCATCACGTAGGCATTTTATCATTTCACATCCTCATAAGAAGAAGGGATAGTACAACACAATGAAATATTTAGAGAGAGAGACCGCATTCACATAACTTCTAACTGTTCTATTTTATTATTAGTTGTTAATCTCTTACTGTGCCTAATTTTTAAATTGAACCCTATTATAGGTGTGTGTGTATAGGAAGAAACAGTATACGTAAGGTTCAGTACTACCCATGGTTTCAGGCACCTACTGGGGGGTCTTGGAACTTAGCCCCGTGGCCAAGGGAACTGCTGTCTTTGCAATTCTTTAAATACTTCCAAGTATTTAAATACTCCACCTAGCACCTGCCCCTGAGGCTGTCTTGCATCTACGGGTCTGAAAGCTTTTCTCTCCAGCTCCTCAATCTGCCAGCCCCTTTTCATCCTTCAACTAGTAATTGATTGATTCATTTGTCTCTTTGCTTAGAGTGTGCTTCGTCCATGACCCAATGTGTGTATTCAAATAAATTATTTGCAGCTGAATTTAAAAGATAATTTCAAGGGGAAGCAAAATCTCAGGTATGCAGGTGGAGCTAATGTGGAAGGAGGGGCAGTCCTGTAGCTTGGCTTTGGCCTGAGGTACTTACTTGTCTTGGGGAGGAGAAGGTTGGGTTGATAAGGTAGGCTTCTTTTCTTCCTTAGTTTTGGGTAAATTCCCACATCCTCTCACAGTTTCTTCTGCCTCTTTGGAGTTGGCTCTGATTTGGAGAAATTTGAATGATTTATGATGGAAAATACTTGAGAACAAAATATATTACCATGAATATATGTAGAAAACCTCAGATACCTGGCCGAACATTTCCAGGGGGAGAAAAAGAGATAGAAAAGCCTCAAAAACACAGAGATAAGTGGGTTCATAGAAAGCAGCCATATGTCCCACCATCCTGCCTGAATCCTAGGAAGCAACAAAGCCCTTAGTTGGAGCTATAGGATGCAATAATGTGGTTGGAGGGGGGTGGGGTATGAATCTTGTTCTCCTATTAGAGCATATAGAGGTGGTAGGACTTCAGAGCAGAAATGGCCACAGCGATTGTTGAGCCTGAAGGGGCCTTAGCAGCCTCCTAGAGTCACCTGCACCACACTGTGGGACATAACTGCAGAATGACTACCATAGATAGAGAAGCAGAGCAAGGCATGTATCATCCCTGAAGGGACCATGATGTTGAGAATGAGGCATGTGTTTTCAACAAGCAGGTGGCTGATGGGATGTGCACGTAACTGTTATGGATTGCTGGTGTGTTCAGATGCCATCAATTGTCATACTGTTCCTTTTCTTCAAAATATGCCTCCCCTCTCCCTGGACTTAGGCACAACCCTACAGAACTACAAATTCACGGAGATAGTTTCTGCCACCCCAGTAGAATGGAGAATTTACATAGAAAAATCACAAAAGCTTTGGCACGTTTCTTTTTTTTTTCTTTTTTAAATATAGTTTATGGTCAAATTGGCTTTCATACAACACCCAGTGCTCATCCTAACAAGTGCCCTCCTCAACTGGGCACATTTCTTACAATACAGACACTCCATACTCTGGGCCAGGATGTCCAACTTCATCTTCTGCCCCTTCCTGACATCTGGTCCAATGCCTGACTGACATCCCATAGGTGGTCAATAGGAACCAAGGAATGGGTACAAAGAACACACACCTGTTCATGAAATCCTGGAAAACTGACGTTAGAGGACACCCCTTGGGGCCTAAGCCATACCATAATTGGGAGACACCATTAGTTGTTTACACAGTATCTATTCCCTCCTTCATGGGGCTGATGTGCTTATCTCTAGGTGACAACCATTACTGGCTAATCCAATCAAGAAGTGCTGTTTTCCCTGCTTTCTCAGCCTATCTTACAGCTCTGATGAGCCTATGATTCTGCTGGTTATTCCCAGATACCAATAAGGTAAGGGTTTATGTCCAGAGTGTCTTCTGGGAAGTCTCATACTTTACTGATAAAAGGGACACAAGTATTAGGTGCAACACCTATTTCCACTTCTTTCTGACACTCCTTTCCTAAAAATGTTGTGTTAGCAGCCTTTTCACAACCAAGAGCAGAAATTCAATAGAATTGTAGAATACTAGCTCTGACATTGTTGAACTGCTGAACCAAAGCCAGAAGCTGTCTATTTCCAGACTGTTTGTTATGTGATTAAATAAACAGTTGCTTAGGCCACTGTTAAGTATCCTGTTACTTAAAGCCAAATGATACACTAATAACAGATTAAAGAAGCTAAATATAAGACAAAGAAATTAAGTACAAGTTTACATAGTAGGTAGTCCCTGTGTTTTTCCTCAGAAGGGTTTTTGAGTGATGGTCTTTCTAAAGGAATTGAAGAGACATGGGAAGATATTAGTCGGGAGAGGATACCTGGTGCTGAAGTCACAGAGGAAGCCCAATTTCTCAGTATGTTAACACTATGAGACTAAGGTCAATGAACTACTGCCTTTGGGTAAATCTGTCCCACAGCCTGTTTTTGTCAATAACATAACCTCAGCACTGTGGTAAAGCCAAGAGACTGACAAATGCCGTTAGACTATTAGTTCCTCAAAGCTCCTGGCCACATGTGGCTCTTTCAATTTAAATTAATTGGAACTAACATAAAGTAATTCTGTTCTTCAGTTGCTGTCCAATATGGTAACCATTAGTCACACTCTTCCAAGTGCTCAGTAGCCACATGGCTAGTGACTAATGTATTGGACAGTGTAGATATAGAACATTTTCATCATCATAGAAAGCTTGGTTGGACAGCATTGCTTTATAACAGGGATTGGCAAACATTTTTTTTTTTTTTGTAAAAGTCTAGGTAGTATATATTTCAGGCTTGTAGACCAAGAGGACAAACTGAAGATATCTTGTGTCTCTGTGGCAGCTACTCAACTATTCAAAAGCAGCCACAGATGCTGTGTACACAAGTGGGCATGGCCACATTCCAATAAAACTATTTGAAGATTAGTCTCTGGGCCTATTTGCTGACCCCTAATTTAAAGTGGCAGCTACTTTAGGGGCATGTGGGTGGCTCAGTCAGTTGAGCATCTGACTTTGGCTCAGGTCATGATCTTGCAGTTTGTGAGTTCAAGCCCTGCATCTGGCTCTGTGCTGACAGCTTGGAGCCTGGAGCCTGCTTCAGATTCTGTGTCTCCCTCTCTCTGCCCCTCCCCTACTCATGCTCTATTTCTCTGTCTCTCTCGCTCTCTCTCAAAAATAAATAAAAACATTAAAAAAATTTCAAGTGTTAGTTACTTCGATGTTGGGATTTCTTTGTGACCTCAATATTAACTGTCCTAGTTTGATTAATATTCTTATCCCAGCTGGGTAGTCAATAGAATGCACCTTTCATATCATTCTAAACATTTTACACGAAACAATATCAAAATAGCTTAGAATAAATGTAAATAAATAGAGCTTAAGGTTTCTTTTTTGGGTTAAAAAATACCCCTGCTTTTAGCACAATTTCCAAATTCTTCATCTCTGGTTCTCTCCTCAAGTACTAATATCTTGATGATGAACCAGGTGCCCCATGGAGCATGTTGAGGGCTTACAGCTGGCACAAGGGACCAAAACAGTTCCATAAGAAGTACAAATATCGTCTTGATTTAGGCCAATCTGATTTCTTTTGTCTGCCGAATCAATCATTTGCAGGGCCGCCAATAGACCTCCCAGAGTGCAGAACTGGGAAGCAGAAGTAGTAAATATTAACTAGCTTTCTGACCCCAGGCAAATAATTCACATGATCAAGCTTGTGTATTCCAATTTTACCTTCTAGCTCTTAAAGGTTCTCTTAGAGGTCTGTGCCTAATTATCCAGAAGAATTACCTAAAGAAGCCACCCACCAGGTGCACTCTTTTTGTTAGATTATATCGCCCTCTTCTGGATGCATTCTGTGTCTGCACTGTGATTTCTTTAGCAGCGCACCTGCCGGGCTTTGCTTCATTTAATTTAGCGCTGCCAATTGCTCAGGCCACGCTCTTCTGCATTATCATGTGATGAGCTGCGGCATTTCATTCATGAACAATAGAGACAAGTGTAGAGGGGGAATTAAAAAGTCTCTTCACTTCTGTTATTTTATTAAAATAAAAAAGCCATCCAAACCACAGAATTTTAGTTACAAAAGACCTTAGACAGCATGCCCCAAATTTCAAATACTATATACTGGTTTCAAATATATAATTACATTGTGAGAATATAAAAACACAGGCAGGAATGACATAGCCAGCTTCAGGATTGAGCTTGCTAATGGAGAGGGAGGGAGGTAAATCAGGAATGGGGAATTTTTATCTCTAAAGCTTTATCTATTTAAAAGAAGGATCTGGGTGGCTCAAGTTGGTTAAATGTTTGACTCTTGATTTTGGCTCAAAACATGATCTCATGGTTTGTGAGTTCAAGCCCTGGGTCAGACTCTGTGCTGAAAGTGTGGAGCCTGCTTGGGATTCTCTGTCTCCCTCTCTCTCTGCCCTTCTCTCCTTTGTGCTCTCTCAAAAATAAATAAATAAGTTTTTTTAAAAAAAGTCTTTAAAAAGAAGGATCTGAGGACAATGTGGTAAAATATTTATGTAACTGCTGAGCTTCGTGGCATAGATACCACAACGTGATTTTATGTTCTCACACCACTTTTTTTTTTCACATGTGCATATGAAAATCTCTCTTTCCTACCCCAGAAGGTATTTTGGACAGATTCTGGAGCTTTTGTTGTAACTTTTAGGTATTCATTCATAGTCTACTTTATGTATGTATGTATGTATGTATGTATGTATGTATGTATGTATGTATATATGTATGTATGTATTTAAGATAGAGAGAGCAAAAGAGCAAGAACAGGAGAGAAGGGCAGAGGGGGGAGAGAGAGAATCTTAAGCAGGCTCCACACCGAACACAGAGCCAGACATTGGGTTTGATCCCATGATCCTGAGACCATGACCTGAACTTGGAATCAAGAGCTAGATGCTCAACCAACTGAGTCACTCAGGTGCTCCCATGGTCTGCTTTAAAAGTTTTTAAAAAGCCCAGTGTAAACCAAAGCTTTAATCTCTCCTTCAAGCACCCTTCACCGTGCTTGGTGCCTGGACTTAACAGTCTCAGAAACTTGTGGTGTCAGCCTCTTCTTTTTCTTACTCTGTGCTGTCCCTTGATTAGAGGGACAGCACAGGGCTGCACACACACACACACACACACACACACACACACACACATACACACACACACACACACACACACACACACACAGGAAGCAGTGGTGGGAAGGAGAGGTCAGGATGCAGTTTGCAATTTGGGTTGGTGCCCTCTGGTTATGGCAGGTGCCCATATGATGTGGGGGCACATCTGGGGTTATTTGGAGACTTCTCAATGAGAGAACTTCCCACTGTTTCTTTGTCTGGCACTACTTTCTGCTTATGCGTCTGGTGGTACACTCCACACTGAGCCTTGCTGTTGGGGTCACCTAGCCCAGGTAGGTTGACCTCCGGGATGGGGTTGTTTCCAGATGCCACAAGGCTCACTGTCTTCCACAAGGCCCTTTCGGGCTATAGGGGTCATACCTCTGTCTTATCATTTCCCAACTCTCTCTTGGAGGTTCCTGCTCCTCCCTTGGCCATGAGGGACAGCACAGCCACCTTCTTGCCTTTACCAGTCTCTCTGTCTTCTAGACTTCAGGAACTCATGGCAATCTCTCTTTGGAAGCTGAACCTACCCACTTTTGGAGTGAGGAAGTGGGGGGACCTAACACCCATGGAGAGAGATAGGAGGGAGCTCAGACTTTTGACCTTGATTTCCGTGGGGATCCTCTCTGCCAATCTTAAGGACTCTTTGCCCTCTCTTTTACAGCCTGGTTGGGTGTCTGCACCGTTGCCAAAACCTAATTCCAGATGGCAGATCGTTCTAGAATCTTGTACCTATAATTCCCAGCCATAGGCATGGGTGTCTTTGCTCCTCAGAGCTGGTTTTACCTGTGGGCCTCCTTTTTGTCTAGGCCTTTTTGGATGAGCCTAGTTCAAAGGTCTGTCAATACATTTGTGAAGCTTGGGTTTTTAGGTACATGATAATTATTATAGTACTTTTAATTTTCACTTTATAGAAATATGTCTTCATATAATTTAAGAAGTTATTCTAATCTACCCACTGTATTCTACAAATGAAGAAACTAAAACCCAGATAGGCTAAAGTCATCTTCTGCAAATCACACAACCAGAGTCAGAACCCATATGATATCCAGGCTTGATGACTACTATGCCATTTACCCAAAGCACAGAAAGTATAGTGCTCAGTGTCTTTTGGAATTTACGTGAGTGTGAGGTTACAAATATTCTTAGTTTAGTTAATATCAAGGGGTTTAGTTGTCAGAGTATTCTCAGAGGGCATCAAGTCAGAGGTAACATTCTGAAATTTGGGAATATCAGGGATCTTAAACATTTTCTAAGGAATAACAGTATCCTTACAAATAGTTCCAAGTCCTGAGTCCACACACACACACACACACACACACACACACACACAATGACTTGTTGAAATTGAAAACATATTGTTCCAATTATCTGATGATTTTGGTAATTAACAATTAAGTCTATCCTCATTTTATAAAAAGTAAACATGTGTAAGTCATGGTACAATGCTGAGTTCATTAACCACTTTGTTTTGTCATTGAAAATATAAACAACCATCTTCTGTCTTCCTGGAATTGTTTTCACAAATGTCTCCATCCATTTGTCCACCCATCTATCCAACAAACATTTATGTAGAGCCTAGAATGTCTATCTCCTTCCTGTCTCCAGCCCTGACAATCTTCTTTATGAAACACATTCCACCCAAGGGTCAGCTTGCTTGATCAAACTAACCACCAATGATAAGTTTGTCTCTGCTATTCTCTGCCAAAAGGGAACTTCAAGTTGCTTGGGTCTCTTTTAGGGTCAGTGATGAGAATGGACCTAAATTGTGAGGATAGTTCAGAAAGCCTTTGGAAATTTGGAGGTGCACCCAAGTGTAATATTAGGGAGTTCTGATCATGTTTCACTTCTGCCCCACTCCTATTGCTTTATTCTTGCTAGTTTCATTGATTTCTTTTTTCTTTTTTTTTCTTTGTTTTGGTTAAATGTTTATTTTATTTTTGAGAGAGAGAGAGAGAGAGCATGAGGAGGGGAGGGGCAAGAGAGAGTGAAACAGAAGATCTAAAGCAGGCTGTGGGCTAACAGCAGAGAGACTCTTGTGGGACTCGAACTCACAGTGAGATCATGACCTAAGCCTAATGCTTAACCAACCGAGCCACCCACGCACCCCACACTGATTTCTTTTCTGATGCACTGTTTGTGTCTTCTTGCCTGTAAATAGATATGCCTGGCAATGAGGAGGTGAATGTGGCACTGGCCAGGAGTATATGATGTGTGTGTGAGTATGTATGCATATATGTGCAAGAAGCCCAGAGTTCCAACTTTTAAATAAGGTACATAGAGAAAAATCTTCTTCCTTTAGTGAATCTTCAAAGAGGTGGAAGTTCAGAATGATGCTTCACAGCAAATCTACATTGTCAAACATGATTTTTAGGATTTTTAAGTTTAAGAATGTCTTTGTGTTATTTGAAGTCTCCTCTGCGGTTTAATTGTGTATTAAGATAAATAATATTCTTTTACTTAGGAGAACAACTTCCTTCAGTTCACTGGTGAAGAGAGAATAAATACTTGGAAATTTCCAGTCTCTTGCCAAGAGTTTGTAAGCATGAAGAATGTGTGCACATTTTGCAGGAGTAGTGGGCTATAGGAAGAGAGTGGGCTGCAGAGGGAAAGCGCAGATGGATGCTTAGGGCAACCCTTTTAAACCACTGTTTTGTGGTGAGGTCACCATGGGACAAGGACAGGTCCTTAGTTTTGCTCCTCACAAGTGCAGTTTTGTGAGTGTGGAGTACAAAACTGTGTGTGTGTGTGTGTGTGTATGTACAGTGTTAATTCTATTAAGATCCCATGGAATTAGTTTTTTTGTGAAAATCAGTTTGAGAAAATTCTGGTCTAGGTAATTAAAATGGTTAATTGTAATCAAATCATTTTCTTTCTGGGATGATGCCAAACATTCCACGAGGTTTTCAGAATCTCCCTGCTCTGGTCTTCTTCAACATCCTGTTTATATAAGTCTAAATGATATAAATAATTGGTATTATGCAGCTTACATTGTGGTCTCCTTGTTGAGATTTAGAAGATCTTCTTTTCCCTACATGAGATGTGGGAAGCGTCTCATCCTCAGTGGTAATAGTGGGGTACTCCTATAGATAATTCATCTCATTTTTATACTCATATTTACTGGCTTCTCATATGGAGGGTATAGTGGGTTAAATAGTGTCTTCCAAAAATTCATGTCCACCTGGAACCTTAGAAGTGACCTTATTTGGAAATAGGTCTTGGCAGATGAAATTAGTTATGGATCTTGAGATAAATACATCCTGGACTTAATCCACTAAATCATTCACTTAATTTACCAGATCCAATAATTGGTGCCTTTATAGAAAAAAGAAGAGGGAGGTTTAGATAATGGACAGACAACAGAGAAGACAGCCCCATGAAGACAAGGGGCCGAGAATGGAGTGGCATAGCTACAAGCCAGAGGACACCAAGCATTGCTGGGGCCACCAGAAGCTGGAAGAGTCAAGGAGGTTCTTCCTTAGAACTTTCAGAGGGAGCATGGCCCTGCTGATACTTTGCTTTCAGACTTCTGACCTTTAAAATTGTGAGGAAATTAAAAAAATTTGTCATTTAAGCCACCAAGTTTGTGGTAATTTGTTGGAGCAGCCCTAGAGAGCTAATACAGAGGGTGATACTTCTTGGTGTTTCTTCCCAAATTATTCTTTAGTTTGCAATTTACTGACCATCCAGTACAGGGGATCTTCTACTGAACAAATTGTGTTCCCAGCTTTGTTTGGACCTTAGCCTATGTTTTCCAGTAGATTACTAATGAAAATATAGTGACTATATTCCTAAGATAATATTCATTTACTTATTTATTCATTTAACGCACACACATATATAGTAGGCCTGAAGTTTGTGAGTCAAGAAATATTTTCATAAGGGCTTATTTAACTGACAACATAGCACACTTTAGGAGCACAAGTGCTGGATTGGAGTTCTTTGGTGCAGGGAAGAGGAAGAGAAAAGACATTCCTTCTCCTTTTTGGGACACGGAACCAACTAGACCTAATTTTTTTTTTTGAAATAGGAAAGTTTGTTCAACATCTTCCTCCCTTTGGTCTTGTCCTTAGTCTTCTTGGCATATAGTTTCCTCATGTACCTTAACCCTATCCCTAACCCTGCCCCACTCCAGAAAGGATGCTATTCTCTAAGATCATTACTAGCACCTGCCCCCAATCTCAAACAAAATTCACCCCCTGTGCACTCTACTTTTTCTAGGATTTGGTTAATCGTATTACTTCTAATTTATATTAATGGATGAATGCTTGACTTTCGTACAATCCAGGAACATTAGCATTTTAAGAGAACACTTATGTATTTGTTACCTGCCTTCCCTGCAGCCATTGAAAAGTTGGAATGCTCCTTAAACCTTTATCCTTAATGTTTTTTTTTTAATTTATTTTTGAGAGTGACAGAGAGACAGAATGTGAGACGGGGAGGGGCAGAGAGAGAGGGAGACACAGAATTTGAAGCAGGCTCCAGGATCTGAGCTGTCAGCACAGAGCCTGACGCGGGGCTCGAACTCATGGACCATGAGATCATGACCTGAACTGAAGACGGACAACCAACCAACTGAGCCACCCAGGTGCCCCATTAAACCTTCATCTTTAAAAACAAAATAGTGGATCCTGGGAAGATGGCAGTGTAGGAGGACACTGGGCTCACCGCGCGTCCTGCTGATCACTTAGATTCCACCTACACCTGTCTAAATAACCCAGAAAACTGCCAGAAGACTAGCAGAATGGAGTCTCCAGAGCCAAGCACAGACGAGAGGCCCACGGAAGAAGGGCCCCTCCCGAAGCGGATCTCTGAAGGAAAAGCGAGCTGAGCCTGCCCCTCCCGCCCCTGTGCACCTTGCCGATCCACCCCAGCTAATACACCAGATCCCCAGCACCACAAGCCTGGCAGTGTGCAAGTTGCCCAGACGGGCCACCCCACCCCACAGTGAATCCTGCCCCTAGGAGAGGGGAAGAGAAGGCACACACCAGTGTGACTGTGGCCCCAGCGGTGGGCTGGGGGCAGACGTCAGGTCTGACTGCGACTCTGCCCACTAACTCCAGTTATACACCACAGCACAGGGGAAGTGCCTTGCAGGTACGCACCACTCCAGGGACTATCCAAAATGACCAAACGGAAGAATTCTCTTCAGAAGAATCTCCAGGAAATAACAACAGCTAATGAACTGATCAAAAATGATTTAAACAATATAACAGAAGGTGAATTTAGAATAATAGTCATAAAATTAATCGCTGGGCTTGAAAACAGTATAAAGGACAGCAGAGAATCTCTTGCTACAGAGATCAAGGGACTAAGGAACAGCCAGGAGGAGCTAAAAAATGCTATCAACGAGTTGCAAAATAAAATGGAGACAACCACAGCTCAGATTGAAGAGGCAGAGGAGAGAATAGGTGAACTAGAAGATAAAATTATGGAAAAAGAAGAAGCTGAGAAAAAGAGAGATAAAAAAATCTCGGAGTATGAGGGGAAAATTAGAGAACTAAGTGATGCACTAAAGAGAAATAATCTACGCATAATTGGTATTCCAGAGGAGGAAGAGAGAGGGAAAGGTGCTGAAGGTGTACTTGAAGAAATAATAGCTGAGAACTTCCCGGATCTGGGGAAGGAAAAAGGCACTGAAATCCAAGAGGCACAGAGAACTCCCTTCAGACGTAACTTGAATCGATCTTCTGCATGCCATATCATAGTGAAACTGGCAAAATACAAGGATAAAGAGAAAATTCTGAAAGCAGCTAGGAATAAACGTGCTCTAACATATAAAGGGAGACCTATAAGACTCGTGACCGATCTCTCTACTGAAACTTGGCAGGCCAGAAAGGAATGGCAGGATATCTTCAATGTGATGAACAGGAAAAATATGCAGCCGAGAATCCTTTATCCAGCACGTCTGTCATTTAGAATAGAAGGAGAGAGAAAGGTCTTTCCAAACAAACAAAAACTGAAGGAATTCGTCACCACTAAACCAGCCCTACAAGAGATCCTAAGGGGGATCCTGTGAGACAAAGTACCAGAGACGTCGCTACAAGCATGAAGCCTACGGACATCACAATGACTCTAAACCCATATCTTTCTATAATAACACTGAATGTAAATGGACTAAATGCGCCAACCAAAAGACATAGGGTTTTAGAATGGATGAAAAAACAAGACCCATCTATTTGCTGTCTACAAGAGACTCATTTTAGACCTGAGGACCCTTCAGATTGAGAGTGAGGGGATGGAGAACTATTTATCGTCCCACTGGAAGTCAAAAGAAAGCTGGAGTAGCCATACTTATATCAGACAAACTAGACGTTAAATTAAAGGCTGTAACAAGAGATGAAGAGGGGCATTGTATAATAATCACAGGGTCTATCCATCAGGAAGAGCTAACAATTATAAATGTCTATGCGCCGAATACAGGAGCCCCCAAATATATAAAACAATTACTCACAAACATAAGCAACCTTATTGATAAGAATGTGGTAATTGCAGGGGACTTTAACACTCCACTTACAGAAATGGATAGATCATCTAGACACACGGTCAATAAAGAAACAAGGGCCCTGAATGAGACATTGGATCAGATGGACTTGACAGATATATATAGAACTCTGCATCCCAAAGCAACAGAATATACTTTCTTCTCGAGTGCACATGGAACATTCTCCAAGATAGATCACATACTGGGTCACAAAACAGCCCTTCATAAGTATACAAGAATTGAAATTGTACCATGCATAGTTTCAGACCACAATGCTATGAAGCTTGAAATCAACCACAGGAAAAAGTCTGGAAAACCTCCAAAAGCATGGAGGTTAAGGAATACCCTACTAAAGAATGAATGGGTCAACCAGGCAATTAGAGAAGAAATTTAAAAATATATGGAAACAAATGAAAATGAAAATGCAACAATCCAAACGCTTTGGGATGCAGTGAAGGCAGTCCTGAGAGGAAAATACATTGCAATCCAGGCCTATCTCAAGAAACAAGAAAAATCTCAAATACAAAATCTAACAGCACACCTAAAGGAAATAGAAGCAGAACAGCAAAGACAGCCTAAATCCAGAAGAAGAAGAGAAATAATAAAGATCAGAGCATAAATAAGCAATATAGAATCTAAAACAACTATAGAGCAGATCAATGAAACCAAGAGTTGGTTTTTTGAAAAAATAAACAAAATTGATAAAACTCTAGCCAGGCTTCTCAAAAAGAAAAGGAAGATGACCCAAACAGATAAAATCATGAATGAAAATGGAATTATTAAAACCAATCCCTCAGAGATACAAGCAATTATCAGGGAATACTATGAAAAATTATATGCCAACAAACTGGACAACCTGGAAGAAATGGACAAATTCCTAAACACCCACACGCTTCCAAAACTCAATCAGGAGGAAATAGAAAGCTTGAACAGACCCATAACCAGCAAAGAAATTGAATCAGTCATCAAAAATCTCCCAACAAATAAGAGTCCAGGACCAGATGGCTTCCCAGGGGAGTTCTATCAGACGTTTAAAGCAGAGATAATACCTATCCTTCTCAAGCTATTCCAAAAAATAGAAAGGGAAGGAAAACTTCCAGACTCATTCTATGAAGCCTGTATTACTTTGATTCCTAAACCAGACAGAGACCCAGTAAAAAAAGAGAACTCCAGGCCAATATCCCTAATGAATATGGATGCAAAAATTCTCATTAAGATAACTAGCAAATCGAATTCAAGAGCATATAAAAAGAATTATTCACCATGATCAAGTGGGATTCATTCCTGGGCTGCAGGGCTGGTTCAACATTCGCAAATCAATCAGTGTGATACATCACATTAATAAAAGAAAAGATAAGAACCCTATGATCCTGTGAATCGATGCAGAAAAGGCCTTTGACAAAATTCAGCAACCTTTCTTAATAAAAACCCTCGAGAAAGTCGGGATAGAAGGAACATACTTAAAGATCATAAAAGCCATTTATGAAATGCCCACAGCTAACATCATCCTCAATGGGGAAAAACTGAGAGCTTTTTCCCTGAGATCAGGAACACGACAGGGATGTCCACTCTCACCGCTGTTGTTTAACATAGTGTTGGAAGTTCTAGCATCAGCAATCAGACAACAAAAGGAAATCAAAGGCATCAAAATTGGCAAAGATGAAGTTAAGCTTTCACTTTTTGCAGATGACATGATATTATACATGGAGAATCTGATAGACTGCACCAGAAGTCTGCTAGAACTGATACATGAATTTAGCAAAGTTGCAGGATACAAAACCAGTGTACAGAAATCAGTTGCATTCTTATACACTAATAATGAAGCAACAGAAAGACAAATAAAGAAACTGATCCCATTCACAATTGCACCAAGAAGCATAAAATACCTAGGAATAAATCTAACCAAAGATGTGAAAGATCTGTATGCTGAAAACTATAGAAAGCTTGTGAAGGAAATTGAAGAAGATATAAAGAAATGGAAAAACATTCCGTGCTCATGGATTGGAAGAATAAATACTGTCAAAATGTCACTACTACCCAAAGCTATCTACACATTCAATGCAATCCCAATCAAAATTGCACCAGCATTTGTCTCGAAACTAGAACAAGCAATCCTAAAATTTGTATGGAACCACAAAAGGCCCCGAATAGCTAAAGTAATTTTGAAGAAGACCAAAGCAGGAGGCATCACAATCGCAGACTTTAGCCTCTACTACAAAGCTGTCATCATCAAGACAGCATGGTATTGGCACAAAAACAGACACATAGACCAATGGAATAGAATAGAAACCCCAGAACTAGACCCACAAACGTATGGCTAACTCATCTTTGACAAAGCAGGAAAGAATATCCAATGGAAAAAAGACAGTCTCTTTAACAAATGGTGCTGGGAGAACTGGAGAGCAACATGCAGAAGATTGAAACTAGACCACTTTCTCACACCATTCACAAAAATAAACTCAAAATGGATAAAGGACCTGAATGTGAGACAGGAAACCATCAAAACCCTAGAGGAGAAAGCAGGAAAAGACCTCTCTGACCTCAGCCGCAGCAATTTCTTACTTGACACATCTCCAAAGGCAAGGGAATTAAAAGCAAAAATGAACTATTGGGACCTTTTGAAGATAAAAAGCTTCTGCACAGCAAAGGAAACAGTCAACAAAACTAAAAGGCAACCAACGGAATGGGAAAAGATATTTGCAAATGACATATTGGGCAAAGGGCTAGTATCCAAAATCTATAAAGAGCTCACCAAACTCCACACCTGAAAAACAAATAACCCAGTGAAGAAATGGGCAGAAGACATGAATAGACACTTCTCTAAAGAAGACATCCGGATGGCCAACAGGCACATGAAAAGATGCTCAACGTCGCTCCTCATCAGGGAAATACAAATCAAAACCACACTCAGATATCACCTCATGCCAGTCAGAATGGCCAAAATGAACAAATCAGGAGACTATAGATGCTGGAGAGGATGTGGAGAAACAGGAACCCTCTTGCACTGTTGGTGGGAATGCAAATTGGTGCAGCCACTCTGGAAAACAGTGTGGAGGTTCCTCAAACAAAAATAGACCTACCCTATGACATAGCAATAGCACTGCTAGGAATTTACCCAAGGGATACAGGAGTACTGATGCATAGGGGCACTTGTACCCCAATGTTTATAGGAGCACTCTCAACAATAGCCAAATTATGGAAAGAGCCTAAATGTCCATCAACTGATGAATGGATAAAGAAATTGTGGTTTATATACACAATGGAGTACTACGTGGCAATGAGAAAGAATGAAATATGGCCCTTTGTGGCAACATGGATGGAACTGGAGAGTGTTATGCTAAGTGAAATAAGCCATACAGAGAAAGACAGATACCATATGGTTTCACTCTTATGTGGATCCTGAGAAACTTAACAGAAACCCATGGGGGAGGGGAAGGAAAAAAAAAAAAAAGAGGTTAGAGTGGAAGAGACCCAAAGCATAAGACACTCTTAAAAACTGAGAACAAACTGAGGGTTGATGGGGGGTGGGAGGGAGGGGAGGGTGGGTGATGGGTATTGAGGAGGGCACCTTTTGGGATGAGCACTGGGTGTTGTATGGAAACCAATTTGACAATAAACTTCATATATTGAAAAATAAAAAAATAAAAAAAATAAAAACAAAATAGTTTCATCACTATGTTTAATGTGTGTGGGTGAGTCTATTGGGGAGCCAGAGTTGCAATATCATGGGACTGGAGGAGGGAGGTGTCAGTCAATGGTCTGAGGACCTCATCTGGGTGACCCAAAGTAAAGGGGAGTAGGGTCTAGTTTAAGGGGTTGAGGCAAGTGGAAGAGAGTGGGTACTGGGTCTAACTGTACTGACTGGGAGGTGCATCTCGGGGTCAGAGAGTTGATTTGATACTGAGAACTCAGCATGAAGGTGATGAGAGAGAAGTTGAGCCAGTCACTCAATGTCAGTTGTATGAGGAGAGGACTAGAAAAGAATGACCTAATGTATTTTTCACCTTTTTAAAAGCAGACTTAGAGGGGTGCCTTGGTGGTGAGCTGTCTTTCTCTTTCTCTCTCCCCAAATAAAGAAGTAAATTAAAAAAAAATAAGTGCAGACTTACAGTGTTTTACTTGTTTTTGAGATCTCAAAAATTAATGCCATCTATATCTATTTTTTTAAAGACTAGATTAATTTGGAATTAATTTCTGAGCAGGAGCTCAGAGGAAGAAAAGACTAATTCTGTTGGTTCTGAGAAGTGGAGAAAGTTTTCATAGAGATGAGATTTAAAAAATTTTGTTTTTAATTCTCCAGTCTTCAAATTCAAAAAATTGTGGTAATACACATTATGTAAAAATTTACCACTTTAACTGTTTTTATATTTATGTTTTTATTGTTTTTTTTAGAGAGAGAGAGAGCACACAAGTCAGGGAGAAAGGCAGAGGAAGAGAGAGAGAGAGAGAGAGAGAGAGAGAGAGAGAGAGAGAGAATTCCAAGCAGGCTCCATGCTCGGTGTGGCGGCTGATGTGGGGCTCGATCCCAGAACCCAGGACCATGATCCAAATTGAAATCAAGAGTCAGATGTTCAACCTCTCAAGCTACCCAGGCAACCCCCACCTTGATCATTTTTATTTTATTTAAAAATTTTTATTTATTTTTTAGAGTTTATTTATTTTGAGACAGAGAGAGAGAGAGAGAGAGAGAGAGAGAGAGAGAGAGAGAACGAACCAGCAGGGGAGGGGCAGAGAGAGAGGAGGACAGAGGATCCAAACCTGGCTCCGTGCTGACAGGAGAGAGCCCAATGTGAGGCTTGAACTCATGACCTGAGCCAAAGTCGGACGCTTAACTCACTGAGCCCCTCAGGTGCCCTGGCTTAATCATTTTTAAATGGCACTAGATACATGCACATTCTTCTACCATCACTACCATCCATCCACAGAGCTCTTTTCATCTTGCAAAACTGAAACTCTCTACCATTAAACAATAACTTCCCATTCTCTCTTTCCCCAAACTCCTGGCAACTGCCACTATATTTTCTGTCTCTGTGATATTGATGACTCTGGGTACCTCATGTAATTGGACTTAATTAGTAGTTGCTTTCTTGTGACTGGCTTATTTCACTTAGCATAACATCTTCAAGACTTATCCATGTTGTAGCATGTGTCAGAATTTCTTTCCTTTTTAAAACTGAATAATATTCCATTGCATACACATACCACAGTTTCTGTATGTATTCATTTGTTGATGGACCCTTAGGCTGCTTCTACCTTTTGTTTGCTGTGAATGATAATTGCAGTGGATGTGGGTGTACATATATCTTTTTCAGTCTCTCCTTTCAGTTATATGTATATACCTAGAAGTAGAATTGCTAGATCTGTGCTTGTGTTTTAAGGAATAAGAAGTTAATTAAGCAGACCAGTCAGGAAGGGTGTGCCACGCAAGAGAAGAGTGGTACCAGAAGAGGGTACCGAGCTTGGGAAGCAGCAGATGGCTTGCTGTGGCTGAAAGACTAAATGGGGGAAGGGGGTTTGAAGAAAGCTGGGGCCAGAGGGTGGAGGCAGGGCCCTACATGCCTGCTCAGGGTCTTGGCTTTGACTCCATAGCTATTAGAGGATGGTCTTAATGACAGTGTCACTCTGTCAGTTGAACATATGCTCTGGAAGGTCCACAGAGAGCCCTTCCAAAAGAGTTTAAATGATTTTCCCTTAATCAGTCCATTTCAAATAATTTAAAAAGTGTCTAGTATGTTGTTGACACTCAATAAATTACTTAATAATGGTAATTTTATTAGAAGAAAATAGAGGAGAAAATTCCTATGATCTCCAAACTCTGAGTTTCTTTAATGCGCCACAGACTTCCTGCATCCTTTTCCAATTAAATAAAATGCAATATCAGGCAGCTGTTGTCACAAATGGCCAAATTGCTTTTCTTAAGTGGCCACTTTTATACCCTTTTCTGCTGCCAGACAGAACTTTAATAGCATTAAGTACACTCAAACAGAAGAAGAAAGTAAATAAAAATTTCCAATAGCTGTTAACTTTGGACATGTAGCATGTAACAGTCCCATGCCAGTTCTGCTTACCCAGAGGTTTTTGGGACTCGTATCAGAGAAAAAGTTATTAAAATCCTTATAAAGGCAAAAATGTGCCATAGAAATCTAAATGTGCCAGTACTTTATTAAGAACCAAATAATCTGTGTTAAACGTACACATTCAAAGTGCTTGTAAAAACCACTTGCTGGAGAGAGAGAGATCTGGTAGTAGTCCAGAAACTGTGTTCTTTGAAATAGCACAGCATTCTCCATTGGCCTTCTTCAGGTTAATAATTTGTTGGATCTACCAAAGGTGTCCTTTTCAGGGCCTTGCAGTGTTTAAGGACAATGTTTAGATTTTGTTTAAAATGGACTTGGGAAAAAGGCAAGTGGAAGAACCTGTGTTTCAGATGAAACCACAGAGATATGTTTAAGTGATTCTACCCCAAATTCTTGAGCCAGATGAATAGGCCAGAATCATTTCTGAGGGGGGCGGGACCTTGGGGAAAATCATACTACTTCTTTTGCAAATTCCCAGAACCTTGTGGTGGCCAGATGAAATCTAATGAGCAATGAAATGGTCCTGATGGAGAGAAAGTACCAAAAGCATGACTTGAATTAGTATGTATGTTTTGTTGGTGGTGCCTGGACTTTATGGAGCATGCATTTCTGCTTATGTTTTTGTTTTTGTATGTATTTCTCTTCACTGAGAAGAAGAACAATGTTCTTTCTAAGCTAATGTGACACCGGGGAGAAAATTTTGGTCCTTTGATTGGAACACTTGTAGCCTACCTTCATAGCAGGTCAGAAAAGCTTGATTTGGCCTTACTACAAAGATTAGGATCCTTTAAACAATACCATCCTTGTCTATTTGATAAGGATGGGAGCACATAGAATAACGGGGGATATATGACTCTTGCCAGTCAGTATAGATATATTGGCACTTTAGATGCTGATCAGAAGTCAGTCTTGTGTT
This sequence comes from Acinonyx jubatus, assembly GCF_027475565.1. Lineage (NCBI taxonomy): Eukaryota > Metazoa > Chordata > Mammalia > Carnivora > Felidae > Acinonyx > Acinonyx jubatus. Next base: position 74,295,668 of record NC_069385.1, read on the forward strand.
ATCCTAACCCAGCATCTACCTAAGCACGGACAGAATGCTGACACATGAGAAATGAAATCATTGCTTTGCTTTCGGTTGTTTGCTGTTAATAAGTTAAGCATGAAGTTGTCCAGGATTTCTAAGCCCCAGTCCTGCATTAAATTAGATGTGGCTTGGGAGGTCCTGACTCCTGTCATTATTCCACTGCTGACTTGTCTGGCAGGGATCTCTTTTCACATCTGTATAATAGGAACACTGATGCCTGCTGGGAAATCCTCACAACATATAGGTTGTGCAGGTCAAATAGGTGTGAAATATGAAGTCCCATGGAAATGTAAGGGATTTATTATGGGATTAATAACATTGTTATTGTTATCTTGTCAAAAGTGACAGGGTGGGCTTGGGGGAAATGTGGGTGGAGGGAAGGGAGAGAGCTCAGACAAACTCAGTATCACACAAGCAGTGAGGAAGGCTTGCAGAATGTTTCCTAAATTGCTGTGAAACCTCCCTTTTGCTCTTTAATCCAGGGTAACCTCACTACAAGTATGCCCCCGACTCTTTGAGGTGACTGTTTTAGACCTTTCTTAGCTTGGAGTCAGCTTCTATTTCTTTGGTCTTGTCTCTGCCAAATTTGAGCTCCTGGCTCCGGACTCCTGCTCTGATTCTGCCTCCAAACTTGGTGTTTGCATTTGGTTGTCCTGAGGTTTGACTCTTCACTCTCTCTAGTTGAATTTAACCTGGATTACCCCTGGACATTGCCACAGCCCTCTTGGCTGACAACTGATCTGGTCCAGCCATTGCCTCACCATTAGTAGGAACTGGACAATTTGAGTCCAGATGCTGGAAGTTCAGCCTTATTCTGGGATAAGCCAATAAATATGAGTTGGTCCCATTGATCAATGTGACTGTAAGCCTTGATTTTTCTTGGAAGTTCTCCAGTGCACCTATTTCCAATTCCATTGTGAATCTATTCAAACTCAGCAGCTATGTCCTTATCAGCAGGATGCCCATGGCAGCCATTTGGCCTGAAGGCATGGCTTGAAATGCTAGATAAGGACAAGCAGATTGTACCTTAGAGAGCAACATTTTATAGTTTTTCTGCAAATTTCACCTTAAATATTAGTGTCTATAGAGATCTTCCCTAATTCTTGGCTTTTGTTTTGTGGTCACTTGCATTGTTATTCTTTTTTCTTGCCTCTGCATTAAATTCCTTTTCAATTTCATTCAAATTCACCTGGTATTTATTGAGCATGTCCTCTCTGCTAAACACTGTACAGAGATAGATGACTCCTTGTAGTAGCTGATGGGTGGTTAAGTGTAACTGGTGGGCATTTCCTTCCTTCCTTCTCTAAAATTGGCCAGCCATTGGGTGTGAAAGACCTCTACATACAGCTGAGTCAGCATATGATGGGGGCGGGGGTTGGTGGTGGTAATGTCCAGACCTCATTTTGGGAGAATTTGGGAGGGTACGTTGCCATTTTGTGTGGCACCCAAGGCTGGGTAGGGACACAGAGAAAGAAGAATGAAGATGGCAGTAGGAAGGGAGGGGAAAAGGATAGATGTCTCAGTTACACAATACCTTACTATGTTGACTGCTTATGAAGTTCTCCTAAGTATATTCTGGCACTTTATCACCTCCCCATGAAATGGTGTTACTGGTCCCTTTTTACAGAAGAGGAAACTAAGAATTTTAAAGGGCTAAGTGGCTGTACAGGTCTTTTAATTAGACTGAATCTTCTACTTTTCTTGACCCTTACTCACTGTGCTCCAGCCACATGGGCCTCCTGGCTGTCCCAAACAAGCCTTGTATGCTCCTGCCTTAGTGCCTTTGTCCTTGCTATTCCTTCTTCCAGGAATTCTTTCCCCCCATTTAGCTACTTGGCCTGTTCCCTTACTGCCTGACCACCTGCTTATAATTGTCATTTTCCCCAGATAGCTCTATCCCCTTTCCCAGCTTTACTTTTTCCACAACACTTTTTACTATCTAGCACACCATGTATTTCACTTATTAATTTTGTTTATTTACTGTCTGTTTCCCTCCATTAGAATGTAAGTGCCATGAAGGTTAGGAGTTTTGTCTATTTGATTCACTGTTGTATCCCTACAGTGCTACACCTGTTCCTGGAATGGAGGAGATCCTCAATAAATAGTTGTTGAACGAATGAATGAGGGTAATGATCTAAAGGCCAAACCCAGTCCAGCTGACTTCAAGTCTTTTCTTCAGTGTACATTACACAAGGCAAGGCCACTGGATTCTGAATTGGTGTTCAGATTGATGCAGAAATAAGTTGACATTACTGGTGGAGGTAGGAGCTTGTCATCATGGAACTCCTTCAAAATAGGATGTGTTTGGATGTATTATTTGAGAGTTTAGAATTCATATACTTGACATTCAGAGCTATAATATTTCATATATTTTGTCTTTATGCAAAATAGGCAAAGTTCAATATCCTCTTGGCAGATATAGCTTCATACTAAGGCTTATGACTTAGCGAGCACCTGTTCTCCCCTCCACATCCCTTTGTTGGGCAAGGTACAATCTGCATAGCTGTACATGGAGGCCCTACTGTGATGTCAACAGGGAAAACACAGCCATGTGTTGATGTGGGTCTCAGGGTCTATGGGCTGTTGAATTAGGGGGAAGGAGGTAACCTTGCTTCCCTCTTTACAATGTGTCCATTGGTCACCAGAGCTGCCAGGCATGATTTGTGGGTGAGAAGGAGAGAAAGCAATGTATTATATAGAAAGGGGAAGACTCCACTCAAGTCTCCTGCCTCAGAAGTACAGGGAGCCAGGCAACTGTGGGACAGCATCTGGGAAGATGTGTATAGTTACCTAAGAGGCTCTTCTGAGACTATCCCTCCGCCTTCTTCCTGGCTTTCTGTTCCAAAGGAAGTTAGGGAACCAGATATATGAGTAAGAAGAGTGGATGCCAGGGAGCAGATGCAGTAATAATCTCATTATTAATCTGGGAACTCAAGGGTAAATCTATAAAACCATGTGTAATATGGTGTGTGATTTTGGATTCTTGATGAGGGCCCTGTGAGCTTGGCTGTGCATCTAGGGCTGGGGATGTAGGGAGAATGTTTCCAGGGCTAGGGGTATTTGCTCTGGGGGAACATGTGACTTAGTGTGTTCTCTGACCACATCTTTTAATGAATTCTTTCTTTTCTCAAATGAAATTGATTGACTGGAAACAAGTTGCTAAGACATTGGACAGAGTATCCACCGTGTTATCTTGCCTCCAGAGATGGGTGTTATCCAGAGTTGCAGATTTAGGAGAACATCAACCTTGGAGAAGGGAAGAGTTAGTGTTCAGTAGCCAGGTATCACTGTGGAGAGGTCATATAAGCATCACCCAGGGGTCATGGACTGCTCAGAGGCTGGTCTAATGATTGGATTTGGCCTTGGGTCTGATAAGACCTTTTCTGCCCCTCCCTTGCTAGAAAGTCCTCATAACTAAAACTAACTCATGGTGGAACACAGAGGAAAAAGAAAGGAAAGGAACTAATGAGTCTTGAGATCCTGCAAGTACCTTGTATTCTTAGGTACTTTAAGTAGTATTTCCTCTTCAGTTCTTCTACAACCCAATCCAGTGTGTATTCTCCCTCTTTATTGATGAAGAGACTAGACTCAGACCAGCAAGATGACTTTCCTGAGTCACACAGCTCATAGGGGTAGAACTGGATTGTAGGCTAGAAAGACAGGATGGAGCAGCTAACATTGCCTTTTGTATAACAAGACAGGTTGCTGTCTTGAAATTTGAAATAATTTGTATAAAGACAGGATGAAGCAGCTACCATTGCCTTTGTTCCTTTTGGGTCCATATACATAATGAACATAAATGTTTGAAATAACATGCCCAGTTTCATAAATCTCAAATTCTTCTCTGACATTCCTACAAACATACACTCTTTTCCAAATGATTAGAGTGGTAAAAAGATGAATTTCATGATATCCATTTGGGAGCCATCGTTTGGTGCACAATGGCCTGTTCAGAACTGTCAGCTTATAGGGATGAACAGGGAATTGACCTCATACAATCATCCTCCTGGCGACTTTAAGGAAGGATAGTTAACTCAGCTATGGGAATCAGAATTTGAAAACTACTGGGTGAATACTGTATATGAATACAATGATATTGAAGAGTATGAACAAATCAACCATCAGGCTCACACAAAGTTAAGGGAGACTGACTCTGACTTCTTTTGCCCTTGGCTAGACATTAATGGCTACATCTGGGTGGTATTGGTTGGTAGGCAGTATGGAATTCTTGAGTAGCAGTATTAGATCAAGTAGGAAAAACCTCTTAATAATATTTTATTGCACTTATTTGTTTACATGTCGTTCTTTTCTTTCTATCCTTTCTTAATCTCCAGGTGAACTTTAACCCTGAATACCCTAAGCTACCCACTGTATGTAATGAATGAACTTCCCTCCTGTCCATCCATGGTACTAGTTGTATCTCATCTTGGGAAAATTGAGAAAAAATAGTCACTCAAATTGTTTTCCAGAGGGCATCAGCAGGACCCTTGTTGAGACAGGCCATAAACTACTTGAGGATTATGTCTCCCTCTTTCTTATCACCAGGCACCAAGAACATTGTCTGTCAGGGAATGGATATTCAATGAATGTTTGTTAATTAGCTGAATGAATAAGTGAATGAATGAACATGAAATATCAACTCTATGCTGATTTGTTTCTTTCCTCCTCTTTATAAAAAACAGTCTCTGCTAATGCCATTCCTATTCGTGGACTGTCCCTCCCTTTCCAAATCTCTTGAGAGACTGAAAAATACAGAGACAATTGTTAGACCATATATAAAAATAGAACTCTGACTTACAATCTGTAGCAACCAGTCTAGGAAGCCAACCTACTATCCACAACTCAGACTTGTAGGAACACAGACCACCGCTTTTAACAAGCAGTCTAGGAAGCCAAACAATAATACCCTGTGACCAATGGGCCCCAAATCTAGGACTTGATTAATAATTCCCCTAATTTTTCCCCCACTTACAACTTAGGAAAACTGGAGAAAGCCTCATCCAATCATATAGGATGCACCACTTTTAGTTAGCTCACCTACAACATGCCAACTGCTTCTAATCAAGGTTCTGGAGCCTTCTCTTTTATTCATTGTAAAGCTTTCCCACCTCTGCCTGCTTCTGAGTCTCTGACAAATGCAAGAGATGGTGGGTGTCTCCCTTTCTATAGCAAGCTTGGAATAAAAAACCTTTGCTTGTTCTCATTTGAGTAATATTTATTTATTTCCATTTTTTTTCTCAAATACAAGTTCCTCCATGAAGTTTTCTAGATCTCATGATGATATTAATTACTTCTTTTGATACTGATCTTCCTGGTGTTTGTGTGTCTTATCTTCACAAAAAAAGCACTAAGCCTTCTAAGGGAAGGTACTGAAATATTTTCTCTAACCTCTTCTCAAAGATCAACACAGCACAGTCCTGTGCACTTAGTTGACACTTATTAATATTTAATTGATAGATTTATTTTATTTCCATGGAAGCTGATATTTTCTGTGGCAGAGTTAAGCTAGGTATTGACCAATTCATTGCCTTTTCCTGAGCATATTTCTCAAGGAAACTATATTTCTCAGCCTATATGAGGTTAGGTTGGGAATATTGGCTTGAGTTCTGGTCAATGAGAACATGAACAAAGATATTATATCACTTCTGGCCTGCAAAATGAAGACGATAGGCTTTCTCTACTCTCTCTTTACTCCTTGCTACTGGAAGCAAAGAACACTGAGGTGGCGTAGCTGCAAGATGGAAGGCTTCTGGGCTGCTTAGAGAAAGCCTCATATGACTATTGACTGACCAGCCTCTGACAGGGTAATGAGCAAGAAGTAAACCTTGGGTAAGCCACTGAGAGCTAGTCTTCCTACCAACCCAAAACTTTGACTAATCAGTTTCTTCCCTTCATAGGTCACTGTGGAGTTCTGTCACTTGTGCCCTGCACCCTCCGCTGAAACTTTGACCAAAGTAAACAATATTTTTACCATTGCAAAATGTATATTTGGAATGATTGCTTCAAATACACTGTATTCATTGATGGCTCCCTGTGTATGTAAGCCGTGTGATTGCACAGGGCTCTGCCAAAAGGGCCCCATACCTGATATAATGTTCTGATGTTGCTGTCTTGAAATTCGAAATAATTTTTGAACAAAGGACCCAACGTTTTCTTTTCTTTTTTTTCATGTCTGTGCCTTTTATTTCCATGGCTTATTCATTGCATAACAGAATCCTGTATCTCTCACTTCTCTTCACCTGTTTTGTCCCTCCTCCCCCCAAGCACTCCGCATTTTCATTTGCACCGAGCCTCACAAATTATGTAGCAAGTTCTGAATGGTGACATTACAATAGGATTGGGAGCAAATATCAGCTGTGATGAAAGTGAAGTGGATTGCTCTGTCAGCAAATGACAAGACGCACCATTTATTTATTTATTTTTTTTTAAAGTTTATTTATTGTTGAGACAGAGAGAGAGCATGAACGGGGGAGGAGCAGAGAGAGAGGGAGACACAGAATCGGAAGCAGGCTCCAGGCTCTGGGCCATCAGCCCAGAGCCCGATGCGGGGCTTGAACTCACGGACCGCGAGATCGTGACCTGAGCTGAAGTCGGACGCTTAACCGACTGAGCCACCCAGGCGCCCCAAGACGCACCATTTAAATCCTAGGGCTTAATGAACTTGAGAATAAAATATCCATGTTTAAACTGTTCCATGCCCTCCATGACTTAAAATTCATCCTGACTTCAGAAAATCATGACCCAAAAAAAACAAAGGAAATTGTCCTGTGTCTTTCTACTTCTCCAAGGGGCTGGTCCTCACCACCATGGGAAACATCTCTTCTGGAAGGCTCAGGAGCATGGGGAAAACTGGCCAATGTAATTTCTAAACTTACTTTTCCTATTAATATGTGCACATCGTTATTTTAAATCCTTCCTAAAGTGAAGTAAGGGATAAAAATATGAACACGGTATGTATTATGGGTTGAATTGTGACTTCCAGTGCCTAAAAGGTTATGTTGGAGTCCTAACCCTGAGTACCCCAGAATGTGACCTTATTTGGAGACAGGGTCTTTATAGAGGTAAACAAAGTCATTATGGTAGCTGTTATCCAATATGACTGATTTCCTTATAAAAAGGGGAAATTTGGACACAGAGACAAACATGCATAGAGAGGAGATGACATGAAGAAACCTATAGAGAAGATGGCTCTCTACTAGCCTGGAACAGATCTTTCCCTCACAGTCTTCAAAAGGAACCAGCTTTGCTGACACTGTGAATTTGGTCTTGTAGCATCAAGAACTGCAAGACAATAAATTTCTCTTGTTCAAGCCACCTAATCTGTGGCACTTTGTTACGGCAGCCCTAACAGACTAACACAGTATGTACAGTAAAACCTTGGTTTGTGAGTATAATTTGTTTTGGGAACATGCTTGTAATGCAAAGCACTCGTATATATCAATGAGAATTTCCCCATAAGAAATAATTGCAACTCAGATGATTCACTCCACAACCCAAAAATATTCATATAAAAATGATTACAATACTGTAATATAGTACAAAATGATAAAGAAAATGCAGAATATAAGGAAAAATAAATTAATCCTCACTTAACCTTTGAAAACCTTCGTGGCTGGTGTGAAAGAGACAAGAGAAAGGAGGGTTTTGTGTAGGATGAATTTCACCATAACTAACAGAGTCAGTGATATCTATTGGCTCAATGGGATGTTTTCTCTTCATGCAGCTTTAACAAGGAACCTATCCAATGAACTTGCTTTTGCATCCTTTTGAGGATTTCATGGAAATGTGACATTGCATTGTTGTTAAACAGATTCATCGCTCGCCTTATTTGGGTGGTACTTTTCTACAAAATTTTGCACTGTTTCCCACATTTTACACATCTCCCTAATCTCATTTAAAGTGAGGGATGCATCCTCCTTTTTCTCCTCCTCCTCTGCAGATGAGATCTCCATAACCTCTTGTTGTTGTTTGTGATGCAGATCCATCAGTTAGTTGGTGGTCAGGGTCTGGCCATGTTCCTTTGACAGCTGGCAGCTCCTGCTCATGACCAAGCCCCTCTAAGTCATGTCTAAGAACACAGTCAGGCCACAGGATTCTCCAAGCAGAATTCAGGGTTCTTTTGATGATCCCACCCCAGGCTTTATCAATGATCTTGAGGCAGTTCACCATGTGGAAATGATTTTTCCAAAACTCTCAGGGTAAGGTTTTTTCCTTTGGTCATCACCTTGAAGCATTGCTGAAATAGTGCTTTGGTTTAAAGCTTTTTAAAATTTGAAATGACCTGCTGATTCCTAGGCTGGAGGATTGGAGTGGTGTTGGGAGGAAGGAACTTGACCTTAATGAACTCAAATTCCTCCAGTAAGTTGTCCTTAAAGCCTGGAGGATGAGCAGGAACATTATTCATAACCAGCAAGGCTTTGAGTGGCAGATTTGTTTCCAAAAGATATTTCTTCACTGTATGACTGAAGACCTACCTCACTGATCCACTCAACAAACAAGATGCAAGTGACACAAACCTTGCTGTTGGACCTCCACATAACGTTTAACTGGCTCTTCTGCACCTTGTGTTTCTTGAAGGGTCGTGAATTCTTGGAATGATAAATGAGCAGAGGCTTGATTTGGAAATCCCCGCTTGCACAAAACGAGAAGGTGAGACAGTCTTTCATGGGCTTGTGACTGAGCATTGCATTCTCTTCTTCTGTAATGTAGGTCCTCTTTGGCATCTTTTTTCCAAAAAATCCACATCTCATCGCAGTTAAAAACTAGCTCCAGGAGGTAACACTTGAAAACCATGAGCTTCTGGAACTCGGTAGGGAATGCCTCAGCTGCCTTAGTATCCAAACTGGCAGTCTCTCCATGCCTCACAACACTATGGATGCCACTTCTCCTCTTAAAGTTATCAAATCATCCCCTGCTTGCCTTGAAGCCTTCTTCATTTTCTGTTGACATACCTGGCAGTTTACTTACAAGGTTTGTGTACTAAGCCTTTGGCTTCTCTCAGAGAAAGTTCTCAGTCACAGTATCACCTGCTAGTTGCTTCTCATTTATCCAAACCAGAAGCAGCTTTTCTATATCTTCCAGAGCATGTGGCTGTTGCTTTGACATTCTTGTGACTCCTTTTGCTGGATCTAGCCCCCCTTCTTTCTTCTTTAATATTGTGCAAATGGTCAATGTAGACTTCTTATTAAATCTTAAAATTTCGACCACTTGCATACCTCATTCATACTTCTTGATGATTTCCTTCTTAAGTTCCACTGTAATCATCTCCTTCTTACCACCTTTCTTTTCAACCTTTTTCTGCATGGGGGCCATTGTATATGCTGGCACATATGTTGACTACTATATAGTATTAATAAACTCTTGTCATATCTTGTATTTAATGTAACTGGCAATAAGGCAGCAGAGAAAAGGGTCTATTGCTGCAGGCAGCCTGACCTAGAATGAAGCAAAGCATTCCAAAACTTACCGTTCTATGGAAAAGCAAAGGATTTCCCATATGTGTTTTGAAGTGACAAAAAATACACTAGTGCCAGTTGTGGGCACCTTCCAGCGTTCTGAAAAATCACTGATTTCTGCCAAACACTGCGACCTGAGACTGAGCATCTGAGCATGGGAGATGATCACCCACAATCCCGCAGTGAGAGAGAGAGAGAGAGAGAGAGAGAGAGAGAGAGAAGAACCATTGGCTCAGTTGTGATCATGTAATGTTCAGCGTTATGCACTACTCATATTGCAAGTCATCCCTCATTCATCAAATTAAAATTTATTAGAAATGTTTGCTCATCTTGCGGAACACTCACAGAATAAGTTACTTGCAACCCAATGTTTTACTCTCTCTATAAAAATAATAACATAATAATAATTTTATCATTGCATGTTTATCCATGTTATCCAAGGTGAATATACTAAAGACATCTAACTGATTCTATAGGGAAAAATGAAAATCAGTTTCATTGTTTATAATGAGTTGTTTATGATTATACTGTATATAAAGAAAGATTTAGATCAATGCTATGAAACATACTTGCCTTCAAATGCCTGAATTATGCCATGAAGGAACTACAGTATTTTCACCTGTATACTTTTGTGAGTGCTAATGAACATTTATTTTGTGACTACAGTTCATTAGTTGGCTGTTCTCCCAGAGTCTCAAGATGAATTTGGGTGTTACATCTTCCTTGAACTCTTCCTTTTCTTCTTCCATTTTTGATCTGTATTTGTAAATTAATTTTGGCGTTCATCAAATTGGAAAGGTCAATTTGGATTGGTATTAACTCAACTTTATTTTTAAGTATTGTGAACAGTGATGCAGCAGCTTGAGACAACTGTTGCCATCTCATCATACCTGGGCACCTTGCTTATCACACCTCTTCGGTCAATTGATCTTAATTGTGCACACTGAGTGAAGGCTATTATATTTATGGAGACAGGAGGGGAGGAGGAACTTCAGAAACAGTGGGCACCCTGACAGAAAGGAAGAAAATTTCTAGTTATGAAGTTAAGTGATCCAACAGCTATAGCAAAATCAATCCAAGCAAAACTCTAGTTATTGGCGAAACAAACTTCATTACGGTGGGGATGTTTGACTCTGAGGTGGGTGATAAATTCAGGAGCTGAGATTTTGGATGCTGTGTTGTTTAGTTTTGCTTTAAAGACCTCTAGGTATAGAGCCAAATGAACAATTCTAGGCACTTAAGAATTTGGAAATACCATTTTCTACTGGCATCAAATAAGAAGTGAAATCTCAATTGAGATGATGGGGTCCAAACTAAATTCAAATGTGAGAAGTCTATAAATCACCATGCCAAGACTTGGAGCACAGGGGATGCTGGCCATAGCCTGTGGTGAAAGACTTCAAGCCAATGTCAGGACTGTGGCCACAAGACAGGAAGTAAGATCAGGAAACCAAACAGGGGTGCAGGCATTCCTACTGGAGGTGCAGCCGGGTCTGTAAGCCAGGAGTGAGACAGCCAAGAACATCAGGCCAGCATGCAGACAGGACTTTGGTCAAGCAGAAACAGAAGTGGAATCAGTGCTTTGGAAAACCAGAAGTAGGTTCTGCTCCACCGGTGCTCATGGCATGTTCCTCCTGTGTGACACAGTAGTCCAAGGAGATGGTGAGTGGGCAAAGGCATCTGGAAGAGCCAAGAGTGGGTTATCCTTGGCGTAGAGGATTGTGAACAAGTAGGAGACCAGGTAGCTCTGAAATACTCTTTTCTGAATCATGCCACAGTTAGGGCATTCCAGGTCACCAGCCCTTTAACATGGACCTAAATGGATTATGGCACTAATGTCATAATGATATACTATAATATATATATTATATATATTATGCAATATGTAATGATTCTACATAGATTGACAGAACTAAACCAGATAAAAGCAGAATCTCACTTAGCTATCTTGAAATATTAATTGTGGGAAAAAGAGCCAAGGAGACTTTCATTCAACAAACAATTATTAAATGTTTTTATGAACCCAACACTATACAAGGCCATATGCCTACCAAGATGAAAAAGATTCAGTCTCTGACCTCAAAGAGCTCACAGACTAGAAAGGCAGGTAGAATGCAATAATCACAGTGCAGCCAGATGTGCAAACCAGAGCTATGTGCATAGTTGTGGCTCAAGAATATAAAAGGGACTTAAGGATCACAGTCTCATCGGGAGGTGGTGGTGGCTAAGGTAGGACTTGTCTTGAAGCTGTGTTTGCATATAATCATATCTCACTCAGGTTGTACACTCTTTGGGGTGGTAGAAGGATAGGGTTTGGTGCCACCAGAGCTGGGCCTGTGGTAAGATATGTGAGGCACTTGTCTTGCCTTGACTGCACCAAAAAAAAAAAAAAAAAAAAAAGAAAACAACCAGTTTTCAAGATAAATAATATTTTAGTGAAATATTTTTGAAAATAAAAATTAATGCCAAAAAATCCATGACAAACAAAATAACGAAGATTTCAATGCAGACTGGATTAGTGCTAAGCCACATTGGAGCCAGAAGGAAAAATCGGTGATACTGATCCTATCTTTGTCTAAAATTTTGATATTTTGTTCATCATGAATTTTTGTTCTACGCATCAGAGACACAGACTCTACAACTAGATAAAAAAAAAAAAAACGCGCTGTTGGTTGAATGGCTCTGCTTTTTGCTAAGAAGAAGCTATTTGGAATGATGGTTCTGAGTTTGGTTTTTGGAAGCCAAATCATAGTTCTGCTACTTACTGCTGAGTAGCTGAGTGACTTCAGGAAAGTTTCTCATCTGCTTGGTTCTTCAGTTTCTCCATTTGAGACATGCAGATAATGTTAATAACCACCTCATGGCATTATCAGGAGGATTAAATGAGTTACTATTTGTGAAGCGCATAGAACTCATCTGGCACATAGTTCTAAATGAGTGTTAAAATATAAGAAATAGATAATGTTGCAGATCACCTTTCTGAGGCAATTGTCAAAGAAGACCAGGGTAAAATTCTGGGACTTTTTAGTGTGAAAGCATTATTAAATACAGGGAGGATGTCTAGTGTCTGGGAAGTTGAGAGATCCAGGTAGGTAGATGTTGTCCACATAAAGGAAAACTCTGGTGCTGGGACATGGTACAAGAAGCTATAAATCTGCGAAGACAAAACAAAAGAGCTTGGTGGGATCCAGAACTCTCAGTAGGTAGATCTTAAAACTGGAAGAATGCCCACTGTGTACAAGGCTTGGCCACTTGTCTCTCATTCCCCAAGATAGAAGCTGATGGTTTGCTGCAGGAATTTTGTCAGTTTCTGGAAAGGGTTCATTGGCTTCTGTAATCTTTTTTTGGGGGGGCGGGGTTGGGGGGAGTGCCAGTTTTATAGAAATAATGTCATAAAGACATGGATACCCATGACAGTTTCACATCCAATGACTTGACTGTCTCTGCCTGGCAGTTAGTTGCTTTTCATGTGCTTATTACTCTGCCTGAAATGCTTCTCCCTTCCCTCCTGCTTCAACCCTCAGTAACTCCATTTGTCCTCTTGGTTTCAGTTTTAATGTCACACAGGAAAATGGTCTCTACTCCCCTAGTTTATGTATGCTCGCATGACATTGCCTTTATGTCCTTTGTTGCACTTTGTAATACATTCATTTTTGGATTACTTATATGTTGCCTATTTTCTCCCCTGCACAACAAGCTCCATAAGGGCAGGTTTTTGTTGTTGTTGTTCACCATTGTATCTTTGATGCCTGCGTAGTGCTAAGACAATGTAAGTGCTCACTAAATATTTGTTGAATACGATGATATTTTTGTTGAATAATGAATGACTGCATTGATGCTATGCTATACTCAGCCACCCAAAAGGTCTCTTGGTTTTCTGAATCCATGGGGATTCCTTTGGTAGTAAATAGTTTGGGTGTTTGGAAGCTGCTTTCAGATTGGGATTGATAATCTACAATGTGTCTGATGATCAGGGCTTTCTTACGGCAGATGAAACTCCAGAGTAACAAGCTGAGTGGCATGTCATCTCAAGTGGGCTGTCCTTGTCCTCCTGTGGTTCTTGAGGGACCACCTCAAAGATCACCAGTGGTGCTGATCTGTTGCCTGGAGTGGGAGCATTACATGGAGTGGGACAAGTTGAACCCCTCATAGTTTTGTCACACACCATTAGTAATAGGGAACAATGCCACTGAGATGTCATCAGGTCTAATGTGGCTGACCGTATTAAATGTTAGAAATAATAATGGAAGAAATGTGAGCCTCTCTTTGCTGCAGTGTGTGTTGTTGAGGAAATGAAGAGTGTCGCATTCAAAACCTCATTTCCTCTCTTAACTGCAAGGGATTTTAGCATCAAAGGACTTCATACCCAGACTTCTGCTTTATAAAAACTCAGCCTATAAGGGAAACCAGCAGGGGGCACTGCTACCCTTTCTAAGAATCCTTTAGCTCTCGCTGTAGAATAGTGACATCTGGATTATGAACCAAAGATGATCAAGTCTGATATTTATGACACCCCAGTTACAAACCTGAAAAGAGAAGGGTTTATGATGGTATAATTTATATGCTTTCTTAAAAAGTCACATGAACCAAGTTTGTGTTAGCAATCTCTTTGCCCTGTAAAAATGTCCCCATTTAGTCTGGGAAAATTACCTTATGAAAGAAAGGATGACCCAAGCTTTGGAAACATTGATTTAACGTGATCCAAATTCACACGTCAGTTTAAGGTCATCTGAGTTACAAGGGGTTGTAGGAATTTGGATGTGACTTCTCAGTGAATGTGGAAACCAGTAAGGGAGGTTGAAAGATGATTTTGATAAATGAAGGGGGGGCTTTTCATAATTATTACACTAAATATCAAAATCTGGTTGTAGCCTGAGGGAGGCCTTCGGGGAGAGCATACAACAAGCAGGATGTTAAAGGGAAGCGAGTGGTCTTATCTGCAGAGGTGTAGCAGAGGTGTAGCTGGTGTATCTAACTTTCTGGGACACAGCCCTGATGTGAGCCGCCTGGGTTTTTAAAAATCTGTGCCACCTGAAAAGAGTTTGACCCTGCAAGTCTCGCCGTTTCCAGGTGGTTTTGGGTTTCTCTCAGGTTCATGTCATTGTAGACTATAGTGGACAGTCACAACAGTAACCTCAAGCCTCCTCTCTTCTGTTGCTGAAATTGAGGTAGATGATCAGACAGGATCAGCCTCTCACAGTGGGGTGATGGCCCTTAACCCATCTCCAGGGCAGTCTGTCTGCTGAGAGCTGGTGAGATGTGGTGCTGGCCCCATTCTCCTTACATGATCCTGGCTGCTTTGATGGATGCTACGGACAACCCCATATGTTTCTCTCAGGCCATTTGATGACCAACGGGGTGGGGTGGGGTGGGGGTGGGGGGAGACCTTAAAGCACTGATGGGGGGAATGGAGGAAAGGCATTTCAGGAGCCGCTCTGAGGTGGAATGATACAAGTGACAAGGAAAGCGGACATTCCTCTCAAGGTTGCTGAGTGTTCCTCATTCACGTTTCTGGCCACAAACATTTCCTGGGAAACATCGCTGCTAGTACCTGTTTCTTTAGTCCTGGGGCTATTTCTAGCACTTCCAATTCTTTCATATTAACGAGGAAGAAAAGTTTCCTGCCCTGCTGTTTCAAGCCAGCAGAGTGGGAATTTTGGTAGAAGTCAGCCCTACAAAACTTGAGGCTTGATTGGGAGTTTGATTTGGGGAACAATTATCAATCCCCTGTTAAAAGAAGGGGGGCAAATATTTCATATGCGTCACATGCAGCCTCCCTAATAGAAGATCTATGAATCTTTTTTCCTTGAGAAGAATGAAACACTCCCAGGCTCCTGAGTGTTTAGGAATTTGCCTCCCCTCACGCTGGCCTCTTAGAAGCCGAGGGCTGCCAGTGGCCATGTGGGGGATGGTGGGGGGCCCTGGCTGCCTGAGACCCACACCTGTGCCTTAGCCCCCACGGAGATTAGAACAAGACTGTCGGCTCAGGGGCCAGAGCTGGGTGACACCGCACACATAAGCGGGGGCAGATGTTGGAATGTTTAGAGACAAGGGGGCTGGTCCTATTTGCTGGGGTGGGATTGATTAATGGAGGTGGGGCCAATGCAAATTCAACAAGCCAAGGAGACTGCTGGCAGGAGAGCTGGTGTTTGAACACTTTTTGTAAAGACTTCGTGGAGGTCTTTAAAAACAGGGTAAGTCCCCATGTGTCTGGAGGTTTACTGGGAGGTCTTCCCATAAGCTTGGGTGTGGATTCGATGAACCCTCAAAGTCTTTTTAACATTCTGATTCTGTGGTCAAGATTAGACAGACACATGTGGCCACAAAAGAAACAAAATAGAAATCCAATGGAAAATTTTATGTTCTGTATCTTTAGTTCCTGCCTATTTCCAAATGGAAGATAATCTCTTGTATGCTGCAAGACTGATCCTGTCCTGTCTCTGTTTCAAAAGCTCCATAGGATTGATTCTCTTCATCTTGACCTTAACATTCTGCTTTAATGTAGAAACACTTACTCCAAATCCTTTTTAAGAACTCAAAGCAAAGGGTTTAAGAAAATGTACTCTTCTAGGATATGACAGATGTACCTATTTGAAATCATTCATTTAAACCTCTCATTCCCAATTCCACCAACATAATTTGTTTTGTTCTGTTAACATTTACAATTTGTCCCAAAAGAAATAACAACCATCCAAAACAAACCAAAAATTCAACAAGTGTCTTACAGAAACTGTCTTTTTCTTTGTTGGTGCTTTTTGCTTGAAACAAGAGGATCTTGTGGTGTGATAAAATATGTTTTGAATACCCAAGGAGGGCCTCCTTTTGAAGGTTTATGCACTGCAGTCTCTCCCAAGATTTGAATTTACTCAGAGAAGAAAGGTGAACTGCATTTGTTCCAAGTCAAATATACATCTGTATTATTCACCATCGCACCCCTATTCCATTATAAACAAATACTGACCTTGTTCTTCTGATGTGAAGCCAGAGGGGGTGTGAAATATAGCAAGGAGAACAGTCTGATGCAGAAATATGAACGTTCCAAGCAACAGAAACACAATATTTAAAAGGAGTAGGGAAGGTCCCAAGTTGGTCTTTCTAATTCCTATTCTGCTGCTGACCTTGGGGAAAGTAATGCAATAGTTATCAGTCACTTTGGGAAAATTGCCTGTTATTTCAGATTGCCAGTTGCTTTTTTTTTTCCTTAGGATCTATTTCTTGGAAGTCCTTCTGTTTCTTTCTTTTGGACTTAAAAACTTCTTTCGAGAATTTTTTTTTGGTGAACTTTTGGCCTAGATACTAGAAACCAGTTTCCATTTGGATGCTGAGCAAATCCCCTCCTTTCTGTGGGGCTGGAAGCTACTCCCCTATTTGTGATTTTTCTTAGCATGACATCCTAGGAAAGGCTCTTGAATGGTGGAGGTCCTTGGCAAACATTATATTAGAAGAAAGAAAGGGAACACAAGTTGGAAGAAGACACTCAAGATGTGGGATTTTGACATCAAATGGAAACCACACTCAGTGTTCCGTGCTTTCTCTTGTAAAGTAGGGATAAAAGGAGGATTAAATGAGACAATACAATTATTTCTGCTACAGTGTAATATGTCTTCCTAAAAATCAAGGCATTATAGAATTTCATGCAATAAAAATGATGGGGCTTATGGGAAAAATAGAATTGGGTAGAACATTCAGCACCTGTATAGTCTAGTAAGGAATACCCTTCCAAAAACCCAATAAAACTTTTAAACATCTTAAGTCCCCAATAAATTTTTTAAAAAACTATGGTATACATAGCACTTCACAGAAAGCATGAGGTTTGCACAGTGGCATCATTACGTGAAATGTGGGGCTTTCTGAGTTCTGGAGGAAGAGAGGGAGGGGAGGAAACAGGACAGAATGTTGTGACACCCGAAGTGCGGTACTTTGTCCCGTTTTCCTTCTGCATTACCTTAAAACAGATATCCAGTATTTATTGCTTTGCCATGTCCTTCTTTCTTTATGAAGCAGCCAGTGCGGCTGTTAAAGGGAAGCCAGGATGTGCCAGCTGCTCTGTATGGTGTTGGAGGCATTGCCGGCCATCCATGCAGGTGCCTGTCAGCCCAGTTCCAGCAGGCCACAGTCCTGGTGTTTTCAGCTCTTGTGGACAGCCATCTGACCTCATCGTTAGTTCTGCATCAGCGGCCCCAGCACTGTTGCTTGCAGCCTCTTCAGGCCTGTTCAAGAGGCACTGCAGCCACCACAGTTTCTCCTGCTAAACAACTTTCTCTGATGTTTGCTGCGTCGTCACTGATGGTGCACCAGGCTAATTTCCTCAGCCTCTTGCTGTTGCGGTATCATGAGTTCTCTTGTTTCTTTTTATGTTTTATCATTTTAAGCTTCTCCTCAAGATCTGGGGCTTTCCTTTTGCATTTGCTATTTGGGTTCATCTACTCAGGATGCTATTCATGTTTGGGTGGTTGCAGTAAATACTTTTAGCAGGAAAATTACGTGAATTTGGGAAGAACTATATACACACATTGGGTAAAGCAGGCAGGTAAAGTGGGGAAACAGAGAGACGAGGGATGTATGTCTGTGTTTCCCCCATGGTCACTGCATGCAACTGTTTGGCGTTTTTGAATTTACTTGGTGTTGCTAGGTGATATAAATAATAGTTATCTTGTGAAAAATTGTATAGCTACCACTGTTTTGTGTCTTGGGGACTGTATCCCCTATTTATCCATCTTGTATGAATAAATAGGCACATAAAAAACAAGTTCTGCAGCTGAAAGAGTGTGCATGAAAAATGCTTACAGCCATACCAGACATATAATACAGCAAGCACTCAAGAATTATCAGTGAACGATATGTAAATGAACAACAGTTTTGAATTGCTAGGCACTTTCAGTAGTATGGTTGATATGTGTGCATGGTGAGGTTTTCCGTTGTGTAATTAGTGAAGACAATTGGACGAACCCTGGTGGAATAAGGTATGAACTGGTACATGCTCGCCGCAGCTCCAAGCCTTAGTTTTGCCACATACTAGCAATATGACTGCAAAAAAACCCCCCAAAAAACCCAAAAAACACTACTCCAATTCTTTGACTCTCTATTCTCAGCTCCAGCTGAAAGATGGAGCTATTAAAACCTGCCCTCCCTCTGTACCTGCTGCAGCAATTTCTACCTGTGAATTCTAAATGGGAGAGTGAATGAGAAGGCTCGCTGAAAAGTGTGAAGCACTGTGAAAACATGCAGTCTCATTCAGTCACTGATCTAAGAGACCACAATGCAGGAAGGTGAAAATTATTTGTGGTTATACAAAGGGCATTTTCCTCCTCATAGCATCTTTTTGCTTTCTTGTTCCCACCTCATGGGATAGCTAGCCACATGCCTTCCATAATTTTATAGATGTTGCAGAATTTCTGCATGTGTGCATGTGTTCTTTTTTGCTTGCATTAGGACTGTGAAGGGGAGGTCTCTACCTAGGGTCTATTTCAAGCCAAATCAGGATAGGTATGGAGAAACACTAAAAGCTGTGCCCCTCATCCCCAAATCTCTTCCCAGGGAGGCTTTGGAGAGTGCCTGAAATTCTTCCACAAGATTTATTTTGTTTTGTTTTTTAACTTGGGCAAGAACACGGACATGGTGCCAAGGTGCTCATAAAGGCAGTGCAGCATCCACATTGTCATCTGGAACACTCACACTGGGTTGAGTAAGAAATTCAGGTATCCCAAGGCCATGATGGTGGGAGGAAGCCGAGGCCTCAGAGGGAGGCCGTGCAAGGTGCTCTGATTGACAGTCCCAGCTGAGTTCTGCTTCTGCTGCAGTCAGTGTAGCCCCCATGCTAGACATGGGAGGGAAGGAGCTTCCAGATGGTTCCTACCCTCAGCTATTGAGTCACCTTCAGCGTTTGAGTCTTCTCAAGTGAGACCAAAAGATAAACATCCCCGCTGTACCCTATTTGATTTACTGTCATAAACAAATGGTTGCTTCAACCACTGATTTGGGGGGTGGTTTGTTACCGAATAATATTAACCAGGGCAGTGGACATCCGCAAATGTCCACCTCAAGAAGGTTCAGCACCATCGTCTAAGCATGTTCACCTCACTCCACAGAACAGACAGATTTAAAGTTGTATATAAATAAAAATAAATACAGTATCTTTAAAGTTATGAATATAACCTAAGCTATGAATATAAAATGTTAATTGAATCATGTTTGAAAGGACTAGTGTGTTTTTTCCTAAGCACATGTGTAGGCCAAACTCTGGGTTAGCCACTTAAAAATAAGGATTCCAGAGCCCAATCTCAACCATGTTCAATCAGCCTCTCCAGGTGTGGGAATCAGCATGTCAATGTTCAAAATCTGTCTAGGCTACTCAGAGACACACCCCTGGCTGAGAAACGTTGATTTAGACATTTTACATGAGCCATTAATATCAACATGCAGTTGGTGTCAGACTGATAAATTATTGATGAAAATATAAAATGTGAAAATGTGTGAATCTTAAGGGTTGATTAAAAGTTGAAGTTGGCCTTGTACTCAAGTCTTTCAAAGCATATTTCAGGTATGTTAATAAATTGCCAATTCTGCATGACTAGTTGAGGTAGGAAGGCCAAATTGTGGCATAATTCAGATATGTTTATTTTTCCAGTGCACTCATTCTTCCTAATGAAGTAAATTAATTTAAATTGCTATGTGTTGAAGGGTAACGGACCCACAAATACCATTATGAATGAATTAGGAACCCCCAGAAGATTTTGAAAGTAGCATGTTTTGAAATTAAATTGACACAAAACATTAACGTACCATTTGGAATCCTTCTGAAGTCATTGGCACACCCAAACGCACGCAGTATTACTGCTCGGAGTTGCCCTCTAAGATCTCTCATAGCTCCATCTTGAGTGTTTTCTCCCATTTGGCAAGTGTGGCTGGTCACATGGAGGCCATTCACAGCCACACGTGGTCCTCGTTAGCACTTCATTGCTCCGCATCACAAAGTCTAATACCTGGGTGATTAATTGGATGCTATCAGCAGTAGACTTACTGAGAAGGCCGGACCACTAAATGAATGCTGAAGGTGCCATGGTGTAGCATAAAGGCTCTGTTTAGGATACTTGTATTTTATGATGACTAGAGTTGAATGTGTGGATTTTCCCCCAGAGTGGTAGGTGCCTGTTTAATGATTCCCTCTGCTTAATATAATTGGAAAACACCTTCTCCATTTAGAAATTCATATTTTGAGGATTTTTTAGAGCTCATGGCAAAGAAAGGTAGATGTTGACTTTATGTTCTTTGAGTGGTGAGCAGGGAGCTGAAAAAAACTAGTGTGAACTCCTATTTTTTGCCAACTTCACCAATGATTTGACAGTTGGTATAGATTATGAGAGTAAAGAGTTTGGAATTTGGGAAATTCTAAGAACTTTATGGAGAGAGACTATGTTGTTTAAAAACATTTTGGATATAAAAAGGGAAATTTGATTTTTCAATATATGGAGGGCAAAGTGCTTACACTGCAGTGTTCTGGAGAAGCTCAGGACCTGTCTAACTACATTAATGAGTAGTAATGGATTACATTTGAGTAGGCACATATGGTTTACCAGCAAAACAAAAGGCAGTATTATTTGGATATATGCAAAGCAGCAGCTGGCCAGTTTGGGGACATAGTAAACATAAGCTACAGCATTGGGGAATACATGTGGATACCATCTCAGCTGTGTGTGTGAGGGAATGTTCTAGATCTTTGAGGGTGTATGTACTGTTGGCTCCAGTGGAAGATGAGTTAGGCCTGGGGTGGGCCAAAGACTTGCGGGGTTAGCTCTTGAGATGCACATGCTGTGAAAACAAATCTTGCATTCCCAGGGGGGGAGTATAACATCCAGGAGACAAATACTGGTCTTTGGGGGCAAAATATCATACTCTTTCTTTTTTAATATATGAAACACAAATACATACATGGTACAAAAACAGATGTACAGTTTATCTGTGGCATTACATTTTTATTGGGGAGTTTGGCTGGCTTAAAAGTGCTCTCTGTAGGGGGGACAATAATGAAAACAAGTTTAGCCTAAATAAAGAGGAAAAGTTACTCCTAACACAAAAGTCCAAACAGGTCAAAGCGTTTCCATTATCTGGAACATTCTTTCCAAGTTCATGTCCGGAAAGGCATAAGCCCATGGGAGGGAACATCATCAGATGCTCATGAACATTTCTGCTATTTCCGTCCTGACATCCCCAGAGATGTTCCATGTAGTGTATTTGCACCAGTGTCTTACTTAGAATGGGGCCTTCCTTTAGGCCCCTTTCTTAGAAAATGTGTACACTAGGCTTTTCTGTATTGCTTCCTAGGAGATTTCTAGAAATAATGACAATGCATCTTAATCTTGGGGTGAATGGGTGCGTACAACTCAGAACAATGCCCCCAAGCCTCACTTGTTCTAGCATACTGCAGTCAAGGAACAGCTGAGATGTTTGTACGTGCTCATGAGGGGCCACAACTCCTCCCACAAACACTTCTAGTAGGCCCTAGGTGAGTTTCTCTTTGTGTTCCTGGGACTCAGGCTCTTCATATATCTATTTTTCCCCTCTGGAGTCTCTGTTGGGCTCACAGGGCAGTTAAGGGAGGGACCTTGCCCTTGCCCTGTTGCTGGTGTCATCCACCACAAAGGGTCACTGGACTCCCCACTTCTTCACTGCAGCTCAGCCCCAGAGCTGTCTTGGAGAAAGGGAAACTGTCCTCCTGAGCTCAGGGGTCTGATGGAGCCTCTAAGTCGGTCTGGAGCCGATGATATATCCTTCCCTCCATGGTCCTTGTCATCTCTATCCCTCTTCTAAGTTCTTTTTTTAAATGTTTATTTATTTAGAGAGAGAGCGTGCCCATGAGTTGGGGAGGGACAGACAGAGAGGGAGAAAGAGAAGCCCAAGCTATCCCAATCTGTGCTATCAGCACAGAGCCTGACACAGGGCTCAATCCCGTGAACCTCGAGATCATGACCGCAGCCAAAATCAAGTCACTTAAACAACTGAGCCACCCAGGAACCCCTCTTCTAAATTCTTAACAAGATGATTTTCTTCCCACAGGATCCCTATGTCCCCATGTGTGTTAGGCGGCTCAGGCTACTGTAACACAATGCCACAGACGGAGTGGCTTATAAACAACAGAAACTTATTTCTCACAGTTCAGGGGGCTGGAAGTCTGAGGTCAGGCTAGCAGTATTGTTGGAGGAGGGCTCTTTTCTCAGTTGCAGACTTCTTTCTGTATCCTCACATGGCAAGAGGGGCTAGGGAGCTCTGTGGGGTCTCTTTTATAACAGCACTCATCCCATTCATGAGGGCTCCACGCTCGTGACCTAACCTAACATAACCCATCTCCTAACACCATCTCATACTATTAGGATTCCAGCTTGTGAATTTGGGGAGAGGACAAACATTCAGACCACAGCACCATATGAAAGAGCTCACTCATTAGATAGTGGGAGAGGGAATACTCCTGACCTCACATCCAGCCCTCTGTCAGTGTAGGCTCCATAAGACCACTTAGCTACAAGTGCATGGTAATAATGATCAGTGGGGGCAATGTGTAACTTAGCAGGGGTTCCGGAACACTGAGTTGTCCTCAGTGTTGTCAAGAGTTGTCAAGAGAACTCACAAATGAGTTAACATACTCACCCTCAAAATCCTAGAATTTTCATGGGTTGCTTTTTACTGGGGAAGTGTTGATAAGTACCCCTGCTTATTTAGAAACTGTAAACGCCCAGAGGAAAGAAATGGGAAAATAAATTTCTGGGAACTTTTAGCAGAGTATGAGAGAGATTTTTAAAGAGTGGCAGGGCACAGCCTGGGTGGTAGAACAGACACTCGGGAGCTGGGAAGGGGCTAGCTAGGAAGTGAGCAGGACCTCACAGGACCAGGAGAACTAACACGGCAGGTGTGTAGTGGGGCCCAGCATGCCACCTTGAACACAAGCCTAACCTTCTTCTGGTACCATTGGTTTACAGCCCTATGACACAGTACATCAGAAGATTTTCTTCAGGGATCAAAACCTTCAATTTCATAATGAAAATCAAAGTACAAGTTGGGTTATTATTACAGCATTCTCTCTTTTTTTATGCCAGCTTTGCTTTACTATATCTCTGGAGACATAGGGTTATTTAAACATTGACTTCCTACTTTCTTTAACTGTGAAGTTAACCCATTTTTCCAGGATCTAGAGATAACTATGATGACCCTAAAGGGAACCAGGAGGTAGGTGCTGAAAATAGAATGAATACAGTTTGCCTATTTCTGACAGTATTATGTCTGTGTATTTATGTATCTCTATCTCTCTCCCTCTGTGTATCTCTGAGAATCGTTATCTCCATGTCTGTCTCTCCATCTCTGTATAATCACACACAGCCCAGGAATTCACCAGTAAGAATGGATACCTCTGTAGGTACCAGGCACTAACCTTTTATTTGCTAGATTGTTGATGGCTGGAGAGGGAGAGGGGCACTCAGGTGGTTTAGAAATAGTCCAGCCTTTAACTAGATGGGACAGGCATCTTGATGGATATTTGCTTTTCTTAGTTTAGATTTCCCTTTAGTTATCTTTTCCTTTAATGAACTTTTCATTTGTTTATTATGATTTTGTAAGGGACCGGGGCAGGAGATGAAAATGATTACAGTGTTTTATTTTTTCTTTATACTAGGCATATGGGCAAATATGGAAACTTAGGGAGACCTGGGTTGGTGAATATGGCCAGGGCCAAGGAAACCATTGTAAGCCAAATGGTTTTGCTATTGGAGGCCTCCTGATTTTTGAAAGCTGTTTGCAAGAGTGATTTATTTGCAAAGAGGTACTGCAGGGAAAGGTTTTTTGTATCTCTACTGTTGAAGGCCACCCAGTTCAACAGTGTAAAAGTTCCTAGGATCAAGTATGATTCCAGACTCACTGTTTAGTTATTCAAAGACTCATTGGTCTTCTTAAGAGGGTGAATGGAATTTAAAAAAATGGGTAAGGCCTTTTTACGCTCCATTTAGTTCAAACAGTCCAAAAGTGCCAAGAAAATGTTCTCAAGTTCATGTCTTACATGGTAGACGGCTTTGAGCCTGCTGGACTGTAATGTTTATCATTTCACTGTTTTTATGTTACTGCTCCTAGTACCATCATTTTTCCAGAGTGGTAACATAGAGCTACTTTTGTTGCTTAACTTTAATTAAATCTGAGAGATTGAAAAATGTAATGATACTTCTTTTCTCAGAATTGTACTATGTAAGTCTTTTATCTTACAATTGTTGGAGTCATATATAGGTTTATGGTTTGAAGTAGAACAGAAGTATTATTCATGGTTCAATTAAGGTAAGAAACTCTATTCCTTTTCTTACTGAAAGTGCTGTAGTATACAGCTGGATCCCACCTGTGAATACTGGGAAGAGTGGTTCTAGTAATAACATTTCCTTTTGTGGGCCACCCACCCCTCCAGCATCAGTTCCAATCCGTATTCATTATTTTTTCCCCAAATCATCACTTCTGTCCAAAGTTAGCTTTCCCCGTTTAAATTCACCCTAGCAAGTGCCTCATACTTGTAATCCCTTTCGCAAGTTTGTACCATAGCACATTGTGATTATAGATTATTTGCTCATTTGATTTTGTCCTTAAATGAACCATTCTATAGCACTTCATTCATTCATTCAACAAGCATTTCTTGAGTGTCTAGTATGTGTACCGTGTCTCTTATATCACGAAGGCTACATTATTGGCTGAATGAATGAAAGAGTGAACACCAGTCAGTCCACTGGTGCTGCTCATCCAACAATAAACAAAAGAGATGAACTTCTTAACCTCATGGAGCAAATAGCTTGGTGGGGAAAGAAGGTAGATATTAAAAATTACATATAATTACATAATTAATATTTTATATTATATAGTTATATAACTAATCATTTAGCTATCACTACTCTACAAGCTATTAAGGAAAGGCATATGGTGCTAAGTATGTTTAATAGAGGGACCTGACCTAGTCTGGGAGTGAGGTCAGATCTCCCTGAGGAAATGGCATTTTATTTATTTATTTATTTATTTATTTATTTATTTAACTTTTTAAATATTTTTTTAAAAGTTTATTTATTTTGAGAGAGAGAGAGAATGGGGGAGGCAAAGAGAGAGAGAATTCCAAGCAGGCTCCACACTACCAGTGCAGAGCCTGACATGGGGCTTGAACCCAAGAGCCATGAGATGGTGACCTGAGCCAAAGTCAAGACTCACATGTTCGACTGAGCCACCCAGGAGCCCCTTCATTTTTATTTTGTGGGAGAGAGAGTGTGCATGCACCCAGATGAGTGAGTGGGGGAGGGACAGAGGGAGAGGGAAAGAGAGAATCCTAAGCAGGCTCAATGCTCTGCACAGAGCCTGACTTGGGACTCAATCTCATGACTGTGAGATTATGACCTGAGCCAAAATGAAGAGCTGACACTTAACTAAGCCATCCATGTACCCTGGAAGTGGCATTTTAAAATAAGACCTGAAGGATAAGTAGCCATTACACTGATAAAATTGTAGTGAATACTTATAGCTCTCCAAATATTACGACATCTTTGCATCTCTTGAGTTTGGCACAGTGCCAATGCCAAGTAGGTACTCAATACATGAGAATAAGTAAATGTCAATAGTGAATATTAAACTTGTCCTATTATGAACCAGTCACTGTACTGGGTTTGTTAGAGAAGGGGTGGGTGGGTGCCAAGGATGTGGTGTGGGGCAGGGAGGAATTTCCAGCATCATCTTCCCCAACCATCATAGGCTCTCTCCCCAGTGCCCTCCCTCACTGTTGCCCCACTTTCCTCTCAGCACAGATCCTTAGCTGCTTCTTTTCAGACAAACTGAGTCCATTTGTATGGACTTCGTCAGCTTCCTACTGCCACTCTGCGAACTTCCTTTCTTTGTTCTCTCCCTTGCCAGCCTTATCACCAACCTCACCTTCCTTTCCCCAAACTGATTTCTCCACCTGTGCTCTTGATCAGATCCTCTTAGATCTGTCTTTAAGGACTGTACTTATATTGTTGAATTCAAAGGAATCTTTGTCATTTCTCATTTTTGTCTATGTCCTTGGTAGAATCTGTTGCTTTTGAGTGTCTTCATCCTTGAAGTGTTCTCCAGCTTCAGGACTATTTTTGTTATACCAGACCCCTTGGTCTCCCTCCAACTGGAGAATATTCTGCTCTTTTCTGTCTTTTATACTGTCCCTTCCTCCTCTGTTTGCTCCTAACATGGTAGAGGAACACCAGTTTCTATCCTCTGCCTTATTCTCTTTCTCTACACACTTCTTCATGGATCTTACCTGCTTCTCTTACTCAGTCTGACACCTGTAAGTGTATGGTGCCCAAATCCATAGTTCCAGTCCAAACTTCAGCCCCAATCTCTAAAACCATTTATCCAACTGCCTTTTGGATGCCCCCACTTGTGTTTTGTACAATTGCTTCAAATTCAGTCTGTGCAAAATTGAGCTCATTCTTTTCTCCACAAGCTGAACTGCTCTTCCCATTAGTTCTTGCCTTGATAGATAACACTGCTCTACACCCTGTCATTCCAACTGAAAAGCTGATAGTCATCTTTGACTCTGCCCTTTCCTTTTCCCTTAATTCTTAATTGGTGAACAAGTGTGTGCATTCTCAAAGACTCTCTTTTATGTTCCTCCTGTTTCTTCTGCCACTAATTTATTTCAGGCTTTTTGCCTGCAACAGCCTTCTACCTAGGATGCTTCCCTTCAGTCTCTGAAATCTCCAGCCCATCCTCCATGCTGTTGTTAGAGTGAGTTTTCCAAGGTACAAATCTGACCATGTCTCTCTCACTTTAAGCCCTTCAGTCATTCTTCATTGCTAAGGATAAACTTCAAACTGTTTAGGTAGCTTTAAAGGTCTTTCATATCTAGATCTTATGCCTGCTCTGGTCTTACTTTTTCTACACCTCACCATATGCCGTAGTTCTTCATACTATTTCATAACTTCATGCTCTGCACTATGTTTTACTCTGTACTTATATTTTACTCTGTGAGAAAGCTGTCTTATCCTTTGATTGCCATGGTAAAGATTTAGGCCCTTCTTAAAATACAGTGCAAGGACCAAATGTTTCTCAGGTTTAAAGCATATGCATGTCTGTATGTGTATGAATAATATAACTCATTCATATACACCCAGCACACAAACACGATTAATTTAAGAGTGGGGAAGGGAGTTGTATATGGTAACACTTTTTTGGGGCCTTTGGTTATTCATATATCTTCCTTTTTAAATTACCAGGAATAGCAGCGCAAAGGTTCTAATACATTCGTTAGGAATTCTTTCACATAGAAGGCCCTCAGTAAAACCCTGATGGTTGGCCAATTATCTGACATCAAATGTAGCAGGCTAAGAGACTTTCCTAGCTTGATGAGTCAAAGGGGGTAGGTTGGGGGCAGGGCACAAAGCTGTGAAACAAGCCTGGAGGAAGAGTAAAAGAAAAATAGGAGGCTTTGAGTCTATTGTTGGTTTGTTCATTCAATGTCTTGGGATATTGGTGGAGTCAAGTGACATCTGGCTCTCAGGTGGCAAATACCTACATGGACAGGGCACTGGGTAGAACTTGGGTCTTCCTGACTATTCTGGGTCCTCTCATATTTTGGCAAAGTGAACCCACAAGCCAAAGGGCAAGTTTATTATACTAAAGCAATCTCTTAGCTATCTCTCTATTTCTCTTTGTGAAAATGAAGGAAAGGGGGGCAAAAAATGAAAACGGATAAATCTCCAAGTGTGAGGATTCATAGCCTTCTGAGAACAAGTCTAAGTGACTTTGAGAATTGCCTGCTGAATCCCAGTAAAGCCCCAGAAGTATACGTGGTGTTTCTTTCTAGCTGGCAGAATAAAAGGCAGTTGGCATAGAGGAGAAAGCCAATGTTAATAAATAGGCTAAAATAATAAATAAATAAATAGGATAGAAAGTTTGATTCTTTCTAAATGTGCGGTTCAATTTGCTAATAAAACCACTTATTTACTTTAGCAAAGCCATAGGTTTAGCCAGAGTTCAGTTTTATAGGTTTAATATATAATTTCAGCATCACTTATTATAATCATGCTCTTAAAATTTTTGACTTTCAGAATCTTGAGAAGGAATAAAGTAGAAAATATATTGGACTTGCAAGGAGTGGAGGCAAATTTTTCTTTCTTTTTAAAAAAATGTTTTTATTTATTTTTGAGAGAGAGAGAGAATGAGCAAGGGAGTGGCAGAGAGAGAATGGGGACAGAGGATCCAAAGCAGGCTCCACACTGAC
Source organism: Acinonyx jubatus (assembly GCF_027475565.1). Taxonomy (NCBI): domain Eukaryota; kingdom Metazoa; phylum Chordata; class Mammalia; order Carnivora; family Felidae; genus Acinonyx; species Acinonyx jubatus. The sequence goes on from NC_069385.1 coordinate 74,324,399, forward strand.
AGCAGCGAGCCCAACAGGGCTCAGATTCACAAACCGTGAAATTGTGACTTGAGCCAAAGTCGGATGCTCAACTGACTGAGCCACCCAGGCGCCCCAAGGCAAACTTTTCAACGGAAATTTTATAGTAAAGAGTAATTTGGAGGAAGATTTCAACTTTGTTTTCAAATTAACTTTAGTCTGAGATGGTTTCAGGAGTAGCAAACCTATTTGTTTGGTTCTGTAAAACTTTATACTCTAGGCAGGCAGTCAAACTCCCTAATCTTGTCAGGTTTCCTCTCTTGAATAGAAAAAACAAAACAAAACAAAAACCCAGGGGTCTTGGTAGGACTGCTCTGGAGAACAATTTTACATTAGTGTGACTTTGAAGTGGAACGCCTGTTGATCCTATTAAATCTCTACTAGAGGAGACTAGCTGCCACCTATTGCTGAGGTTTTAAGTGCTACGTAGCCTGAATGCCAGTCATTATAGAAAATCTGCTCTCACCATCAGGGCTCTTTCCAGGGCCCCACAATACTTGGGTCCTTTCTGTCATGGACTCGTATGCCCTATTGTAGGGATTTCTTTGAGTTTTTTGAATCCATAGGACCGGGGGGAATCTTGCACATCTAAGGAATCTTCAAGGTCAGCTGGACCACTTAACTTCTCTCTCAGGAACCCATTTACAGGCCCAGAAAAGCCATTTCCTCATCTCAGACCAAAAACAATCTAGGGTTTCCAACATCTCTGTGGCATGAAACTACATTAATTTATTAGGGTTTTTAATCTCCCTCAGACCTCTGGGATGGCTCATGTTCAGTTTGAGAGGTATATAGCACCTGAAGAGGCCTCCTCACAAGACTTGTGAGCTGGCACGCCCAGTTGTGACTGTATTTCCCACAGGTTCACTCTAAACTGATGTGTATACCATAAGACCGATTGGTTTGTTTATTGTGAGAATTGTTCCTGGTGAGGGCTGGACACTTGAAAGTTGGCAAATACTTTTTCTCCTGAAGGTTGTGCTTGGTAGGTACAGAACAAGAGCCATGAGGATCAGGATCTTGCAGGATTTTTTTTTTTTTTTTTTGGCTACAGGGTAACTGCCCCTCAATAGAAGGTTTCTCTTTAGTCTTCACATGTATTCTTTTTTATAATTAGTTCTTTTCTTCCTTGACAGGACTGAGTAAACTTTGACAAATTCTTATTCCTTAGTTAAAGAGTTGGTTCACATATGCTTTCTTCAGGTATGTTGAGGCCACTAATAACACTAAAGATTTTGTTTACATTTCATCAAGACTAAATTATTTTTTCAGCTTCCTTCCTTCTGTTTTTGATGTGGAAGCTACAAGCCTTCTGCAGATATCCAATGTCATTTGCCACGTGCTGCTTTTAACCAGTTTAACCCTTCAGATTCAGGGATTCTTAACTCCATAGGTACTGACTACAGCATATGTTTGCAATGTTAAAGTGAATTACAACATATTTTGTTTTGAGAATTACAACAGAATTGGAAATAATAAGACACTATAAACAGATTAGAAAATGTCTGCCTTAGAATAATTGCAAAATTATAGACAATTTTTTTTCACTTGGGAAACTCAGAAGGTATGTTGAAATTTGTTAAAGGATAAAATGGAGGAGTATAACACATTTACGATAGCAAAATAAGCCAACAGAAAGTGCTAAAATGTGGATAGGGAAAACTGTAAGACATCCTGAGAAACACAAAAGTGGACTTGATCAAATGGAAATGCATACCAAGTTCTCGGGTAGAAAGACTCAACATCATAAAGATGTCAGTCCTGAGTTAACCTATACGTGTAATGCAATTCCAATAAAAATGTAACATTCTAGAAAGCAGAACAAAGATGCAAGAATATTCAGGAAACCTTTTTAAAAAAGAGCAATGAGCAGAGTGAATTCTGTCAGAATATTAAAACATATTACAGAGCTTCTATAATTAAAATAGTGTAGTGTTGATTCATAAACCAAATTGCAAATGGGTATAGAAGTTATTATACAGGCAGAATCAGAGTTCAGTGGGGAAAAGATAGAATTTTATTTATTTTGTTAATCTGAATTGTATGGAGAACTCTCATGTAAACTTTCCTAAGATTTCCTAAGATTTACTTTATCATTTCCATTCTATCTCTGTCCGTTCTACACACACACACACACACACACACACACACACCCATACACACACACACACACATCTATATATCTATATAGATATAGATATATAGATATATAGGTATATATATATATATAGATGTGTGTGTGTGTATATATATATAGATATATATATATAGTATAGATATAAATATTTAAGAAGAGGTGCACAATCATGTCCTTTTACCTGATAATATTTTAGTGCATATTTCATAAGAAAAAGAGTATTCTTTTATGTATCCACAGTACAGTCATAAAATTTGAAAATTTAGTATTGATACAGCACTTTAATATATAATCCAGATTCTAGTTCTTGCAGTTATCTCATGATGTCCTTCGTGACAATTTTTTCCCTAGTACTATATGCTACGTAGAATCACATATTGCTTTTAGTTGTCATATCTCTTTAGTTGCCTTTCTCTGGCCTTTGCTGTTGTTATAGTTTGAAGAATATAGATCAGAACTTTTAGAGAATATTTCTTGGGTTTCTGTGATGTTTCCTCTTGATAGATTCAGATTATAGGCTTCTTGGGGGCTGAAACAGAAGATAGAGTTTTAAATGAGTAGTAATAGGATAATAGCATAACCATGTGGAAAAATATACTATTTACCAGGATAAATCTAAATGTTTTAGAAATTTATTATGAAAAAATGAAAGCAGATTAAAGCATAGATGAGTTTCTTTATAAGATGGGAATTATTTCCTGTAATTCAAAGTCCATGAGCAGTAGGAGTTGATAAATATATAAGAAAAAATCTTTTTTATGCCCTCCCTCCAAATAGTATTCATAAATACAGTAAAATGGCAAGATGGCAAAATATTTGCAACTTCTCTCACAGATAAAGGATTAATATCCTATTATTTAAAGGGATTCTAAAAATAAAAAAAGAGCAAAAATCCTACAGAAAAATAAATAAGAGATATTAAGAACTAATAGCAAAAGAAATTCAAATGGTTTTTAGAAATGTGAAAAGATACTCTGTCTTGTTTCTAATAAGAGAAATATACATCAAAACTACACTGAGATACAACTTATCAGCTATCACAAAAGTTTTACATTAAATACTGTCAGTTTGTGGAGAAATACGTACTCTTGGGCATTACTAGTGGAAATGCAAACTACCAGATTCTAACAATATTTAGCAAAGTTACATACACATTTATCCTCTGGTCAAGCAGCTCCACTTCTAGGAATGTGTCCCAAGGACATAATCTATCCCCAAAGTTATGCCTCCAAGTTATGTCCAAGACAATTTATTGAAGTAGTATTTGCAAGAGCAAAAGGCTAGAAGGCACATTTGTCCACAATAGAGGACTGGTTGAATAAATTATGGTATAACCACCTCCTGGAGTGATATGTGACTGTAAAAATAAATGAGGACCACTATGTAACTATAAAAACAAACAAATGAATATGTCTGTATACTTCCATGACATTGACATGATTGCTGAGCTATGTTGTTAATATATTGTTAAGTGGAAAGAGTAAGGTGGAGAAAAATGATCAACAAAAGGGGATATGTATGTATGTTTTTGTTTATATACATATCTATTATATGTATACGTATGTAAAATCTCTAAAATATCAAATGGAAATGAAAACATGGCAAACAGGCACATGAAAAAATGCTCAACATCACTAAACATCAGGGAAATGCAAGTCAAAACCACAATAAGATATTATGTCACATTGGCTACTATCAAAGAGACAAAAAATAACAACTGTTGGAGAGGATGTAAAGAAAAGAGTACCCTCTGTTGGTGGGAATGTAAACTGGTGCACCTGCTATGGAGAACAATATGGAGGCTCCTCAAAAAATTAAAAATGGAACCATATGATCCACCAATTCCACTTCTGGGTATTTATCTGAAGAAAATGAAAACACCAATTTGAAGAGATATATGTACCCCCTATGTTCACTGAAGCATTATTTACAATAGACAAGATATGGAAATAACCCAAATGTCCACTGATAGATTAATGGAATAAAGATATGGTGTATATATAATAGAATATTACTCAGGCATAGAAAAGAATGAAATCTTGCCATTTGCAACAACATGGATGCACCTAGAGGGTATTGTGCTAAGTGAAATAAGTTAGTCTGAGAAAGACAAATACCATATACTTTTACTTACATGTGAATTCTCAAAAATAAAACAAACAAACAAAACAGAAACAGATTCATAGATTCAGGAAACAAACTGTTCGTTACCAAAAGGGAGAATGGTTAAGGGGTGGGCAAAATAGGTGAAGGGGATTATGAAATACAAACTTCCAGTTATAAATAAATCCTGGGGATGTAATGTACAGCATAGGAAATATAGTCCATAATAGTGTAATAAATTTGTATGGTGACAGATGATGACTAGACTTATCATGGGGATCATTTACTAATGTATAAAAATACCAAATTACTATGATGTACACCTGAAAATAAGAGGATATTGTATGTGATTTATACTTCAATAAAACGAAAAGGAAACAAATGAATCCAACTAAGTATCAAGTTGGTGACATAGCCACATAAAGGTCTATTTCCAACATATTTTAAAACACATCTCTCATGATGTTTTCCCTCAAATCAAAAAGTGTACCTTCCAGAAAATAAAAAAAAAAAGAGAGGGAGGGAGCCAAACCATAAGAGACTCTTAAAAACTGAAAATAGGGGCACCTGGGTGGCTCAGTCGGTTGGGCGGCCGACTTCAGCTCAGGTCAAGATCTCGCGGTCCATGAGTTCGAGCCCCGCGTCAGGCTCTGTGCTGACTGCTCAGAGCCTGGAGCCTGTTTCAGATTCTCTGTCTCCCTCTCTCTGACCCTCCCCCATTCATGCTCTGTCTCTCTCTGTCTCAAAAATAAATAAACGTTTAAAAAAATTAAAAAAAAACAGAATAAACTGAGGGTTGATGGTGGGTGAGAGGGAGGGGAAAGTGGGTGATGGGCATTGAGGAGGGCATCTGTTGGGATGAGCACTGGGTGTTGTACGGAAACCAATTTGACAATAAATTTCATATTAAAAAACAATGTACCTTACAGAATTGTCTGACTTCAGCTCTGCAGTACAAGATATGTAAGATGAGCCTGGAATATCTTATAAAATGAAGAATTAAAGACCATGGGATCATGACAAAATAATTCAGGAACCAACTTGAAGGGATTTTGATTAATTAAAAATGGAACAGATACCACCTCATGCCTGTTAGAATGGCTTAAATCAAGAAGACAAGAAACAAGTATTGGTGAAGATGTGGAGAAAAAGGAATTCTCGTGCACTGTGGGTAGGAATGTAGATTGGTACAGCCACTGTGGAAAATGTATAGAGGTTCCTCAAGAAATTAAAAGTAGAAATACTATATGATTCAATAATTCCACTATCAGGTATTTACTCAGGAAAAACGAAAACACCAACTCAAAAAGATGTACACATCCCTGTGTTTACTGCAGCATTATTTACAATAGCCAAAACATGGAAGCAACCCAAGTGTCTATCAGTAGATGAATGGATAAGGAAAACATGGTATATACACACAATGGCATATTACACAGCCATAAAAAGGGTGAGATCATGCCATTTGAGACAACATGGATGGACCTAGATGATATAATGCTAAGTGAAATTAAGCCAGAATGAGAAAGTCAAATACCAATTATGATTCCACTCATAAGTAGAATCTTAAAAAAATGAATAAACAAACACACAGCAGAATCAAAACTATAAATACAGAGAACAAACTGGTGGTTGCCAGAGGGGAGGTGGGTAGAGGGTTGGGCAAAATGGATGAGGGGGAGAGGGAGATACAGACCTCCAGTTATGGAATGAGTAAGTCATGGGAATAAAAAACAGAGAGTAAGGAAAACAGTCAATGATATTGTAATAGCAATGTCATGGGACAGATGGTAGCTATACTTGTGAACATAGCATAATGTATTAACTTGTCAAATCACTAAGTTGTACACCTGAAACTAATGTAGCACTGTGTGTCAACTATACTCAAATTTTAAAAAATGGGATAATTTGAGCGTCAATAAACAAGGGACTAATGTCTGCAATAGATGAAATGTACAAAATACTTTTAAATTCATGAGTTCATAATGATAGTAAAAGTAAAAACAGAAAAATCCTTTTATGGATGCTAGGGAATGAACTCAATTTTTTGAAAATTGATAAAGAGAAAGATCAAGCATTTTACCTTCTTTCCTGTTCAAAGTAGACCCCAGGGCAATCAAATCATTGATGAAGGAACAATTCTCTTAAAAGAAACATTCAAGCTAAATGAAGAAAGAATAGAATGAGAATCATCTCCATTTTGCAGCCACTAATGAAACAATTCAGCCAATGGCCTTCAATGTCTGCTAATATCACAAAAAGAGATGACCAGGTATAATGACATAATGTGCTTCTTGAGGCCTGCATTTAACCACACATGGGGTATTTTTGTCAAAAAAAATCAAACCTAAATTTAATCAAGCCTTTAGACCTAATTAGTAGTTTGCAGTAAGAAATAGGCAAAGAGGGACATGTTAAATGACACTATGGGGATACAGCTGATAAAATTCATAGTGTGAGAAATGATTCAGGAAAAAAATCCTGGTATGTTCAATAACAAACAGCAAGAGAGAACTACAGACTGAAGTATGAGATGTATCAGTTGCAACATATAAGGACCTTGATTTCAATGAGTGACGAGTTTGATTACTTACTGGATGTTTGATGATATTAAATAATTGTTTCCAAGTTTTCATATATGTTAATGGCTCTGTTAAAAAAAGAGTCCTTGTCTTTTAAAGATAGACCAATATGTTTACAGACGAGATTGTGTGATGTCTAGGATTTGCCTCAAGGAATCCAGTGTTGGTGGAGCAGAGTGAATGAGTTCTAGATGCAACATGATTGGCTAAAAGTTGATAATTGTTGAGACTAGGTGACAGGTGATGGGTTCATTATGTTAGTCTTCTATTTTAGTATATGTTTGACACTTTGCATTAAAAAGAGAGAAGAGGTATACTTAGAGATATGCCTTTCTTTCATAGGTATGGTGAAACCATGGAATAAACTGGCCCTTTCTTCATTAAATGGGAAGCTTAATTGCCATTTTGGAATTTTTAGAGTATTGTGACAAAAGCAGGTGTATCCCCTATAAAATGCCATGGGTCTTCCTAGAGGTGTTATGTGCACTTGATGACTTCTAGCTCAGTGCGTCCCCTCTAGGACATTGAGAAGGACATTAATGATTTTGGTTCCAAGGTCAGCTCTTGCATCTTGTTCCCAGAAGGCTGCACCAACAGAGTGCTTTGAGGGACTCAGCTGTGCCTTGTCTGTGAACTCAGAGTGTGAAGTGTATGTAACTGTCTTTGCTTCTGTTCCAGAAGTATTTGACTCCCCTCTGTGTAGTCTGTCAGTGGCTGATCAGGTGCTGAATGGGAGTCAGGTGGACCCCTTACCAGGAGCCATTCTAAGAACTCCATCTTAATTTGCTGAGTGAGGCTGTCAACTGAAATTGGTTTTCTGAAGGGAAAAGTAGATTTCCTATTACCATTGCCAGAGCCGTTGTTCCCACCAGTGGTATTTTAATTGCATACCAAGCAGCTGTCTGCATATTTTGTTGTCCAACATGTCTAAATTTGTTCCCCAAATGATTCCAGTGCATTTTCTTTTTCAGCCAACAGAATGGAGTATCTTAAAGGAGGATGTGTTGCACAGACATTTATCAGGGTGAGGTCCCTAACTGTCTGGAACTGATACAATGACTTACTTTAACATCAAAAATTTAATTCTTGAAATGGTAGAGTCCCTTCTTTCACACATTTGGAGGCAATATTAAGAATACAAGAGGTATAAATTATTGCTATGGTACAGTTGATAAAATTTTTGTCAACTTTAGATTATTTCTGTCTGGAAATAAAACTGGATATGTTGATCTCACCTCATTTTATTACCTGTTCCCATGGGTAGCTGAGGGCATATTCCCACAGAAGAGTGTTCTCAAAATGTTCCCTTGGCCTGACTTAGCTTGAGAAATAAGGCTTAAAGCTATTGGATTATCTTTGGGTTGGGAAGCAGGAAGCTAGTTCAGGACCAGAATTCAGACCTTTTCCACACTCGTCCTGGTTGACTCTATTGATGTTGGACTGTGCCTGTCCTTAGCTGTGTCACGCATTCAGAGACTTTTTATCCCCAGCAAGTGTGTCCAGAAAGCATCAATGTGAAATGGAAGACAATGGCCTACTCCAAGTGTGTGTCACTTGTCAAGACCTTGTGTCTTGATACGGGGTTAGAGCTGAGTCTACTAAAGTGTCTGGAATTCCATTCTGAGCCTGTGCTATTTCTGGATTTTCTGTCTTAGATGCATCATTTCAACTTGGAGAAGGAATAAGTAGAAAATAAACCCTCATTTATTTTTAAATATTGTGCTCTTGTCATGGGGAAATCATATTGTCAAAGTGCTTCAATATCTGACTTAAAAACAAAAGCAGAGTTTCTTGGTCAAAAGTAAACTGAGATAAGTTCAAAAACACTCATTTAGTTCACACTGTGGAAATTGTAGTCCTTTCTTGCATTTGGCCAAGTGTGGCAAAACTGAGGAAGACATTGTTTCTTTCTTCAAAGAATTCTCAGCATAAGAAACCCGACAGTTATAAAACTGGACCTTTAATGTTCATGGATTTGATATTAGAGATTTTGACTCTTCTGAAGTTATCCTCAAGGCCTAACAGGGAGCCATTTAGAATTTTGCTGAAACCAGATCATTGTCAGGGGAGAGGGATGATCACTGAACTGGTGATTGAGTCCAGCAGGCTCCCCCATCCCTTCCCTCCCTCCACAACAGTCCTTTTGGAGCTCAGTTTTGTTGTTATGTACTCCAGCACCAATTTTATAGTGTAGACTATAGGCTTGGTGATACTGAGGGATTTGCTGATCTGTGATGATTTCAGGAGTGCTAAGCTGAAGAGAGATCTCACAATGTGAGAGTCAGCAGAGAAGCACTGACCCAGCCTAGATAGGTCAGAGATGGCCCCATGTAAGATAAAATGCCCTAGCTGAGCCGAAGAGAAGTGGTGGGAATGGGCCAGGGGAACACATAACTGGCAGTCACTGATGATGTGGAATGAAATTTCATTCTCTTCAGAGAAAATAGGACATTCATAGAGCAGGGGGGTGGACAGCATGACATATTTTGGAAGGAAAGTAAGCAATTCATCTGTTCAACATTTGATAAATATGTATTTATTGAGCATCTCCTACATGTTTAGGTTCTATTGTAGGGGTTAGGGATATAGTGGTGAACAAGACTGATAAGCTCCCGTTTTCACAGAGCTTGGGGAAGATAGTAGTTAAATAATCAATAAATAAACAAGATAATTTCAGACAAATATAACTGCAAGAGGATATACCAGAGTGATTAAGACTCAGGCTAATAATTTAGTGTAGTACTTCTCCTAGGGCTTTACATTAAAAAGGCTGCTTATTTGTTCATAGGATTGAATGTCTAATTATGACATTTTAGAGGAAGTTTTATGTTATAGCAGAAGAGTCCTTTTGACTGTCTCTCGAATCATCCAACATGATATTGATCTTGTCCATGAGAATGAATGGGGGCATAGGCAGTATATGATAAGGGAGAAGAGGGGAGAAACTAATAGTGTTAGGCTAAGAAAGAAGAGGGAAAGAGTGGTAGAAAGAATGAGAAGACCAGGGTGCATATTGTGGAGTGGATTATTAAAAATAATTGCTGGCATTTTTTGAGTGCTTATATTGATCAGGCATGGTGCTAAGTGATTTAGATATATTAACTTATTTTATCCTCACCACAACACTCTGAATTAGTTATCAGTATCACCCTCATTTTATACCTATGGAAACTGAGGCAGAGAGGGATTTGATGACTTGTCCAAAGGCTTAAAGCCAGAAGTAAGCGTCAACCCAGACTGTTTCCTCAGTCCAAACTCCTCCCCATGAATTTCACTGCTGCTGCCAATGGCCTGGGACAGCTTCCTGGTGCTACATCCATTTACGTGCACACAGGATTGGGAGACTCATCTTTGCAGTCTTGGAGCCGGGCCAGCCTTGTGATTTTGCAAAAACGATTTTAATCTTTCTAGTGTCATAGCTTTGGGCTCATTTCTGTTTTGCCTCCTAAGAATGTCACCCAAGTAGACTTTGAGGATCCAGGGAGAAACATATAACCCAATACGGGGTGTTATCAGAATCTCTGTTCCCCTCCTACAGGGATGAACACGCACATAACCTAGACCACTGGATGGCCTGTGAAAACTCTGGTGCTTTAGAGTCATGGAAATGAAGACTGGAAAGGAAACATAGGCATTGCCTCAGTGATGTCATGATGATGAGAATCTAGAGACAAATTCCAATACCTTCAGGAAAGGTGACTTCACAGCATTCTTCAGTCATTCATTCCTATGTCTAACCACCCTGCGATCAGCATATTTCTTTTCCTCTCTTAGTCTTATACTTAACTGTGACTTCATTGCAGATGAAGTGGCCAAAGGGTACTTCGAGGTGGGCTGAAGTGAATGCTGTGAGCAAGAGGAGATGTCAGCTTCCTTCCCAGCAACCTCCACCCCAGCCCTTTCCCTTTGATACAACTGAACTCTCTCCAGAATTTTCAGTTATTTGGGATAAATACTCACCTTTTTGACAGAGCTTTTTCTGGACTTTCCCGGGGAGTTTCACACGTTAACCTGAGCAGTCTATTTTGGGGAGGATTATATGATGCATATAAAATTTTCTAGTTTCATGCTCGATTTGTAAAATACTTCTGGAATTATAATTTTATTTTTGTATATCAATTATCGCAAAATTGCTTCTTTGTATGGAAATGAACGTTGATTTGCATGATGGTAGACAAGAAATACCACAATAATATTTTTAAAATAATGCTACATGAGGGACAGGGCTGGGTTTGTGCAGCAGAGGCCCAAGTCCTGGCTCCATTGCTCACTGGTCACTCTGGAACCTGTAGCTTAAATATTTCATACCTCAGTTCATTCAGCTGAAAATTTAAACTTTAGATGAGATCATTTAAAAATTCTTTCCAGTTTTCAAAATTAAAGACTCCAAACTCTTAGAAACCAAAAGTAGGGTGGTGGTTCCCAGGGACGAAGAGGAGAGAGGAAAGGAGAATTGTTAATGCGTATAGAGTTTCAGTTTTGCACTATAAGAAAGTGCTAGAGATGTGTTGCACAACAGTGTGAATACAGTTAACACTACTGAATCATAAATTTAAGTGTTATGTGTTTAAAAAAATTTTTAATGTTTATTTATTTACTTAGAGAGAGAGAGAGAGAGAGAGAGAGAGAGAGAGTGCAAGTGGGGGAGGTACAGAGAGATGGAGAGACAGAATCCCCAGCAGGCTCTGCAACATCAGCGCAGAACCTGATGCAGGGCTCGAACTCACGAACTGTGAGATCATGACCCATGCTGAGATCAAGAGTTGGATGCTTAACCGACTGGGTCATCCCTAAGTTATATGTGTTTTTTACCACAATTAAAAGGTTTCTATGTTTTGTATCTCAGTAAGGATAAAATTTTTTTAAAATTTGGAACATGAATACGCTAAAAGTGTAAGTCATATTTATCTTGAGGTCTACGTGAACTTGAACTCCCAGACACATCTAACTCCCTACTTCAGAAGGCACACTTTCTCTACCTCTGTCTCTCTTTTTCTGGGGAGTCTCTATAGAGTTGTCCCTTTTGGGTGCATTTTAATGGCAAGGAAGTTGTCACAGTGCTCCCAAAGTGAAGATTGCTTGTCTGGATTCATTTATCTTCAAGAACTTTTTCTTCATGATGGGCCTGGAAAAATTTAGCATTTATCTCCAACATGGGAAATATTATCCTGCAGTAGTCTTTTCAAAGCTTGTCCTCAAAGCCAGAGAGTTGGCAAAGGCTTACATTTGGTTTTGGAGCAAAGAGAACTGAAGTGATTGTTGCTTCTGTTCAGAGTGTGTGCCTGAAGGAGGTCCTCCACGTTGCTTTTTCAACACTTTGTTGGATCCTCTGTGTTGACATGGTAACTTGGAGGAGAGTTGAGCTGCTCTGTGAACATCAGAGCATCCAAATCTAGTGGGGCCAGGGGGTACTTCGAGGTGGGCTGAATTGAATGCTGTGAGCAGGAGCAGATGTCAGCTTCCTTCCCAGCAACCTCCACCCCACCCCTTTCCCTAAACTGTGTGTGTTTGTTTGTTTGTTTGTTTGTTTATTATTTATTTATTTGGTACCAGTAACATTTCTCCATTGTATATATTGATACAGGATACATTAGTTTTGCTGAAGCTTCAGAAAGTTTTAGAAAGGAAAATGTGAATATTCTTCTACTGAACATTTAGAAAATTAAGACTACTGTGCCTACCAAAAAAGTAAAAGAAAATAGAGATTCCACAAAGGGACAAATGCCTTTAGTAATGGTGAACTTCATTGGGCTACTCCTGTTGGGATGTTGTGATGCCTGTCTTACCTTCTATAGTTTATGGAAAGCTGTGGACTAACTCAAGGCACAAACTAACTCTGCATGTTTCCCTTGTGGTAAACTCTGGCTTTCTGATCCCTTCAGGGCAGAAGAGAGGCAATGCTCGGTGGGCATGTGGCTTTGTGCTGGTGATGGTGGGCTGGCGGGGGGTGGGGGGGTGGGGGGGTGGGGGGGGATGGGTTCTCCAGCTGAAACCAATAAAATCCACCTTGGAAGAATTCTGCAAAAGTCAGATGATGGCTTGACAGTCTCAAAATGCTCACACAGTTCCAACAGATGTGCAGTCCTTTAAAAAAAAAAAAGAAGAAAAACAAGTTTCATGGAAAAAAAAATAGACAATGGTTCTGAATTTGTCTCCCCACCCCCACCCTATGTCTTCCTCTAGGTCCATGATCATAAGCACTTACTTCTGAGTGATGTTAATTCATTAATCATTGCAAATACCCCCTGTTCAGACATCTCTGAAGTTGGCCACAACATTTCTTGATTTTTGGTAGAAGTGTGGTCAGTTTCATCCCCATTGATTTTGTCTGGGTGGAGAACAGGCTCTGTGTTAAGTGTGCTCAGGGGCCACTACTAGCCCCAGGGGTTTTGCATTTTGATATGTGGCTAAGAAAACATCCAGGCTTTCTACTTTACTGGGTCTGGGTTATCTTTTAAGTTAGTATTACTGCACATCTTGCAACTTGTAGAGAAATGGGTGCTGAGTTGCTATCTTAAAAATGTTTCTCCCTTTCTTTTGCCATAAATGATTCCTACTTCTCAGAAACTTGCACATAAATTGTTTATAACAACATTGTTCATATTAGCCAAAAGGTAGAAACAGCCAAGCATCCATTGATAGATAAATGGATAACCAAAATGTAGTACATAAATAAAATAGAATATCATTCAGGTATAAAAAGAAATAACGTACTGAGACATGGCACAAATTGGATGAACCTCAAAAAGACACAAATTGTATGATTCTTATTATGTGATAAATCCAAACTAGACAAATCTATAGTCAAAGAGAAGGTGAAGTTGGTGGGGGGTGGGGTGGGGAATTGTATGGGTATTTTTGGCCCTTGAACTAGGCACAGTTACTGTTTAGCTTATTTTCTTATATTCTCCCCCAGAAATTTATACATTCATGGTATATCATTTTCATAGTATATTATTCATAATACCATTTTCTTTTTTTAATTATTAAATTTTTTTTTAAAAACAGGGAGGGGGACAAAACATAAGAGACTCGTAAATATGGAGAACAGAGGGTTACTGGAGGGGTTGTGGGAGGGGAGATGGGCTAAATGGCTAAGGGGCATTAAGGAATCTACTCCTGAAATCATTGTTGCACTATATACTAACTAATTTGGATGTAAATTAAGAAAATAAAATTTAAAAAAAATTTAATGTTTATTTTTGAGGGAGGGAGAGAGAGAAAGCACAAGTGGGGGAGGGCCAAAGAGAGGGGACAGAGGATCCAAAGCAGGCTCCATGCTGACAGCAATGAGCCTGATGTGGGGCTCGAACTCATGAACTGCGAAACCATGACCTGAGCCAAAGTCAGACACTTAACCAACTGAGCCATCCAGGCGCCCGACATACCATTTTCTTAGTGGCAGATGTATTCTTTTGAAGAGTCTATACATCTGTGTTCATATCTAGCTCTGATTACAACTGAGAACTCTGGAAAATTGGTGGAATCTCTGGAACAGACAACTTGAGATGACTAATTGGTTAGCTTTGCACAGCCTTATGGGTCAGACTACAACAAATACAGTTTTATTTTCTCTTTTTCTTTTTCTTTCACTGAAAATCTCCTTTGCTTCTGTTCTTTTATTCAATTTCCTTGGCTGGTATCCTATGTCGAATGTTTTAATAAAGGAAAGAGTTTTTCTCTTGCTTAGTATTCTACTGGAGCCTCAAAGTAATGGGAGATGCTAAAGTGAGCCTGTTTGTAAGAGTAGAATGCCATAAATCCCACTGTCACTGGGCAATGGTAATTCATATTCTGGATAAGAGTGTCTCACTAGGAGGAGAACATGACTGGGAGGAGGCTGTAGAGGAGGATGGAGAGAATGAATAGAAGGCAGGTAGAGAAGTCCACTGGGGCCCATTAGAAGTGGAAGAAAAGCAACAAGAGTGGACTTTTAGAGTACTGGGGCCTTTGCATGCATTGTGAGGCAAGACTTAAAATAGGGTCACTGTGCTCCCCTGTTCCACTATACAATTCTGGATAGAATTGTATTTCAGTTTCGTGGTCTTGCTCTTTTTTTTACATCCCTTAGCCACAAGAGACAAGGAGAACAGTTTTTCTCCTAAAACTAAGGACAACTTAATGTTGAGTAAATTTAGTGTTGAATCACTTGGGGGCCAGAGTGACCAACCAAATTCAAGCCAAAGCAGTGCAAGGTTCAGGTTTCATATACTGAGGGTGAAAGTCAGTGTTGTTCATAAGGAAAGGGCTGCAAAAACTTTTTAAAGACCTTTGGACTTTGGGTAACTTGGTCAATATTGAGATGAGTTAAGTGAAAATTAACACATACATTGAAGTTTATCTTGAAGCACATGGGTTTTAAAATGATAGAGGTTAATTAGCATAAAAGTCTGAGGAATTTCAGGAAAATGCTTCTTGTATTGCATTTCTAGACATAGAAATTCTTAGATAAGAATTCAGATTATCCAGAAGATTCTGAAACCAGATCAGATTACTCATTTTTTACAAGTACTTGTTCTTGCCATATCAATTGGTGGTTGTTTCATAAGAGTTTCAAAATATAGCTAAAAGGGACAGTTCTTAAAAGAATAAGGTTTTCATGTAAGAACATCATTGTTTTTGGAATAAAATCTAAAATTAAGGCAACAGAAGATTGATTTGACCTATTCTTATATGAGAGTTTCATGTTTCTCCCAGCTACATTCTCAGAGTGCCAAAAAGGAGTACCTTTAATCACAACTGATTGGATCATGTGTGGGCATGTGACTCAAGATGGACTAATCAGATTTTATCACCTGGAGAAATATGGAATTGGGGCATGGTGACTGTACCAGTTCACTCTGAGTATCTGGGGAGTCATGTTGAATTGGAAGATGAAGTTGCCATTGATAAGTGGATAATTAAATTGAGAAGCTGGCTTGAAGAGAGAAGATAATTAAATATGTATGCAGAGACACACAGAATTAAGTGAATATTTGGTCCCAAAGAGAGAGAGGGAGCACAGGTGCCTGATGACTTCCCAGTTTCCCTAAGGCCCCACTCTGTTTCCTCTATTTGGTCTGCTTAAGATTCTCTTGTGTTCTCATAATAAACTTTTCATTCGTGCTTGCTTGGGTGAGTTTCAGTTTCTCACAATCCCCAAACGATCCCCAAATAATTCAATACTCTGCCTATTCCCCAGAGCCAGAACCTCTAGGGCAAATAGTGATTTCCTTCATTTTAAAAGCTTTTCAGGGATGGGGATTCTAACTCTCATAAAAGCCTATTGCAGTATTTAGAAACCTTTAATTAGAGTCTTTTTTATTCCATACCAAACTTTTACAGAGATGAGAGTCCTTTTTTTGTTGTTTCTTTTTGTCCAATGAGATAGGTAACAGTTTCATTTCTTACTCAAAGTAGATTTCAGATCCTTCATTAATATTTCCCAAACTTGCTTCATTATAGGAATCATCCAGGAGGTATGAGTTAAAAATTCAGATTCCCTGTGTCTTTTTCTGGATCTGATCCAGGAGGTCTGAGGTGGAGCTAGGAATCTGCATTTTTAACAAGCATCCTTAGTGATTCCTATAATCAGGGAAGTTGAGAAACATTGTACTTAAAGGTAGTTAATAAGTTATCCCTTGTGATTTACTGTCTCCAAAAAATTTCCTCACCTCTAATTGCCTCCCCACCTATGTCTACAAGTTCAAACTCTATTCTCTTTAAGGCTCAGAACAAATGCCAATGTCTTCATGATCCCACAACTGGAGGAAATCTCTTCTTTCATTTTAGGTATAGAAGACAATTCCTGAACAGTGCTTGGTGCAGTACGGTCTATCCTTGACCTTATCTGTGGCTCTTTATGGAATTTGTTCTACTTTGCCATTAAGATTCTTCAGCTACTTTTTGAATATTTCCTGTCAGACTGTATACCCATTCACTCTGGAATTCTTTGGAGCATCCAGCAAAGGGCTCTAGAAAAAGTAGATTCATGTGGTATGTGTGTATAGGGACTGAGGGAGATCCTCTTTCCTGGAAGCCATTCAACAGTAGCTCAGGGGTAGGTTATAGTGGGACACACAACCCCCTTTACCTGGCATTGGGAACATTTACTGAATTCTCTCAGGCCAAGTCCAAAGAGGGCTTGCTTCTTAATGTCTGTCTCCATACCCTACCCCATTGAGAGAGGCTCAACAGTTTTGAGATCTTTATCAAGAAAAGGTAGAAGAGGGTGAGTGAGTGAAGGACCTGATTTTGGGGAGAATGTAGAATTTGTCAAGATGCAATGGTATCATTCTCCTCTCTTTGCCTTGGAGAAGAGGAAACATTTGATTTGTTCCTTTGACTGTCGACAAGATTGGGGTACTCAGAATATTCTTCTCTCTATAGTTAGGAATGGGTAATTGTTTCTTCTCTGTGCCCCTCAACCCTAAACCATCAGAATGTGTAATACTGCTTGTGAGAAAAAGGAGCAGGAAAAGAGATGGCAGAAGAGAGAGAGAGTTCTAGGATGGGGTGGATGGTAGTTCCCACTCTCTGCCTTCCCATTGTTTGACTTGACAAGGAATTCTGGGAGTTCCCTGTGGTCAAATGGAGACCTCAAGTGGGGACTGAGCTTAAGTTCGCTTAATTTTGGTAGCAGCCTCTAGGGGTGATGCTTATTTGGGCAAAGGGAATTGAGGCCCAAAAGGATATGGATTGGGCTGTCCATTTTGGTGAATGATGGTGGGGAATAAGAGGCATAGCCACAGAACCTCAGCAGACTTCTCACCTAGGGGGGCATTAAGCAGGGAGAGGTCACTGAGTGCCCTTTGAAAAACAACATGTGCACACCCATGAGACAGTCAGCATTTGGCTGCCTGTCATGGTGAAAGAAGCAGCAAAAAAGAACCAGCAAAAGGGACAGTGGACTTACTATCTATGATTTTTGGCTACTGAAGCAAGAGGTGCCAGACCTCCCCAGCACTCACTAAAGAAACTTTTGCAGTGACCATATGCTAGAAGGGTAAAGAAGGAGGAAGAAAGGAGGGAAGTGAGAAAAAAGAGTGGGAGAGCCGACCAACCCCCACCTCCCCAACCCAAGCAGCTTGAATCAATAGTTCAGCTAGACCTGGAGAGAGAAGGAAGCTTTACACAGGACCTGAGATGGTTTTAATTGCAAAATAAATGATGGGAAAATAATGGAAGTGACATTTTGTCAGAAGGGAGATTTTGTTAAGGGAGGTAGCTACTCAGCAGAAAGGGGATTTTGAAATGGTGACACTAGTAGCTGTTAATTAAGAAATTTCAATAATCCAAGCTCATATTTCTTAGTCCAGCCAGTTACATATGCAATGAATAGATTTTCTATTGAATTTCATTCTGTCATTTTTCAATATGGACCCTAGACCAACCTCTTTACTCAAATAAGGGAATGACCAGTGCCATTACAGTGGAAAGACTATTTGTCAACTCTTGCACAACAATACCACGTTGCCTTTCTGACAGTAATACAAAAATGATGCATAAATACACTGAGCTGTCCATTATAATGCCAGTTCCTTTTTTCTTCATTTGGAATTACTCTTTAACTTTTATTTTATGTTTATGTGTTTGTTTACTGTTTTACTGAGGTATAATCGACACAATCAAGACAATGAACATACGTACTACTCCCCAAGTAGTACAAGGAAATACTACTTCCTTGTGTCCTTTTATAATTCTTCCTTCCTGCTATTCCTTTTTACTGTTCTCATGCCCCACATCTCCCATCCTCCAAGGGCCCAGGCAACCACTGATCTGCTCTTGGTCATTTTTAGATTAGTTTGCGCTTTATAGAATTTTGTAAATGGAATTATGCAGTGTGTAATCCTTTTTTTTTTTTTTGGCTCCTTTCATTCATCATAATATTTTGCAATTCATTCATGTTGCAGTGTGTATTAACAGTTCATTCCTTTTTATTTCAAGCACTTCTTTGTGTGGATATACCACAGTTTCTTTATGCAAACACTTGGTAATAGCCAATTGAGTTGTTTCCAGTTTTTGGCTATTGCATATAAAGTTGCTCTAGGGGTGCCTGGGTGGCTCTTAAGTGTCCAACTTCGGCTCAGGTCATGATCTCGCAGTTCGTGAGTTCAAACCCTGCGTCGGGCTCTGTGCTGACAGCTCAGAGCCTGGAGCCTGTTTCAGATTCTGTGTCTCCCTCTCTCTCTGACCCTCCCCTGTTCATGCTCTGTCTCTCTCTGTCTCAAAAATAAATAAACGTTAAAAAAATTTTAAAAAAAGGTTACTATAAACATGAGTATACAGATCTTTGTATGGACATAATCTTTAATTTTTATTCAGTAGATACTTAGGGATTTGAATGATTGGATCACATGGTAAATATATGTTTAACTTTTTAAGAAATTGGCAAACTGTTTTCCAAAACAAGTACAGCATTTTGTGTTCCTACTAGTAGTGTATGAGGGTTTATTTTATCCATGTCCTTGCCAACATCTCTTATGTTCAATTTTCTTAATTTTACACATACTACGAGCTATGTAGTGGCATCTCATTATGGTTTTAATTTGCATTTCTCTAATGACTGATGATAATGATTAACATCTTTTAATCTTGTTTGCCATCTGTATGTTTTCTTTAGTGAAGTATCTGTTCATTTTCTCCCCATTTTTAAAAACTTGGTTTATTTCTTTTCTTAGTATTGTGTTCTTTTTGGAGTTTTTTATATATTCTACACACAAGACCTTTATCAGGTAAATGACTTATAAATATACTCTCCCAATCTGTGGTTTGTCTTTTATTCTCTTAACATTATCTTTTGAAGAGCAGAAATTTAAAACATGTTGAAGAAGTCTATGTAATTTTGTTTGTGTGCTTATTTATTTATTTACAAATCATGCCTTTGATGTTATATCTAAGAAATCATTGCCTCACTAAATTTGTGTTTGTTTTTAATCCATAAGCATTCTTAAAGAGCATCATTTTGGTTTTAGCCAGATACCTTTATTTATTTGTATATTTTAATTAATATGAAATTTGTCAGATTGGTTTCCATACAACGCCCAGTGCTCATCCCAACAGGTGCCCTACTCAATGCCCATCACCCATCCTCCCCTCCCTCACACCCCCCATCAATCCTCAGTTTATTCTCAGTTTTTAAGAGTCTCTTATGATTTGCCTCCCTCCCTCTCTAACTTTTTTTCCCTTCCCCTCCCCCATGGTCTTCTGTTAAGTTTCTCAGGATCCACATAAGAGTGAAACCATATGGTATCTGTCTTTCTCTGTATGACTTATTTCACTTAGCATCACACTCTCCAGTTCTATCCATGTTGCTACAAAAGGCCATATTTCATTCTTTGTCATTCTCACATAGTATTCCATTGTGTATATAAACCACAATTTCTTTATCCATTCATCAGTTGATGGACATTTAAGCTGTTTCCATAATTTGGCTATTGTTGAAAGTGCTGCTGTAAACATTGGGGTACAAGTGCCCCTATGCATCAGCCCTCCTGTATCCCTTGGGTAAATTCCTAGCAGTGCTATTGCTGGGTCACAGGGTAGATCTGTTTTTAATTTTTTGAGGAACCTCCACACTGTTTTCCAGAGTGGCTGCACCAGTTTGCATTTCCACCACAGTGCAAGAAGGTTCCCGTTTCTCCACATCCTCGCCAGCATCTATAGGCTTCTGATTTGTTCATTTTAGCCACTCTGACTGGCGTGAGGTGGTATCTCAGTGTGGTTTTGATTTGTATTTCCCTGATGAAGAGTGATGTTGAGCATCTTTTCTTGTGCCTGTTGGCCACTTTAGAGAAGTGTCTATTCATGTTTTCTGCTCATTTCTTCACTGGATTATTTGTTTTTCAGGTGTGGAGATTGGTGAGTTCTTTATAGATTTTGGATACTAGCCCTTTATCTGATATGTCATTTGCAAATGTCTTTTCCCATTCTGTTGGTTGCCTTTTAGTTTTGTTGATTATTTCCTTTGCAGTGCAGAAGCTTTTTATCTTCATGAGGTCCTAATAGTTCATTTTTGCTTTTAATTCCCTTGCCTTTGGAGATGTGTCAAGTAAGAAATTGCTGCGGCTGAGGTTGGAGAGATTTTTTCCTGTTTTCTCCTCTAGGGTTTTGATGGTTTCCTGTCTCACATTCAGGCCCTTTATCCATGTCGAGTTTGTTTTTGTGAATGGTGTAAGAAAGTGGTCTAGTTTCAATCTTCTGCATGTTGCTGTCCAGTTCTCCCAGCACCATTTGTTAAAGAGACTGTCTATTTTCCATTGGATATACTTTCCTGCTTTGTCAAAGATTAGTTGGCCATACTTTTGTGGGTCCAGTTCTGGAGTCTCTATTCTATTCCATTGGTCTGTGTGTCTGTTTTTGTGCCAATACCATGCTGTCTTGATGATGACAGCTTTGTAGTAGAGGCTAAAGTCTGGGATTGTGATGCCTCCTGCTTTGGTCTTCTTCAATATCACTTTGGCTATTTGGGGTCTTTTGTGGTTCCATACACATTTTAGGATTGCTTGTTCTAGCTTTGAGAAGAATGCTGGTGCAATTTTGATTGGGATTGCATTGAATGTGTAGATAGCTTTGGGTAGTGGTGACATTTTAACAATATATATTCTTCAAATACATGAGCATGGAATGTTTTTCCATTTCTTTATACCTTCTTCAATTTTCTTCATAAGCTTTCTATAATTTTCAGCATACAGATCTTTTACATCTTTGGTTAGGTTTATTCCTAGGTGTTTTATGCTTGGTGCAATTGTGAATGGGATCAGTTTCTTTATTTGTCTTTCTGTTGCTTCATTATTAGTGTATAAGAATGCAACTCATTTCTGTACATTGATTTTATATCCTGTGACTTTGCTGAATTCATGTTTTAGCAGACTTTTGGTGGAGTCTGTCAGGTTTTCCATGTATAATATCATGTCATCTCCAAAAAGTGAAAGCTTGACTTCATCTTTGACAATTTTGATGCCTTTGATTTCCTTTTGTTTTCTGATTGCTGATGCTAGAACTTCCAACACTATGTTAAACAGCAGCAGTGAGAGTGGACATCCCTGTCGTGTTGCTGATCTCAGGGGGAAAGCTCTCAGTTTTTCCCCAGTGAGGATGATGTTAGCTGTGGGCTTTTCATAAATGGCTTTTATGATGTTTAAGTATGTTCCTTCTATCCCGGCTTTCTCAAGCGTTTTTATTAAGAAAGGTTGCTGAATTTTGTCAAATGCTTTTTCTGCACTGATTGACAGGATCATATGGTTCTTTTCTTTTCTTTTCTTTTTTTTCTTTTCTTTCTTTTATTAATGTGATGTATCACATTGATTGATTTGCGAATGTTGAACCAGCCCTACAGCCCAGGAATGAATCCCACTTGATCATCGTGAATAATTCTTTTTATATGCTGTTGAATTCAATTTGCTAGTATCTTGTTGAGAATTTTTGCATCCATATTCATCAGGGATATTTAGCCAGATACCTTTAGATCACCAAATTCTATTCCTATTTTTTCATAGTGTTCCCAATTTGTTGCCGAACATTCCAGTGACATTGTGTTTCTTATCCTGCCAGCTAAGTTGCTGATAAAGCCATTAATGAATGTCAACCATCTCACTCAGTGACATCCCTTAACTTGAGTTGAGTATAACCAAATTTTGGGTTTAGTCCTCTGGTTGATTGTGTGCACTCACACATTAAAATATTCTAGACAGTGTATTTTTCAATTATTCATAAAAATGTCATATTTGGAGAATCAGATTCTCTGGAAATATTTTTTTTTCCTTTTTGACATCATCTATCTATTGAAGAAGAAAACTAAATTGACCCGGCATAATTCTCCCTCTGGGCTCTCCAAACATTTTACACACACCTATCTTTTAGACTCACCTAATTTAGATATTGATTTACACTAGGCACAAATAATCAGTGACATGAATGAGCATATTTTCAGATACATGATGACTAGTAAATATCCTTTGAACCTCTTCTAGCTATTAGTTAAATTGACTTAAAATTTTGGGACTGTTTCTACCTTTTTTTTAATTGAAGGAATCACATCACTCATTTTTTTTTCACTTCACCACTCTTCAGGGTTCTCTTCTGAATTCAGAGCCCTCTGCCTCTTCTCTTGACTTCTTTTCATAAGGTTTGCAGAGAGCTCACATTGCATCATAAGGAATTTACCTCTCCATTAGGCTTTTATTGTTCAGCTTGTCATAAACCTCTTATTTATGGCTTATAATCACTCTTCCTGGGTGTGTTGCTTCCAGCTCCACACATGTCTTAGAACAAAGTTTACTCATACTATTTTCAACCACAATTAAACATGTTTCCCTTTGTATTTCCTGCGTGGCTGTTTTCCATCAGATTTCCAATTCTTATCTCTCCCTTCTTTGACATAGTAGCTCTGTTGGAGACTCAGCCTTATTGACTTTTGTGGAACAATCAGACCCATGATTCCTGCATACATCTGTCCACCATCTTTCTACAAAGAGGCTAATTGTCTTGACATGCCAATTTGTCAACATGAAAGTATATTTTATGTGAACTCTGTCTGTGGCCCCTTTAGAAAATTTAGAGATTTGAAAGTATTTTTTTGCATTCAGCTTCAGTATGATCTTGACAGTTCTGGGAGATTCTGAAAATACAACAAATAAATGAATACATGATGAATAAATAAATAAATAAATAAATAAAAACATCTTCATCCCCAGTGGGCTCTTAAATGAAATGTATATATTCACTTGATTTATTCAATGATGAATAAACCTGGTGCTTGACAACTGTTAAGTAGCATGCTTTGGCTCCATCTTCTTCCACCTGCTTTGCCTAGGTTACTGCTTTACTGTTATAAGAGTTCTGGAGAGAGGATTTTGGATTGATCTGAAGTAACATGTGAAAATGTGGTCATGGGTTCCTTATAGTCTCCAGTGGAAATTTGTCCACATCAGAGAACCTTTGCATGAGGTGGCATGACTGGCTTTATGTGTTCCAGGGAGGCCTAGTATTTGACAAGTTGGGAATGTTTTGGATTAAAATGGAAGCACGTTGGCAGAATGATGTGGGGAAGCTTGCATAATGTATAATGCCTGTCAGCACCCTGCCCTGATCGAGCCAGTGCTTATGAGTCCCTCAGTTTAATGAGTCCAATATACACCTATGAGTTTTTATAAGCTAACACCAAAGCAAGTTAGAAAAAGTTGAAACACATATGTTTTTTGACCAACTGTGATATTCTCAGGGACTCACCCATGAGACTTTAAAATGCCTATAAAATTTTCTATTGGAAGCAGTTTCTGGCAGCAAGAGTGTGCTTAGGGTCTAAATTTACACAGGCCTATGAAGGTGTGTCACCTTCATGATCTGAAGATCTGCCTTGTGGTGATTCCTTCTTCCCCATTTTTCTATAGTCTTGCATTCATTTATTTTGACTAGAAGCTGAAACCTTGTGCTTAATCTAATGCCTCTTGATCCATATATTTATTCAAATTTTGAAAGTCCTGGAATTACCAAAAGCATTCATGAGTAGTAGAGTTGAGTGCTTATAATAGAATTATCTGGTTAACTGAGGCTTGACAGTGAATGCATTTTTGTTTCCTTCCTCACTGATGAAAATCCTATTTGAACATTTCCTAACCTTAGTAAGTTCAATATAGTAAGCATAAGCTATTTTTTTCTCTAATGATTGAAAACATTGTGCTGAGGTCACATATCTGAACATTTTCTCTCATTTGGAGCAGTCCTTAGCATACAGTAGGTGCTTGGTGAATATTGCTTAGGAAAAGTGAATGAACTGCAGAGTACTGCCATTACAGAAGATGTGAGAGAAGGACTTAAATCCACACTGACAACAGGGTATGCATTGCCTGTTTTCCTGTAAAATATTGTCTCCTACTCTTTATTATTTTTTTCTAAAGATGGAATGCAGAATCATTCAATTAACTGTGAAATTTAGATGAGTTCTGATTAACAAATGATATTTTTCTCCTTGCGTCTTTGTAGAGAAAATATTCAAAAGACTGACATTATTAGTAAGAAACAGGTTTGCTCAGATGTAGCTTAAGACACTGTAAAGCTGTCTTGAGCATTCAAGAATGTAGTGGGTTTTGTGTGTGCCAAAACCCTTTAGCTTATACCATCCCAACTCCAAGATCAGAAAGTTCAGTGATCCACAGAGTCAAAAGGGGTGCAGCTCAAGCCAAAAAGAGTGACAGGATACACTGTATATATTGTATATTGCCCTCTTTTAAGAGATGCTTTTTCAAAGAAGACATGAAATGAGAATTCCCTAGCCAGGCTCTCTACTCTCATCATTACAGCATAATTGGCACGATGGTTTCCCTGACATCTGTACCAAAGATGTTGCTGATTGCTGAACGCATGATATTGGCAATAGTTGTCAGCTGTTCTGGGTTAGCGTAGCTGATGTAATCACCAAAGTTTCATTCATAACAAGCGCTCATCTTATATAGCCCCTTAACCACTTGAATATGGATTTGTGCTGTATGGGTCAAAGTTCGAGTATATATGCAGCGTGAAGCAGTCCAGAATGTTCTGGTAGGTATTTTATTTGCCAACAATGTTTCTTTCAGTTCTGTCCAATAAAAATAGTTCGAGTGGATGGATGGTGTGGAGAGACAAGGTTCTTATACCTATAGGTCTCTCTGATCTTTCATCTTTCCCCCTGAGATCTCTACTACACTTTTCATCAAAAGCACCAGATACACGCTTCGTCAGGATTGATTCTCATGGCTGTTTCACAGCAATTGATGATGTGTGCTTTCCTTGTGTAGCCATGTGCATGGTGTAACTGATCTTCCTTGTTTAGCAGTTAATAAGCACTTTTCTTTGCCTGGCAGGCTCCTACTTCTCTTTTAAGACTTGGCTCAAGCATTCTCTCTGTAAGACTCATTTCTTGACACTTCTCCTGCCCCCAGCACTTCTGCTTCTGCTCTCATAACATCATGTGTTTATGTCTGTCAAAGCACTCAATGCACTGTATTGAAATTTTGTGGTATATATCTGTCATCCTCTCTAGAGTGTAAGTTTTTCTAGGTCAGTGGCTGCCTGGGATTTCAACTCCAATTTTTCTGATTTTAATCCCCCCACAAACTCTTCACACTTTGTCACACATGGGTTACAAAGTGAAGCTATGGATGCCTGAGTTCTGGAAATTTCTAAGAGCAATACATTTAATTTAAGCACACAGTGTTACATGACTGCGCACAATCAAATCCTTCTTTTAAAAATTTTTAAATGTTTTTATTTATTTTTGAGACAGAGAGAGACAGAGCATGAGCAGGGGAGGGCCAGAGAGAGAGGGAGACACAATACGAAGCAGGCTCCAGGCTCTGAGCTGTCAGCACAGAGCCTGATGCGGGGCTTGAACTAATGGACTGTGAGATCATGACCTGAGCTGAAGTCGGATGCTCAACCGACTGAGCCACCTTCTTTTAGAGTCCAGAGTGCTAACCATTACACGATGGAACCAAGCCACCTTCT
This sequence comes from Acinonyx jubatus, assembly GCF_027475565.1. NCBI lineage: Eukaryota > Metazoa > Chordata > Mammalia > Carnivora > Felidae > Acinonyx > Acinonyx jubatus. Next base: position 74,350,700 of record NC_069385.1, read on the forward strand.
TTTAAAGAGAGAGCAGTATCTGAGGGCTCTAGCAAAGCACATACCAGGGGCCAAACTCATTTAAGAGTTGATTGTCATTGTCTTAAGTTTCCTATTGTGAGCATGATCTTTGTATAGAGGTAGATTGGCTGGAAATGTTTAGGGTCTGTGCTTTATTTCCCTTTGTTTTTTTTTCATGGTTTTGTAAGAAGATGGGAATCTTAAGTGGTCTTACAGGTTGAGAGAGTGATGTTGGTTCAGAATGGGTGGCTGTGAGCCCATGATATATGGAATGGAGGAGGGCTTCACCTCTTTTCTGCATTAACTGTGAGGAGTAAATGCTACTGAATGGGTTCAGAGACTTTCCCCCAAATGCTTAATTTCCCTCTTGAGCAGAATATAGCAGTTATGTAATCTCAGATTTGGAAAGCACTTCAAAGATTATGTTAATATATTGGTGACAGATAGATTGGGTAGATAATTCCAACTTCCCATATGCACAATGCTCAGTAGTTGGTTAATAAACCAACCATTAGCTCTTTTCTCAGACAAATGCTTTGCATTAACAAAAGGTAGAGACACTTAGATTGACTTGCTTTGTTAGCCTGATCCATTACACATACCACTTGATACAATATTCCCAAGTGGTATACACTTGTTTCTAGAGTAAAATTCAAAAAATATTTTACCAATATATGTTATAACTGTACACGTCTTAGTCACATTCTCAGGGGTACAAAAAAAGTAACTGTCTTTAATTTCCTGTCACTTGAATTTATTTCTATCTATCTACATCTTTGCAGAAAATGAAATCTTAGAAAATGCTAGGCAAATATAATCATCTTAGATTAAAACTCAGTCTATTCATGTTTTCATTCTGCCTCTTTCCCCAGGCCATGCCTTCATTTTCCAGGATTCCATGCAGGAACTTTTGGACTCCCAACAAGCTCCCATCGGAGCTTAACAGGTAGGAGACACAGGCCCAAGGACTCTTAGAAGTTGTCATCAGGCAACTCTTCCTGCCACTCTCTAGTCCTTCTCTAGTCTTGTCTCATGGAATCTTTATTGAATCTAAACTGACAAACTCATGATAACCAGTATTACTTCTGTCCTTGTTGTTCAAACCAGGACTCAAATGATGCAGAGGATTCAAGAATTTTCAGCTCAAAAGCCTTCTTCACAAAGCCATAGTTTCTTCTAAAGATTCATGATTGTGTTTGAGCCTCAAAAACTGAGTCTGGATCACTAGATGTTGGGCATGTTGGAGTTGATTTTATTATAAACTTTTATGGCATACATATATATTATATATGTATAGTTTTTCATGAGTGAATATTTAAAAAAAAACCAAACTGATCAGTAACTTTCTGTATCTTGGCAGTACAATTCAACTCTGAAAGTATGAGGCTGGAACACCTGGCTGCCTGGACTTCTGGTGGCAGGGACTCTAGGAAACAAGGACGTGCAGGAGATGGAGGCCATACATTACAAATTATTCAAATAATCATCATTCCACATATATGGAATCATTCATTTTTATAAGTCTGATGAGGCATTAAATGTTATGATACTTCTAATCTCATTATAATAAAAGCTTATTCTTTTTTTTTAAGTTTATTTATTTTTGACAGAGACAGAGTGGGAGCATGAGCCGGAGAGGGGGGTGGGCAGAGAGAGAGGGAGCCTCAGAATCCTAAGTAGGCTCCAGGCTCCAAGCTGTCAGCACAGAGCCTGACGCGGGGCTCGAACTCGTGAACTGTGAGATCATGACCTGGGCTGAAGTCGATGCTTAACCGACTGAGCCACCCAGGCACCCCTAAAAGCTTATTCTTATAGTCTACTGAAGGGCTCAGTTTTTTTTCTCGTGAAATTATTAATCATAATCAATAAAATATGGAAGAGGATAATTTTTTTTATTTAAGTGCTTCAGCAGAAAATGTATTTAAACATAATAATTTTAATTTTACATATTTTTCATGTTGTTTAAGATAAGGGTATATTTTGAGGGGTGGACTAGAGTGCTTTATCGCCATTGGAACGTAGGATTAAAATGGTCAGTAATATTGTGAGTGTCTAGCAGTTGCCCTGGGCGCTGTCTGGCAGGCCCCTGATACCCTGAGGAGAGCAGAGCCTCTGGAACCAGACTGCTTGATTGCATATGCTGGCTTTTCTCTCTCTCTCTCTTTTCATTGTTTCAAGTTTTTATTTAAATTCTCATTAACATATGGTGTAATATTGGTTTCAGGACTAGAGTTTAGTGATTCATCACTTACATGAAACACTTAGTGCTCATCCCAACAAGTGCGATGCCCATCACCCATTTAATCCATCCCCCTGCCCACCTCCCCTCCAGTAACCCTCAGTTTGTTCTCTATAATTAAGAGTCTCTCATGGTTTGCTTCTTTTTCCCCCTATATTCATCTGTTTTGTTTTTTAAATTCCAAATATGAATGAAATCATATGATATTTGTCTTTCTCTGACTGACCTATTTCACTTGGCATAATACTCTGTAGCTCCATCCACATTTTTGCAAATGGCAAAAATTCATTCTTTTTGCTGGCTGAGTAATATTCCATTGTGGTGTGTGTGTGTGTGTGTGTGTGTGTGTGTGTGTGTGTGTGTGTATCTATATCTATCTATATTATCTATTCATCAGTTGATGGACATTTGGGCTCTTTCCATAATTTGGCTATTGTTGATAATACTGCTATAAACATCAAGGTGTGTATACCCTTTGAATCAATATTTTTATATCCTTTGGATACCTAGTAGTACATTATTGGATTGAAGGATAGTTCTATTTTTAACTTTTTTAGGAACCTCCATACTGTTTCAGAGTGGCTGCATCAGTCTGCATTCCCACTAACAGTGCAAAAGTGTTCCCTTTTGTCTGCATCCTTGCCAACATCTATTGTTTTCTGTGTTGTTAGTTTTAGCCATTCTAACAGGTGTGAGGTGATACCTCATTGTAGTTTTCATTTGCATTTCCCTGATTATGAGTGATGTTGAGCATCTTTACAAGTGTTTGTTACTGACTTTTCTCTTAATGAACAACCTACCTATGTGTTCAACTTCCTTACCTGTGAGATAGCAACAATAACACTACTGCAGAAGGTTGTTGTAGGGATAAAATGAGTTAATGTATGTGGAGAGTTAGGTCAGGGAATGAAATCTTAACCATTAAACCTTGCCTTTTACCCAAATCCAAATGAACACTTTTTCCCTCATAAACATGATGTCTCAGGGCCATAATCATTAGACTGACAGACTTCTCACAAACAGAGGACAGACAGACTTGTTTCAGAATACTCCTGTCAATGGATGTTGTCAGGTTACATCCTTGGGCAATTATTGGATATTTACCATGTGTCAAGTGGTATGCTTGGGTGGATGGCAGGAATATGAAGTGGCCTTAAACGTGGTCTGTCTCCATGGAATTTAGAAACATGACAATAAAATGGGCACATAATGGGTAGTTTTCAGAGCAAGATAGTTTGCACAGGGTCAGTTGAAACCATAATTGTGCAAAGAGAGTTTAGCTTATGTTGACATGGACTGGTTGTCCAGGACTTTGTATGTGGTACTCTACTTCATGCTTCTTTTATTAGAAAGATATCTTTTTCCTCCTTGAGGAAGCTTTCACTGACTCTACTGCCAGTCTCCTCTGGCACACTGGGCAAAGAATGGGGAGGGCATTCCATGTAGGAGGAACAATATAAACAAAGCACTGAAAACATTGGAGAGCAAGGAGATCCTACATGGGATTGGTTTTGTGAAAAGGTAGTGTGTACCATGGAACGTGATAGGAGTGTTACTGAGACAGGGCAGGTGATGGCAGGCCATCAGAAGCTTTTAGGCAAAATATTGTTATAATCAGGCTTTACATGTTAGGAAATAATCCAATGTCCATGTGGAGGATGGTGTTCCCAGAGACAGGACGGGAGATAGGGAAATCATTAGGAGGCTATTGTAATAGTCCTAGTGAGGCTTGTTGCTGGCACTTGTTGTGGCTTAGTCAGTGGTCATAGGCATGGAGAGGAGGGCATGAGCTATTTGGGAGGAAAAATCTGCAGAGGTCAGGAGTCATATGAGTGATTGGGATTCATTAGAATATGTCATTGCCTGAGATAGGGGACATAGGAAAAAAAGCAGGATCAGACAGATGGGAATCGTGAGTGTAAAGAACCCATTAGACATCCAGATAGCAGAGTCTTGTTGAGGTCAGATGTGAGTCAGTTACTAGCATATGTGGATGAAATGGGCCAGAGAGTATGTGGACTGGGCAGAGTGGTAGGCCAGGATGCGGTCTGGGAAACACTCATATTTAAAGGTGGGAGGAGAAAGAAGAGACACAAAGGAGCCTGAGAAAAAGCAGAGATGGGGGCGGGGACAGGACTGTAGGGAATGGGAAGGAAGTGGGAGGAAACCAGTGTGGCTTACATTTGAAAACTTGGCTAGTCAGGTTTGGAGAGACAAACACTAATTATAAGAGAATAGGCAGAAAATAGGTAAGCAAAGGGAAGTTTGAATAGGAAAACCAGGATAATCCTGCTGGAATGGTCCAGGCATGGGGTTGTGACTGTATGAACCAGAGTGACAACAGAGAATAGAAGAAAAGGACACTAGGAGGCTGGTAGACTGGGCAAAGATGATGCTATTGTCAGGAAGGTCATCCCCAGTCAGGCTACTTCCAGGGATATGTTCTTCTAGGTTGATCATAGTGTAGAAATTACATATAAAACAGAATGTAATAGTGTTATTATTGAAAATCAGATTCTATTTGTATATACTAGTAAAAAGTGTTTCAGTGATGTTTTTCACAGGCACTCACTTTTTTGTAATTTATTTTGACAGAGAGAGTATGTACAAGTGGGGGAGGGACAGGGAGAGAGAGAGAGAGAAACAGAGAGGGAGAGAGAGTCACAAGCAGGCTCCCTGCTGTCAGTGCAGAGCCTGATGTGGGGCTAGATCTCATGAACCATGATATCATGACTTGAGCCAAAATCAAGAGTCAGATGGTTAACGAACTGAGCCACCCAGGTGCCCCATGGGCACTCACTTCTTATTTAAATGTGCTGAGACTGTGCCTTAAAGTGACAAATAAAGATAATACAATTTGCATCTCTCAACTGGAGGGCAACTAGTATAACATACTGTGTAAACTCTCAGACTCTGCTAGTTCCCACTTGTTTAAAGATGGAGCAGTAGAATACCTTCCTGAAAATGTTGTTTTGATAACTCAATGAGATCAGTGTGCACATAAACATAGTGACTGGCACATGATAAGCACAGAAGAAAAGATTCATTGTTAGTGTTATTCTTATAGTGGAAGTTACTCTTATGTGTGATTTTTATGCAAATTGAAATTTATTGTACAGTTTCAGTAATTTGAAAATTATTATTATAAGTAAGCTTATATTTGCTTCCAAGCTATTAGCAAGAAGGAGATATTATTAGCAAAATAAAACGTACAGAAATTATTAAAAGGAAATATTTACCTACTTGAGAAAGCTGCTTTTTCACCATTTTAGGAAAGCTCTTCATATACACATGATTGAATTCCATGTAAACTAAAGCTAATGTGCAGATAATTGGAGTACATTAGAAGTTATTCAAATCTGTTAAGGAGTGCAGAATGTCTACTAAATAACATTTAGCCCAATTTAGCCACAGGGAACTTAGTCTTAAAATTCTGTTTGTTTGTATATATTCTATAGCAGAAAAATTGTATTCAGTTCAGAAAATATTTCTTTCCAATAGGTCAAAATTACCAGGGATTTGGTAACTTTTTAGTTTATTTTGGGGTGTGTATGATTTTATGGCCGAGACTAGGAAGGGCTTTATTTTATGTTCCCTCTGAAATGTGGCATTCTCTGGGACTGTATTATACATATGGGAAGTATTCACTAAATATTACTAGTATTTGTGCAGAAATAAAATAAAATTTTTGTAATAATTTCAGAAATTGGTTCATCATTGCATGCAGTTTATTGGAACATTTTAATGTTTATTTTAGTCATCTAGTGTCAGGATAGGAAGATATCTTACTTTAATTAATGGTTTGATTATCTTCTGGAGCATGTATTTACATATTATTTCTCTTTCTTTCCCAGAGAATAGACTAATTCACTGTAACTAGTCTTCCTGAAAATTTGATGCTTACCATCAGGCTGTGGCTATTGTATTTATGAGCAAGCAACAAGAGTCAGGTTTCTTCTCATGGACGACTAAGGTTTCATATCAAGGAGTATTTTATTTATCAATCTCATTTCCTTCATCAAACTCTGTGAGATGTGATCTATTTTAAACTCAATATGAAATATACTAAGATTTGTAACAGTCTTGAAGTAAATTGATTTCTCAAAAGGTTTTTCAGTTAGCTATTGATTTCCCTTTTCACAACTGTGGTTTTGGTCTTCAGTGTAGAATAAAGAAAAGAGATGAGTTTCACCCTTCCTTGTCCAGGGTGAATTTTAGGCCTTCTTGAGTTAAGTCAAAAGAGAAATTATTATATAATCTTTCACTCCCATTGTAGGTGAGATTGCTCATCCATTGTAATGAAGATATTTCTCCCCCCTCCCCCCATTTGACAATATCTGTTTCCTGTCTTTGGAGAAAAGCAATACCTTTTCAGAAACGAATCTGAAGGGATTCCAGCATGGTCTGTATGGCCTGATTTAGTTGGAGGTAGGGGGTCAAGTTTGAGAGAAACTGTCTGAACTGGGGAAGAAGATCCCCAAGATGCCAGAACCCCATCTTGATAATGTTTTTGGTCTTCCTTCTTCGAAATCTCTAAAATATCTATTTCAGGGAGTCGTACTGAATAAAATATTCCAATGAGGTAATCTAATTGTTTATAGCACTTCACTAAATCCAATAGTTTATGTGCATCTATAACTTTATATTTTGTGACTTGTGAAATGACCTAAACCTCATTGATCAAGTCAGATAAGACTTGGTCTTCCCAATCACTGTTTTAGTTTCTCCAAAAGAAGAAGAAGAAGAAGAAGAAGAAGAAGAAGAAGAAGAAGAAGAAGAAGAAGAAACAACCATGCATTAAAAAATGGGCAGTACTTACCAAGAGCAAAACAAACAAACAAACAAACAAAACCCCCTTTTAGGAGCCTGATGCTTGATGAGACTTGACAAAAGAAATGAATTCTGTGATAGATCCTCTGATTTTAAGTCTAAGGAGCCCCTTTGTTAGCATTATAAGCAGTATGCAATTAAAAACACTCTTGGTGAATCTTTTTATTTTTCTTAAACATATTGTGATTTCCCAGTCTCTTATTTTTCCACATCTATTTCATCTATTCATTGAGGTTTCAAATTCCCTTAAAAACCAGATAAAACCTTTTTTTCCCCAATGATAAGATTTCAAGCACAAATAGAGTGTGGGGGTTGAGTAATTCACATTCACCCTAAGGTATACAATGACTAACACCAGTCTTTTCACAAAGCAGAGATCATTTGCTCCTCAAATCAAGGGCCTGAAACTGGTCTGTTCTAGGAGCAGGCATAATGCAAATTGGATGTGTTGTTCACCATTTCTTCTGTTTCCGTGTGACTCTGTTTATGTCTTGAATCACCAGATTGACTCTATATATCACCAATAACACATTCATCACTTCTGCATGTTATCTCTTGGCTTTTGGATAGTGTATAGAATTGGAATAATTATAACTCAGGCTGTTCATAGATTAAAAACATATGATTTGAAACAAACATACCTTTAAGAAAAGACAACATTTGGAACTTGTTATCTTGTAAGAATAATTTTTTTTGAAAAGACAATCGTATGGGATTCTAATGCTCTGGCTGACCTAAGAGAGGAGCAGTAAGGGGCTTAATGCTTTTCTTTCCTCACACAGTTTTCCTGGCCAGTGCCTGCGATCTGAATGATTGGCAAGCCCTGTAACTGAGTTCTTGGGAAAACAAATGATCTCATAGATGGAGCTGCTCCATGTTAGGAAGTGCAAGAATTATGAAATGCAGTCACAGCAGGGAAAGAAGTTTGTTTGCATTTGGATGGCGACCTTTTGTTTCTAAGGTACCGCGGGGTGGATGAGGCTAATAAATACCTTTACTGGGGTCCTGGGGAGAAATTCTGGTTTCTTTTCCCTACCCTCCTCTCATTTAATTCTTTTTTTGATCTGGGTTTTTGGCAGCACCTCTGAATCATGGGATATGCTTGAGGCAACCAGGTGAGAATACCTTTTGGCTTAAATTTGATTCCAGGAAGCAGAGCTTCCTGGTTCCTGGCTCTTTTAGAGCATTCATCTATGTAGCCCCTTAGTGGTTTATGGTCATTTGTCTATGTTGAAGTGATAAATATTATTTCCTATATGTTATAGGAATTCAACAAGTTTAACTAGTACCCTTTTACATCTTCTCGTATATTCAGGAAGCTGTAGATAAGGGGGAGAGGTGGAGATCTTGCCCTGGGGAAGGGCTTGTTCTGTGATGGGACTGAGACCAGGAAGGAGAGGTCTCAGTAGTCTCAGTCACCAGCACATCTGGTCATTCCAGATCCTGTCAGTTCTATACTCCATACTCTACCTGTGTCTATACTCTACCTGTGTCTGGGTAGCTCCTAGCAACCTAACTTAAGCTTTTATCTTTCTGTGGTCTATTTCTTGAGTGCTTTCCTGGACTCTTGGGCTCAGAATATTAACAAAGAAGAATCTTCTTCCATCCTTCTAGTTTTGATCTCCAAGCCTCTCCTGATTTTCCTCCCTTTTAAAGTCTTTTAAAATAGACTTTATTTTTCAGAAAAGTTTTAGGTTCACAGGAAAATTGAGTAGAAGTACAGAAATTTCCTATATACCTCCCACCTCCCTCACTATCAACAGGTAGCAAGACAATGGTGCATTTATTGCAACTGAGAACCTACATTGACTCATCATTATCACCCAGAGTCCATAATTTACATTAGGGTTCACTCTTGGTATTGTACATTTTGTGGGTTTGGACAAATGTATAATGACATATAGCCATCATTATAGTATCATGCAGATAGTTTCACCACCCTAAAAATCCTTTCTTCTCTGCCTGTTCACACCTCCATCTTTCCTAACCCTTGGCCACGACTGATTCTTTTACTGTCTCCATAGTTTTACCTTTTCCAGAAGGTCATATATTTGTAATCATATAGTAAATAGCCTTTTCAGGTTGTTTTTTCCACTTAGTAATATGCATTTAAGTTTTCACCATGCCTTTTCCTGGCCTAATTGCCATTTTTTTTAAAGTGCTGAATGATATTCCATTATCTGAATGTACTACAGTTTATTTATCCATTCACCTACTGGTGGACATCTTGGATGCTTCCAAAGTCTGGAAATTATGAAGGAAGTTGCTATAAACATCCTTGTGCAGTTTTTTGTGGGGATACATTTTCATAAAATTTATAAATAAATTTTCAGCTCCTTTAGGTAAATGCCAAGGAGTGTGATTGCTAGATCGTATGGTAAGAGTGTGTTTAGCTAAACTGTCTTCCAAAAAATGGCTGTACCATTTTACATTCTTATCAAGAATGAATGAGAGCTCTTATTGCCCCACATTCTTGCCAGTATTTGCTATTGTCAGTGTTCTAGATTTTGGCCATTCTAATATGTGTAGTGGTATCACATTGTTTTTTGTTGTTGTTGTTGTTGTTTGTTTTGTTTTGTTTTGTTTAAGTAGGCCTCATGCCCAGCATGGAGCCCAGTTTGGGGCTTGAACTAATGACCCTGAGATTAAGACCTGAGCTGAAATCAAGAGTCTGATATTCAACCGACTAAGCTACTAAGCACCCCACATTGTTGGTGGTGTATCTAAAAAGTCATCATCATACACAAGATAATCGAGATTTTCTTCTATGTTGTCTTCTAGGATTTTCATAGTTTTCTGTTACAGTTAGTTCTCTGATCTATTTTGAGTTAATTTTGTGAAAGATATAGGGTCTGTGTCTAGATTCACTTTTTTTTTTTTTTTTTGCTTATGGACGTCCAGTTGTTCCAGCACCATTTGTTGAAAAGACGATCTTTTCTCCATTATATTCCCTTTGTTCTTTTGTCAAGGATCAGCTGACCATATTTATGTGGGTCTATTTCTGGGCTCTCTATTCTGTTCTATTGATTTATGTTCTTTCACCAATACCAGACTGTCTTCATTACTGTAGCTTTATAGAAAGTTTTGAAGTTGGTTAATGTTAGTCTTCCAACCTTCTTTTCCTTCAACATTACATTGGGTGCTTTGGGTCTTTTGCCTTTTCATATAAACTTTATAATTTTTGTTGATATCCAAAAAATAACTTGTTGGGATTTTGACTAGATCTACAGATCAAAGTTAGGAAGAATTGACTTCTTGGCAATATTGGTCCTGATTATTTTCTCAGTTCAGAATTGTTCAGCCATGCACAATCTTATTTATACCATATGATAACCCCATGATGAGCAAACTGCAGAAACCAAGGTTCAGAGAGGCTGGGTAATCAGTTCAAGGTCACCAGGTGGGAAATGATAGAGACAGGATTTGAGTACAAAACTGCCAGGCCCAGAGTCCTTGCTCTGATACATTTTCCATGGTAGTGTCATGGAGTGCTTCAGCAAGCAAGCTTTGGTGTCAATATAGCAGGATTTAAACCTTGGCTCTGGCACTTGCTGGGTGTGTCACCTGGCATGTAAGGTAACCTCTTTTGCTTCAGATTTCTCATTTGTCAAATAGAGTGATAACAATAGTACCTGCTTCATAGATTTGTTTTGAGAATTAATGGAATTGGTCACAGGCAGTGATGAGAACAGTGCCTGGAACATAGTAAGAAGTTAATGAGTTTTAACCATTGCCAGTATAACCACTCCCTGTTGGTCATAATGCTCTTTGGAGCCTGGGCATTGGCATTTGGGCAATGCAGTCTAAATATTGTAGAAAGGGCAGTGACCATCTGGCATGTTGGAAGAATGCCTACTCACTCACTGGTACAAAGAGAGCTTTGAACCTAGTAGGGGTGAGCCCATGTGATAGTGCAAATCTTTTATTCCCAAGTTTGATAAAAGACTTAAAATGAAGATATATCTGCAAAAGACAAATCTTTCCTTAAGATTTTTCTAAGGTAGAGATGATTGATATAGCAGATATTTTCCTTGGCACAAAAAGATTGTGTACCAGAACTTGGGATCAGGGGCAGAATAGAAAGGGAGAAGAATGCTAAAATTGGAAACCAGAGACACTAAAGGCAATCTTCATTACTAAATATATGAAAGAAACATCATTAACAAAACTAAGTCTATTCTAGATCTAGACCAGTGTCTCTTAACCTTTTTTCATTGCCCGTATGTTTAAGGAGAAAACGAAATTAAATCTAAATTAATGAATTAAATAAATTAAAATAAAAATGAATTTGATTTCTCCCTAATAAGAGAAGTCAAAACCCAAATCCTAAGAAATGATATTTTGTTACAAATATTATCATCATAAATATTATTAAAAAGTATTAAATATCTAAGATATTTTTCACACCTTGTTTCCCCACCAAGAACCAGTTATTGTCCCTTTGGGGGTGATAAAGCCCTTGTTGAAAAGGTATAATCTATACTATAGTAGCCTATGAATTATTATGATAAGCTTATAACTGGGCTTGATGCCTTTAAACCTTTTAAATTGACCTACAGACAAAAGGACTTTTGATGGAGGTTTATTTTTGGTTTGAGACTGGTTGGAGAAGATGAATTTTGGGATTCTCCTTAACATTTCCTCACCACTTTGTTTTCAGTTGGATCTAATACTTGGAGTATGATTGCCATTAGTATGTCATAAGATTATGCTAAATTCTGTAGCATCTTATTTTAGGCCTCTGTCAAGGGCTGCTTGGTACCTAATACCTCTGGCCTCTTAGGACCAATCCATAATAGCCAGGCCCATCACTTTGCTTTGCTCTGTATCTCAGGTACTTTCCTGTCTCTAAGATTTCGTTTTAGTGCTTTTCTGTTTATTCACAAAGCCCTCTCTGTATATTTTCAGTCCACACAGATACCATTCTTCCTTTAACAATTTGCTCAAGAATCATTTCTTGTGTTATCCACCCTATATTCGCCTTTTATTTCTCAAGAGGTCATTTGCTCTTAGTCCATGCTACACAATCTTGCCCTTGGCAAGATGTGTGTGCACGTGTGTGTGTGTGTGTGTGTGTGTGTGTGTGTGTGTGTGTTTGCTTGGTTTCTTTCTAGTTCACATGGGTGCTTGTTGTTTTACAACTAGACTATAGATTCTTTTTTTAAAAATGTTTCAGTGTTTATTTTTGAGAGAGACAGAGACAGAGCACGAGTGGGGAAGGGGCAGAAAGAGAGGGAGACAGACAGAATCTGAAGCAGGCTTCAGGCTCTGAGATGTCAGCACAAAGCCCGATGTGGGGCTCAAACTCACAAACCATGAGATCATGACCTGAGCCAAAGTCAGATACTTAACTGGCTGAGCCACCCAGGTGCCCCTAGACTACAAATTCTTTACTGAAAAGGACAGTTCTTTCTCTCTTCTGCAGGAATTCTAAGATTTGTACTGAGTACACGGAAGATGCTCAGGAAATACTTCTAATTTTAAAAACTCTGGTATCTTGAGTAAAGCATTCATTTAGAAGTCATCATGGAAACCTCACATTCATCTTCTGTTGCCATATGTAAGCTGCAAATTTCAGGAGGACTGGACTAGCTTAGTATCTCTCAGACTTTGGATTCCATGGACCAGTAGAATCTTTAAAAACATATTTTGGGGCCTGGGGTAGAATTGTTTGCTTTTTTACTTTGTTAATTGTGGACAAAATACTAGGAACTATCTCGTATAGTTACATCATTTCACAAAAGAAAGGACATTTATACATCAGAAAAATAGAAATGACATATCTCAATTATATAATCATTTAAATAAATTTAACTCCATTAAAAGCTCGTTGTATTTTCCTTATTGTGCCTAATTTTCCACCCATGAGTGAAAACTGGCATACACTAAAAGAGTGCACTGATGAGATCCATTCTTCTTTTGTTTAGTCCTCCATAATATCTCTTTCTAACTAATTCTGGAAATGGCTCGATGGCCCTAAGTAATATTTAAAAATCCACTACAGTGGCAAAAAATTATTTAAAAATTAAGTGTCATTATTCTGATAATTTCCCTATCCATATTATTACATATGGTTGAGAGTCAAGTATAGAATGTGCTCTAGTGCAAGTATTAAATTGACTTTCAGATCACCTGTGTCATAACTCCATCTGTTACTTAATTGTGGCCTTCTCTTGTTTCATCTAAAGGCTTCTGTAAAACAATGATATAATGAAAACAATATTTGTAGCAGTTGACATTTTGTTCAAAAATTTAGTTTCTGAAAACTGAATATACCCAGAAGAGTTAGAGAGAAGCAGCTATTTGTCTGTATATTTGCAACTTTAGTACTGGGATTTTAGAGTAGCAAGTGTCCTGGAGAACACAGAAACTAAAGGCAGAGTATGTGGTAAGCTCATGCCCAAATGACAGGATATCAGCTCTGATGTCCTCAAAGGAAAGATGAAGCTTATAAAGTTACCCCAGAAATTTCATACATCAATTCTTGTCAGCAAGGCAAAGAAAGCATGAGTTGGAAGCTGTGGTCAGCAGTCTTCCCACTTTGCTTTCTGGGGCCCGCTGTGGTCTCTGGGATTTTAGGTTACACTTGTTTGTGAAATGCAGGATACCTCTCCTAGACTGCTGTGTGTGTGTGTGTGTGTGTGTGTGTGTGTGTGTGTGTGTGCGTGTGTGTGTGTGTGTGAAGTTTTTATACTCTGCATGTAAGAAGTTTCAGGGGCTAGATATTTATTTATTTCTCCTCTAGGTGGATTGTGTGTGATCAAGACATCATAGATAATATTCTCTTTGCATAAGGCCATTTTAAAGGTCTGTGCAATTTTGTGGGTACCCCAGAAGCTCAGTTCCATGTCCCCACCTTAGAGACCTTCCTGTCCTGGGGAGTTTTACTGAACAAATGAATTAACTCTCAGCTAAGTGGACATGCTTGTCACATTACATGTTACTTATCTGTAAGTTATAGAAATATTCGTGCATTACTTTATATAACCTTTAAATGAATTCTACAGTGATTACTTCCCTATTTCTGAACGTTTTAACATGAGTGTTTTTTATAGCAAAACAGCAAAACCTTTAGTAGTTTTTTTACTAATCTTCTGCAAGTTTTGTCTATGCTTTTTTGTTTGTTCCAAATGAATAAGACACACTGAATGTTTGATTTCTGTTCTTTCTTGCTGCCAAAAGTCTGTTATTGAACAGGCAGTATGGCATTGTTTGAGGGGTTTACAAAATAGGCAGCATAAGACAGAAAATTATGGCAGATTGGGACAGACTCACCAAGTAGATGTGCCATCATGATATGCATTTGAGAGGTAAGGGAGTAGGTAAAGGGAGGCACTCTGTGAATGGCATATTGGGAGAGATCATCGCTTTCATTCTAGGTTGTGGAAATGGTCAACTGGAAGAGGTTAGAGGTCAATTATATAGAAACTCCTTTAAGTATTTTGTGTGCTTTTGAGGAAGAATACAATGTTGAGACAGAAATGGGTTCCAGTTCAGATTCTTTGCTGCCCCTTATTATCTAGGATTAACTTCTCTGTGACTTAGTTTTCTTACCTGTAAAAATGGAGCTAGTGGGAAGTCTTTACTGTCATTCAGGGGTGTAGGCTGACAGAGGCTCTGCTTTCACAAACATGTGGTCTTCAACCTTGTGTGATTGTCTCATCCAGTTACCTGGAAGGGGAGGAGCACACAAGACTTAATGAGAGAGACCTGGAAGTGGCTCATACTACTTACACGCATGCTCCATTGGCGCCATCTCATTACAGGGCCAAATCTCACTGCAAGGAAGGCTGAAGAATGGGATTAGCTGTGTGCTCAGGGAGGAGAAAAAGCAACATGGATTTTGGTAAAGATTCAGCAGTCTAATACCAAATGTATTAACAGTCAGCAGAGTGTTTTTGTTACTATGACCCTTCAGCTTGATGTACTCTGTATGCTCAGAAAATATTAATTTATTTGCTTGTTTATTTGTGTCACAGATATTTGTTAAGATCTACTATGTGCTATTCATTATGCCTGGTTCTGATAGCTAAAATGGAGATGACTGATCATTTATTTATTTATTTATTTTTGGTAGCAATGGAGAAAAATTCCAAAATTTCACAACATATATGTGTTATGTTGCATCATAATCTATAATTGAAAGCAGAAGTCAAGCGAAACCCTAATTTCTTTTGCATCAGTCTTATGCATCTTCCAGATCTCCTTTCTGACTTGGCACAGTTCTGACTGAACATACAGTAAGCATTCAAATATATTTGTTGATTAACAGTGTATTTATTTGATCAAGGAAAAAGTGTGCCTGAAACCCATTAATAAATATTAGTCACTCTCTCCCTTATGTTCCCTGATAGGATTTGAATTCTAAGAGAATATTTTGGTTTTTATTAGAGATTTTGGCTAAATTCATTGACCACTTCATTTACTACTGTGTAGACAGGACCTTTAATGCTTAGGGTAATAGATCTTATGGGACCAATTTAGTTTTATTCAGAAAAGCAAATTTCCCTCCTTGAATGAGATCTGATTTTCATTAGATGGGTTTGCTACGAGATTATTTAGTGAAAGTAATGTCCAGAAGCTTCTGACTCAATTCAAACTTAGCTTCTTCTCATCCACGTGCATCCCTATGGTGCCTGAGTCTGGAAGCAGGTTGGAATTTCATTTGGGAAGCTACCATTAACACAATTTGGGCTGAAAGCATAGCTCTCTATGGAAGACAAATGAAAGGATGCTTGAGCATGACTTTCTCAGAAAAATAAATTGAAGATTAATATTGCATTCCAACTAGAGTTGGTCAGTGATTATTCTTTGTGCCATGCTTTCTCAAATAGCATAATCCTTGGGTGAATCTCAGAAATAAAAGGAATAAAGGAAAGAACTAGACCAGCTCAGGGGGGCAAATTGCATGGGAAATATTCTGAACTACCTAAAGCATATTTTAATTAGCCACAGTGGAGCAAGCACTAAGTTAACTATGCTTTGGACTCAAGACACCTTGAAGCAGCTAGAGGGATTTGGAGAGATGAATAGCTTTAGTTTTGTCCAAAGAAAATCATTATATAACACATCTGTTGGTGGTTAGCAGATCTTCAACCAACATGTCTGAAAGACTGAAAAATATTGTATATTTAAGGGGTATAACTTTGAATTCTCTGCTTTCTCATGAATTCAGTGGTAGAAAGAAAAACTTATTAGAAATGGGGCTTCCAGACTTACTTATGAGAACTTTTAGAACTATTCTAAGAAAAAAAAATTCCATCTAAAAAAGCCATGGCGGTGGCCGGCAGGGGCGGGGTGGGGGGTGGGGCGCCTGGATGGCTCAGTCAGTTAAGCATCTGACTTTGGCTTAGGTTGCTCAGGTTATGATCTTGCAGTTCGTGAGTTTGAGCCCCCATCGGGCTCTGTGCTGACAGTGCAGAACCTGCTTGGGATTCTCTCTCTCTCTCTTGCTATCCCTCTCTGTCTCAAAATAAATACATAAACTTTAAGAAAAAAGAAAAAAAAATTCCATGGACCTTCATAGTACCTGAAGGAAAACCCAGCAATCTAAGGAAACTTTAAGACACTCCTCTCAGCCTAAGCACTATGTCAGCAGAAGAATATGCTTGTAAGAGCTGTGCAGTCAAAATTGTTGATCTTTGTTGGCTCTCAATTCTCTATTATACACTTTCTCTTCTCATTTGGGTAGTTATTTCCTAAGAAGATCTTTCAGAAGACTGGAACTGGGGAGAAAGTTGTGTGTGGATTGGGAGTGGGAACACATGGCAACTCAGAATGCCTTCCCTGGAAAGGCTGGTTGTTAGAGCAAAGAATCTAGAAATTGTTTTCATAACTGCTGGGGCTGCTGCCTCCAGTTACCCTGTAAACCATGTTGGTGCTGCTTGTCTCAGAGTTGGGGGTTTTGGACAATGGAAGGTCCCTGGAAGAGATGAAGTGGTTCTCAGTGCTGGGTGCATGTTTGAATCTCTTGAAGAGTTTAAGAAATAAAGATGCCAAGACTCATTCTTAGAGATTTAGTTCAATTGATTTGGGCATCCCCAGATGTATTTAAAAATAGTCCTCAGGTGATTGCTGTGCAATTAGCATTGAAAGCCACAAAGGCAGAGGAAGCTCTGTATTTACCAAGGCCCCAGAGGACAGTCGCATGCTAGATGAATTGCTTTCTTCCATAGTCACTTGCAATTTGTCTTTTTCAAACCCCCATTCAATTTTTCTGCCCTTCTCACTGACTCTTCTGTTAATAGACATTTTTAGAAAAGGTATAGCATTGTTCTTTAACATTGGATACTAATCAGGGATAGTTCCCACTTTTTCAGTTGATCTACATTGCTTGTAATACGTTACTTCAACTACCACAATTAACTAGAATAAACCATATCCATGGCTGATTAGGGGCAGGTTAACTTCTCTTTGATGCTTTGAATTATTTTATAGTTTAGTTAGTTTGCTGTCAGTCAGTGATGTGAAATAAAATTTGGTGCGTATCATACAGAATGTATAATAGTAAAATCTGGCATGAAAAGTTCAGTGAGTCTACAATGAAAATATCCAAATCACATCTCTACCTAAACCTTTCCTAGTCAACACTCCCATTCTTTTTAGGATAAACATGCCTGTTTGTATCATACAGTTTATGCAAACCATATTTTGTGGATGAAGTTGAAATGGGTTTCTGTGCAGTGCTAAATTGGCTTATTGATCTAACCCTGCATATTTGCATTGAGTTATAGTCTTAGTTTATAGTCCTATAGTTTCAGTTACATATAGACTAAATAGTCTTAGTTCCCTATAGAGTAGAGTTACTTCTTTGCTGGATCTGAAGTTATGGAAACATTCTCAAGAAAATCCAGTTGTAAACATCAATAATCAGCAATAAATTGAGTAGTCTATTATTTGTTTTGTTAAAAAGATTATTATAGACTTTCTTTAGGGATTCAGTTTTTAGGTATTTAAAAGGCGGGCCACACTTATGTAGAAGAGTATGATAGCTTATTGATTCCATTCCACAAGGAGCACCCATATAGGCTACCATGAGAAACCTCAGTGTAATTTTACCTAAAACAACAAAGTTTGTAAGGACATTAATCATGATTAGTAGGTGAAATGCTTCATTAGTTTGTATCCTTCTGAAGACAACAGACCTGGGGAAGCTGAGGATGGCAGAAAGAAAACCTAGAGGGAGTGGGGAGCATCAGAGAGAGCACCAGACTGGGAATGGAGGAGATAACATGGGGTTGGTTCTGTCACCTGCTCCATCTGATAAATGACCTGGCTGAGCTTGATTATGCCTCCCTAACAATCTAAGTTTTGTTCATTATCTAAGGTTCATTACCATGTTTTATGTCTTTGTTTTTGTGTATCAGGTCATTTCCTCATCATGCTTAGGACCAGCATTGATATGGTCTTAAGTGCTGATGGCATGTAGGGCGGTGCTTCTCATTTGCCTTATTAAAGTCATAATGGTTTTTAAACGATTGTTAATTTTTGTGTTTTTAATAAAGGCATGCTTCTTGCTGTCTTCTCAGGATACTTTAGGAGGGGCTGGTCACTGAGTGCCTTTGAGGAAGGGATGTGAGTCAGGGGAATTTTAAAGGGATGAGGGAATTAGTGAGAAGTTGGGTGAGTGGGGAAGTGTATGAAAGAACATGGAAACATGTGAAAGAAGATAGGCGTGGGAGAGGTTTTATTTAAAAGTTTCCTTCCTTGTCTCTGCAGTTGAAATTCACACAGATGCCAATCGGCATTATTATTTTTTAGAACAAGTTCATGAATTGTAGTTGTTACTTTGAAGCTTTCCCAACCACTTGAAAATAAAGATTACTGAGAACAAATCCCCTAGAAGTTAATCTACCTGAGTACAATCGCAACTATCCAGGCTGTAACTCTGGGCTGATGTCAGATTGGCGATCAGAGGCCAATCATTGGCGAACAATGATTTCTGTTTTTCCTAATCCCTTACTGGCTCTCCTGGGCATTACCAAAGCCAAACTGAGGCGGTCTTAGGAGATGTGGCTGCAGAGCTGGCCTGAAAAAAGGAATCTTATGAAATTTCTGTGGGGGTTTTTGTTGTTGCTTCCACATCCAGGATAAGACCCTGCTCTCATAAAGCAGCAGGTAAGAAAGGAATTCAGCTAGAAACATGGACCGGCCCAGCAACCCCATCACTGAGAGAGCAGGTCTGGGGTCATTGTTATCTCAAGTTCTATTAGCATTGACTGAAAAATTTTCAGGGTGCCTGGGTGGCTTGGTCAGTTAAGCATCTAACTCTTGATATTGGCTCAGGTCATGATCTCACAGTTCATGGGATTGAGCCCTGCATCAGGCTTTGTGCTGATAACACACCACCTGCTTGGGATTTTCTGTCTCCTTGTCTCTCTGCCCCTTCCCCTGCTGATATACATGCATGCATGCTATCGCTCTCAAAATAAATAAATTAACTTAAAAAAAAGAAAAATTTTCACAAAACTGGAAAATGTTGTATTATAATGAGATAGTTTGCCCTTTTAGAAATTCGTTTTAAAAAAAGCTGGGTTTTTTTTGTCAACTTTATTTTTTTAATATATGAAATTTATTGTCAAATTGGTTTCCATACAACACCCAGTGCTCATCCCAAAAGATGCCCTCTTCAATGCCCATCACCTCCCCTCCCCTCCCTCCCACCCCCCATCAACCCTCAGTTTGTTCTCAGTTTTTAAGAGTCTCTTATGCTTTGGCTGTCTCCCACTCTCACCTCTTTAAAAAAAACTGTTTTATAATGACTCTTTATCAGTTTGTTTTACTTCAACAAAACATCAAAACCACTGGATATGTTGACAGGTTGGGAGAGTTGGGACTAACTCAAGGAACATCTTCATTTTTGTTTTCTACTTTTGTTCTTCCCTTTTGTTCACTGACTACTTCACTGGGCCAGACATCCTTCTCCACATACCTCATGACTTCCCTTGACACAGAGACCCCTCACTGTTACTCACTGCCTGAGGAGTATTACTACTCAGTGTTACTACTGAGCTTTTTGATACTCTCCTTCATTCTGCCTCTCACTTCCTTATTAAAATGGCAGGGCAATGTACTTGTTTCCTCAGAGCTTGTTAGAAGAGGGGCCAATCAGGTAAATTAATTCAGGATGAAGGGTTAATGGACCACAATGGTCTAAAGCAAAGACCTGCAAACTTTTTCTTTAAAGGTCTTGGTTGTAAATATTTTAGCCTTTGTGGGCCATGTGGTCTGTGTCACAACTACTTGACTCTGCCATTTTGAGAAGGTAGCTATAGACAATACAGCATGGCTATATTCCAAGAAACCGTTATTCATGGAACACTGATACATGAATTTCATATAATTTTCATTTGTCGTAAAATACTTCTCTTCTTTTGAATATGTTCAACAATTTACAAATGTGAAAACCATTCTTAACTCATGGATCATACAAAAATAGGCAGCAGGCTGGATTTGGCCCACATATACGGGACATTACATTTCTTTAACAAAAGAAATAATTAGCAATTTCGTGTGTTGTGTGTATGAAGGGTAGAGAGTAACTGTCTGTTACTCTTGCTTCCTTAAGACCAGCTGTGGAAAGAGCCCCATTTATCAAGTGCATCTTGTCAGCCCTGTATAAATAAGTTCCATGGTTGACTAGGTTTCACTGAATAAACAACTCGTACTTCTCATTTAGGGTCTAGAGCCCAGAAGGCTCTGATTCACAGTGTGTGCCAATCATGGAGCCCTACTGATTTATCTTTGGAAATACTGCCAATTCTTCCTTTTTTTTTTTTTTTTTGAGTCATGCTGTTTTGTTATAACACTAGTCCACAGTGGTCCACCATCCTTGTTTCCTTCTTCTTTAGGGTATGTCAACTTTGGGAGTATGTAACAACGTTAAAAACCCTAGTGGCTTAATAAGTAAAGGTTTGTCACAGTCCAGTGCAGATTGATGGGCTGTGTGGTTGGATGCAGGTTGTGGGAGATGTCTCTACTCCATTCAGTTCCTCAGGGACCCAGGGTCCTTCACCTAGTGGCTTTGTCATTCTCCAAGGCTTGAAATTATCCAACTAGACTGCATCTGAACAACAGACAACAGAATATATAGAGGATCTTGTGAAGGGTGCTTTAGAGGCTAGGCTGGGAGCCCAATGTTGGCCAGGAGCCTCAATTCCTCTCCATCAGAGTCTCTCTGTGGCACTGTTTCGACTTCCTCACAGCATGGCAGCTAGATTCCACAAGCAAATGCTCCAACAAAGAAGACAGGAATGAGAAACTGCCAGTCTTTTAGAGCCTAGGCCTGGAAAAGGGCACAATATACCTTCTGCTGTATTCTATTGGTCACGCAGTCACAGATGTAATTCCAATTAAAGAGGAGAGTATAGAGATCTTAGCTCTTCCAACAGAAGAATTTCAGAGAGTCTGCACTCACTTTGAATCTACCAAAATGTTACGATGAGGGTTGATATGAGTGAGTGCAAGAGCATGATGCTAACACAGAAGTCCATCTGTATTCACATCCACTGTGAACTATGGATCAGCCATTCTGGGAACATGCTGGGGCTTCAGGTTGATTGCCTACAGCAAGGCTCAGCAAACTACAGCCTGTGAGGCATATCTGGCCATTGTCTATTATTGTAAATAAAGGTTTATGAAACACAGCCATCATCAGTTTTATATATATGTGCATATGTATATATGTGTATATGTATGTATATATGTATATATGTATGTATGTATATATATACATATATATACTTTGTAGCTGCTTTTGGGCTTCAACAGCAGAGTTAAAAAATTGTGATAGAGGTTATGTGGCCTGCAAAGCCTAAAGTATTTACTCTTTGACCTTTACTGAAGAAGTTTGCTGACGCCTGTTCTTAAGAGACTCAAAAAAAATCCCCATCATTAGGACTGAGTGAAATTAGCTTGAAAAAGCAGGATCTTGTGATTGACATGAGGACAAGCACATTACTGATGATGGGTCACGAGTTTCTATGGCTTTGATAACTGAG
The DNA here is from genome assembly GCF_027475565.1 of Acinonyx jubatus. Classification (NCBI taxonomy): domain Eukaryota; kingdom Metazoa; phylum Chordata; class Mammalia; order Carnivora; family Felidae; genus Acinonyx; species Acinonyx jubatus. Next base: position 74,372,768 of record NC_069385.1, read on the forward strand.
TCCTTTAAAAGTGTGCAGGTTGTGCATTCTGCTATCAAATCACCCAAATCTCTAGCAGGATTGAATTTTCTGGTAACTTGAGTATTTTCATTATTGGCAACTCCTGCCCAGAACCTTGGAAAGCTGTATGTTCCCTTTTACCATTTTCCTCAGCAGTATCTAACTCTGTTGCTTGCAATGATGGTTGCAGTGGGCAGGACTGGGGGTGTTTTCCTAGCCTGATGGGGCTGATTTAGGAGGCTTCTGATGCTAAGTTGGTCTGGACTTTGCTGTGGGTCTTCTCAGACATTGTTGACATTATTGTTGGTGGACAAGGATCTCTCACTTGATACCCTTTATTTTAAAGCAAAGTTCCAAGCACTGGTCTTATGTTTTCTTTTTGTTCTTGAAGTCATTTCTAGATTATCCGTATTACTAGCATATGTGTGTACGTGCTGTAGGGATAACTTAAAAATGAAGAACAATCTAATCACTTCTTTAAAATTGACATTTGGAATTCTTTTTCTTTCTTCTTTATTTTCTTTCTCTGTGAAGAAGTTCTTTAATCAAGTATTCACAGAAAATCCGCATTGAAAATTCACATGTAAAAAGCCTGACTTTAGGAAACCTGAGAGCAACTTTTCAAACTTCCTCTCTGTGTTCTTTTCTGTCCCTCTTTCTCCTTCTGCAAGAACAGAGAGGGCTTATTGTCACAGAAATGACTTGGAAACCCAGTCAGATTACATGTGCTATGTTCTGTTTATATAATGGGTCCTTTGGTTGACATTTTGTCTAAAGGCATGTGGAGGAGGATCTTTGTTTAACCTCTGTTTTATCATCTCACCATTTGATACCAAGGAATACACAGAAACCTAAAGATTTCACTCTCAAGGAAGCCAGGTACTTGAAAGTATCCTGAACTAATGCTTTCTGTTTTCTTTAGACTCCACATCAACACAAAATTGTGTGTTCTCCTTTATTATTATTTTGCAAATTCTAACTTGTTTTTTATTTAGTTTCTTATTGGTGTTGATCTGAAACAGGCTGTTAATTCAAAACAGTAGAAACATTCACTGATTTGATTCCTCAACATTTTATAAATACTTAGCAGAAGCCAGATTCATAGACGTGTGTATTAGGTAGGTTCCCCGCCCCACCTTTGCCCATCAGGTCAAGTGAAATCAATATCAGCACAGGCTGTAACTGTTATTACCCCTACATTCATTGGCTTTTCTTTAGCTATATTGGGACCAGTAGAGAGAGTTTACTAGCAAAGGGAAGTGGCAGTGGAGACGAATGTAGCACTGAACAATATTGGAATATGGGTTTTAGGAAATGCATCCTTTCCTCCAAGATAAATGTACATGTTCTCTCCTTAAGAGACCATGAAAGCATTTTGGGAGGTTCTTATAAGTAAACATAGCTCTTCATATGCTCACAATCAGACAGTTCTACCTGCAGACATTTCTATCTTTCCCTTTGGTAGGCAGCCACCTTAACCAGCTGAATCAGTTTGGGCCATCGGTAAGGCGAGCAGTGCTAAATCCCTGACATTCACTCCCTGGAATGTTATTTGGCACATTATTACAGTTGAGATTTACTAATTAGTGTCCTAGTGTAGTAAAAAAGTTTATATCTCTTTCAAAATACTGAAAACATTGCATAAAATACTTCTGCTTTGGAAGAACTGGTTTCACCCTTTGTATCTTTAAGTAAGAATGGGGCTTAGTTCTGAGTATAACACTTCACAGACAAGAAAGTAGGGCAAAGAGATGGCAAACGTCTTGCTTGAGTTTCTGAGCAGGACTTGAATAGTCTATGAGTATTGGTATTCCTTTCTCCCTTTTTCTTCCCCAGTTTTCCTCTCTCCCTTCCTTCTCAACTGGATCATCTCCATTAATCTCTGCCTCACTCTGGGCCAGAATCTACAATGGACTCATGGCCTTTTCTTTAGCTACTAAAGCTCCTGGCTTTTCCTCTTTCCTTATAGAGTCTCCTAGGCAGAGTTGTCCTATGTATGTGTGTTAGGAGGACAGTTGATCAATTAGGAATTGCCCAGTGATTTCTCTTAGGCAAATATTCCCTCTTTTAGGGCATGGTGTTGGCTGGCTTCAAGCCTGAGAGAAGGGAGTGAATCTATTCTGTGTGAGGCAGAAAAACTTTATGGACTGCTGAGGAGTTGTGGAAGACAGAGAGTAAAGGGCCATGGGATAGTGTGATGCTATCCAGTACATTACAGGACACTCCCCTTGATTGGTGAAATTACTAAACTCACACATCATTTTGCAAGAACAGATTTCTTTGTGGAAGGTGAAGAAAAAGCTGACAGCAGAATTAGAAGAGATCTCCTGGAAACACACCCTAAGCAATTTACAGAAACCATGAGGAGTTTGGACTGTCATGGACCATGGAATTGAGCACTCCAGTTAAGTGTATGTAGGTTCTCAAGAGTTGAGAAAGCCTCAGGTAACATCTGGGATATTGGTCAATCTGTCAGAAGCAAGGGGGTTTAGGTCACTATTGAACCAATACATGTATGGAACCCTTCGTTCCTCTAATAGGGAGGCTTAAACTTGGCAAGGAGTGGGGATAGAAGTTCTCAACCATTTTTTTTTCTTGGAATTTAAGTTAGGACATGTTTGAGTGAAGTCACCAGAGAGGGACATCTCTGACTACCATATACTAAAGATGGGGTGCCAGGAACAAAGTTAGAGTAGCTAGTGGACACTTGAATAACTGGACTATAACCCTCTGTGTGCCTGTCTTTGCTTCTCTGTCTCTGTCTCTCTCACAAGAAGGCAACTGAACATGGAGGGAGCAAGATGGGCTATGAAGTCATAGTGTCACCTGGATGGGCATTTTCTCTGGACAGAGGAGGTCCCTCTTTTTCTGATTCCCATCCCCTCAAGGCTAAAATGCCTTGATCAAGTATTAAAGACTTTTGCTCATCAATTATAAATAAGGCCTAAAACAAGTGTTCTTGAAAGGGGCTCTACCTTGATTTAAAATCACACTATGTGGGGCGCCTAGGTAGCTCAGGCAATTAAGCATTTGACTCTTGATTTTGGCTCAGGTCATGACCTCATTGATGAGATCAAGCCCCGTATTGGGCTTTGCACTGACAGTGTGGAGCCTGATTGAGATTCTTTCTCTCTGGCCCTCCTCAACTTGTGCTCATGCATTCTCTCTGTCTCCCTCTCAAAGTAAATAAATAAACATTAAAAAATAAAATAAACTCACACTGTGGATCATTGGCTAGTATCAAGGCCTGGTATGGAGAATGGGGAGGAAGAAGGCATGAGGAGGGCTAGAATGCAGGAGGGAAATAACAGTTATGGAAGGTCCACAGTTTTAGACACTCATACATTTTTTTTAAAGTTTATTTATTTATTTTGAGAGAGAGAGAGAGAGAGAGAGAGAGAGAGAGAGAGAGAGAGAGAGCGCAAGCAGTATAGAGGCAGAGAGAGAGAGGGAGAGAGGGAATCCCAAGCACAGCCCAACATGAGGCTCATACTCAAGAACCATGAGATCATGACCTGAGCTGAAATCAAGAGTCAGAGGCTTAACTGACTGAGCCACCCAGGAACACCTAGACACTCCTACGTTTTGATCTTTGCAAGAACTCCCTTGAAGAGGGCATTATTTTCTTCAACTTACAAATGAAAAGAATGTGTTTTATACAAATAGGAAAAGCAAGGCACTGAAAGTGACCATTGGATGCCCAGCAGTGGTGAGGTGAGGTGGGGAAAGGTGCATAAAAGGGAACACAGTGTTCTGAAGAACAAATTTTCCTCTTTCATAACTTGCCTTGGGCTGGCTATGATGGTTGTTGGGGCTGGGGGAGGAGAAGGGAAGGATCAGGTGAATTAGGGAGGGAAACTGATGAGATCGGGGAAGGACTAAACGTGAGAGAGGAGAGAAAGAAAAGTAGCAAAGAAACGGGTGTGAGGAGGAATGGAGAAGAGCTCAGCTTTGCAGCAATAGATATTCATATCCATCGATGGTGAATTTCCCTTTATGCTCTATCTGAACAGAATAAATTCAGTAGGATGTCATAACTAAAATTCAGCAAAAATATTGTGCATGGTCTGGAATTGGTTTTAAAAAAATCAGAACAGTCTCGGAGAGATTCTTTATTTTTCTGACTTAAAAAAAGTTGCAGATAAATGTGCTTCTGATCAGAGGGGAAGCAAGGAGAGGGCATTGGGCCAAACATATGTAGGCAGGTGCTGTACAACTTCTCCACACAGCTCTGCCAAAGCACCCCGTGGGTGACCTTGGCATTTAATGGGAAATGTGTGTTTCTCTGTGCACACATCAGGAGGAGGATGCGACCTCCTAGCCAATCTGGATTTGATATCAAGACGATATGTGAGCACATCACTGTGAAGGTGTCAGAATGGGCAATTCCCTTTTCATGTTTTGTTCTGCCCCACGCCTCTACCCAAACTCACTCTAATGCCCTGGTTGTGGTTTATCCAGCAACAAAGGATGGGAGCCTTTTTATCTCCTAGAGTGATGAGGCTGCCGAGCATCAGTGTTGGTAGAGTTTGAAAAAATAAGAGAGAATAACTCTGCCTCCTGGCCCAATCCCCTATCCTTAGAATAAGCAAGATTTGCTGATTTGTCCCTCAACTTTCTGTGGTTAGCAAATATAAGGCCAGAGGAATGAAGCATAATGAGGTGGCGTGCATTTATATTATCTCAGAATAGGTATGGGGGAGGGTCTCATCTTCAGCCAGAGTGGGTGTCTTAGTTTCCAATGGCTGCTATAACAAATTACCATAAATTTTGGTGGCTTAAAACAGCAGAAGTTAACCTCTTACAGTTTTGGAGACAAAAAGTTCAAAACCAAGGTGTCAGGTACTATGCTCCTTCTGAGACTCTGGGGAGAATCCTTCCTTGCCTCTTCCTAGCTTCTGGTGGTGGTCATCATCCATCCTTGACATTCCTCATCACATGGTGTTCTCTGTCACTGCCCTCACATGGTTTTTGCCTCTTCTTATAAGGACGGCAGACATATTGGGCTAGGGCCCACTTTAATGGCCTCATCTTAATTTGATTACATCTGCACAGACCCATTTTCCAATTAAGGTCACATTTCAGGTACCACAGAGTAGGACTTCAACATCTATTTTCTTGGTGACACATTTCAGCCTATAACAGCAAGTGTTCAGGTCTGATGTGCTGGTGGGGCAGGTGCTACTGTAGGGCCTAACTATTCTTGCTGATTGGCATGGGGTAGGGGTGGGGGGCAAGAAGGGAGAAAGGACAGGGTCAGTTCAGATCTGCTGCAGTCCCTGGTTCACCCCAAGGAGACAAGTTTGAGGCCAGCAGAAAAGGGCCGCAGACTGAACTGTCAGGAAACTCTGGGGAGGCTCAGGCCACAGACAGTCACTGCTCTGGGGCCCAAGTGATACAGCATGCAGAGAGGGAGAGGATGAGAGACTTTCTTTGCTTTTTCAAAAAATACAGTGTGGCTTTGGCACATTGAGAACCCCAGGGACACACAGCACTTCTTGGCAACTTAAGGGCTGACATTCTTAAGTATGTTGGGGGAGAGTAGAGATGTTAATGGAGACAAATGGCAGTGGCAAGATGAGGCCTTCTCAAGATAATTGGGATAGGAGTAGAAGGGCAAGAGAAAGCGATAAGCCCCAAGGACTCTCAGAGTTGTCACATAGACAACTGTGTGAACTGGGAGAGTAGCAGGAGTCCCCTGCATTGCTGGGACTTCTCAAGCGTCATGTCCTCTCCTCTTTAGAGACATGTGCAGTGTGAGTAGGACAACCCCTTTCAGTGCTGACCTTAATAACAGGGGGCAGTTGGGTCTATAGGGCAATAATCTTTTTTTTAATTATTTTTTAATGTTTATTTTTGAGAGAGAGACAGAGTGTGAGCAGACGAGGGGCAGAGAGAGGGGGAGACACAGAATCTGAAGCAGGCTCAGGGCTCCAAGCTATCAGGACAGAGCCTGATGCAGGGCTTGAACTCACAAAGTGTGAGATCATGACGTGACCTGACATCAGATGCTCAGCTGACTATTGATTATAGGGCAATAATCTTTTACTGAATTGAATTGATTTGGAGGTGGGCTACAGGTGACAGTGCAATTGTTTTGACTTCAGACTTAACTTTTATTTTTACTTAAAATGTTTTAATGTTTATTTTTGAGAGAGAGACAGAGCATGAGTGTGGGAGGGGCAGAGAGAGAGGGAGACACAGGATCCCAAGAAGGCACCAGGCTCTGAGCTGTCAGCACAGAGCCCCATGCGGAACTCAAACTCATGAACCATGAGATCATGACCTGAGCCGAAGTTGGACGTTTAACTGACTGAGCCCCAGATGCCCCAAACCTAACTTCTTAAAATGTTACTTTTTAGGCTAATTGAAATGATACAGATTTTGCCTTTGGACCAAGAGTCCCTCCAGAATAGTGCCCCCCTTTTTTTGAGACAATGCAAAGGCTGCAGGTAAATGCACAACAGCTGCTTGTACTGGTGGAGGGCCCTGGCTGGGGGAGGGAATGACCTTACCTGAAACACTGCTGATACTGGCAGGTTGATTAGAATAGCAAGTGATCACCATTGACACCAGAAACTGAAGTGATGAGGGTTCCATGGAGGACTTGGGGACTGGGAAAAGGGCCATTAGACACTTGCCTGAGTCCAACACCAAATTGAGGGCCGGGGAATAGAGGCTAGTGGGGGTATGGTGGTGCTGCAAAGGGGTCTCAGGAAAGGGCACAAGAAGAACCAAAGATATGCTATGTCTACTTCTCAAGTATCTAGAAGCAATCTCTTTTATACCTGGAGGGAATCACTGGTGGGAGAATTCAGATCCATTTAGTGTCTCTTCCTGGTTGGTTACCATCCTTCTCTAGGAACCAGGCTGCCTGGCTCCCCTGAAAGATATTTGGCTCCAAATATGACATTAACAACACAGATACTATTATGGACATTTCAGGGGCTCCTTGATTGCTACTCTAGAAGAATGCAAAGAGCTGAGCTCTCAGAGAGAGTCTTTGTGAAGGCCAGTGAAGTTTACCCCAGCTGTCCTAGGCAGGCACTGAGAGTGTCTGAGGCTAAGTCTGGCCCTGCATCTTTTCTAGTAATGCCATGCCATCATCTGGGATGCTGCCAACTTGGAGATGTACGGAGAAAAGATCATCAGTGTTCAGTAAGCTCTTACTTGCAAGAGGCTAATAGCTTAGTGACATTCCATTCCGTTTATAAGTGACTAATGACCATTTTTTTTACTCAGCTTTATTTTAGTCTTGTTCAGCCATGCATGGTCCTTGGGCCTTGGGACCTTCAATATGAAAACAGTGATGTTTTCTCTAAACATTGCATTTCTTATGAACTTACTCTTTGGTACTGACCTCTGTGACTTCATATTTTCTAGGTCTATAAACTTTATGAGCTGTTTGATAGCATTTACTCTTTCTAACTTTATCTTTCATTATGCCCTTCTTAAATCTTACAGCTATTTAGTAAGTTAGGGCTGATCCAGTTGAAAACATATTACTGGGCCCAGATTAGAACTTTTTCGAGTGGCAATAATTTGAAAATTATTAATTTACTTTTCTCTTTTGTCTTATGGAAATAGAAGCTTTGTTCTAGTTAGCCTAAGGCATCTGTTTGTTTCGGGGAGAGGAGGGCTTGCTGCTGGCACAGTGTGAGGAGAGAGGAATATTCAGCTTCTTTCTCAGTCCAGGTCACTCAGGAAGACAGAGCTGCTACAAGGATGGTGGGAAGAGGGATTTAGTGTCAGAATTAGATCTGACACAAATGTGGGAGGAGCTGGGCAAGGGGTGGTCTAGGGGAAGGTTTTGGGACACCAAAGAGAGAACCCTTCCCAATGCACTGGTTGCTGGTGAACTAGTGAGGGCCTGCAGGGAAGCCCAAGAAAGCCAAGCACATGTGGCCTCTGAAGCAAGACCATGAAGGGAACTCATGGAGAGGTCTATGGGAAGCTATTGACCTTGATAGCTGCTGTCCCATAGGTCTGTGTCCAAGTGTCTGGTGGTACTGCTGATCAGCAACATCAGCAGTCTGGAAGACGAACATTACAATCTTTTCTCACTCTTCATTTGAACAAAGGTATATTCTGTTGGAATTACTTCTTACTTATTCAAAGGTTGAATGGAGGGTAATCCAAAATCCTCTTGCTGATCAATTATTGCTAAGAGGAAGTCTTATGTTGAAGGAACAGTGCAGCTGGGAAGGAGATGTGAGATGAATGGCAGTGCAGGTGGACAGGGAATGGCCATTGCGACCCCCGCTTTGTCAGGATGTTGATTTGCTGTGGTTTGTTTTATAGTCCTGTTTGAGAGATTCCCAGTTCGTTTTTCCAGATACATAAATTCTCCACAGCACAAGATGAAACCATTTCATCACTCAAATCAGCCTTGTATCAAATATGCGAACTTTAGGTCTGACACCTGTCTTACATCATCTCTGCTGAGTAAATTAAAATGAACAAGCAGAATAACAAGAAGGAAGTATCTTTATGACTTTTTAAGCTTTAAAGTCTGGGTTAGTTGTTTTATTCTTTTGTTCACTTTCAAGCTTATGGCCACCTCTACTTGGTTCATTCTCTCCTCTCTTTTTAGGGCTCCCATTATGCATGTGTTGTTATATTGATGGTATCTTACACATCTCATAGGCTCTGTTTATTTTTATTCATTTTTTTCTTTTTGTTCCTCAGACTGAATAAGCTCTATTTATCTGTCTTCAAGATCACTGATTCTTT